>NC_056690.1:51170968-51495552 GCF_018350215.1 Panthera leo | reverse complement strand
GCCAAAGTCGGACGCTCAATCAACTGAGCCACTCAGGCTCTCCTCACTGATTGTTTTTTAAATTGAGAAGTAACATACATATGTGTATACACATATATTTATTATATACATATGTATATATGTATATATATATTTATTTAGAAAGATAATTTTTGAATAGATTTAACAAAGCCATGAAATATCTGACTAATTTTTATTATGTATCAAGCACAGTTCCATTGGTAATCTGGAGATACAATTGTGAATAAAAGAGCCCTTGATGGGCTGGACAAGGATATTTGTGGAACAAGGCAGTGAGAAATAGTCAATTACATGCACATGAACGAAGTTGAACCTGTATGATATCCTTATGCATCTGATGTTGTATGAGAGAGAGATTTTTGAAAATAAAAGTTAGAAAAATGGTGTTACCATGTAATTAGATAAAAAGGTTGAGGGAGGAACATTTGGAGTGTGTGGAAGTAAAATTTTTTTTTGATCCATTGAGTTTGAGATGATGCCTGAAAATCACATGTAGAAAATAAATTTTCAGGGAACAAGAATAAGTGGATATAGGAAAACAACTTAGAGATTTAACAAAGTGACAGTAAAGACATAGAAGCATTACTCTTAAATAAAGAGAGACTCTTAGTGAGTAGAAATAATAAGATTGTTGATTAATAAATGAATGAAAGGGAGGAGTCCAGAATGACTTTGTATTTTGGCTTGGGTGACTCTTTGGAAAATAGTGCCATTTATCAAAATGGGAATTGCAAGAGGAAGTATACACTTGAAACTTTATTATAATTGATTTTTATAAGGATGCATATTACCTGAATAGTACTTCTATAATATCAAATGTGGTGACTTTGGGAGATTAAATATTACTCAGTTAAGGAGGTCTGGCCACATTGGGCTTTGAATTCTTGGAAGGGACAGTGCTCCCAGACTGAATTAAAAGATGATGTTCATAGCCACCAATAAGAATTTAAACTGCTCCTGTTAGACCACTAACTAGTTCTCCAGTTATCCTTCTTTGAGCTCTAGTTTTCTATATCAGGTAAGGATATAGATGGGTCCAATCAATCCAGTTGTCTTTTGGAAGGTTAAGGTATTACCAAAGTAGAAGAACTTTTTTTAATTGCACTTGGTGAACATTTAACGACCTGAGATTGAAGCTAAAAATCTTAAAATCATCCAGAGGAAGAACCGGTACCCTCAATGAGTAAAGGGTATTGATTTCTGAAAAATATTTTATAATTTATTGAAAAATATGTTTATAACTAAGACACTAAGACAAGTTTTATTGCTTTTCAACGTCAAGATATTCTCTGTAAACTCATGGACTGAGTCCTGCAAATTCTCATGGCCACCATGAGACAGCATCTTCTTCTGTTAAAGTCACTACATGAATCTTATGTTAATCTATGCACACTTGTGTTTCCTCATGTATGGCTAACAAGGTGTTATTTGATCAAATTGGCTTTTCAAAGTAATATATTGTGTTCTCATCATGTTTTAAACTTTAAATTAAAACTAAATTGCTTTTAATTACCCTCAAATAAATAAGATTCATTTTATCAACTATCAAACAGTGAATGAAATAGTGCACTCTACTTGTGACTCCTAGTGGTAGAACATTTACATATTTCATGAATCATTTCATAGAAGCAGTCATCTATGATCAACACTGGTTATACCCCTCATCTGTAAAAACTGTCTTCTATGCTCAGATTTTCTTCTTCCATCAGGGCTATTTTACATTCTCTTCTCTCTCTTGCTCTCTCTCATATCCTCCTTTCCTTCCATCTAGCATTTTTTCTGTTTGTTATATATGGATATCTGCAAAGTATTGTGCCAGGTTCTGGAAAAACAAGATGAATAAAACACAGCCTCTGCCATATCAAAGATTTTATAATCCGGTAAACATATATAGATAAAAGACAAAAATCAATAATCAGTAGTGAGATGTCCAAAACTGTAATGGAAACAGTGAGGGGAATAACATATTCTAAGTGGGAAAATCAAATTCCTAGTGGAATCTAAAGATGAGTTGATGTTTACCTGTTAGAGAAGTGGGTAAGAGACATATCTGATACAGAGGTCAACATATATAAATCACAAGGTATAAAAGAAATGTATTTAGGGAACCATGCTGAATCATACATAGTCAGTGTTATAGGGAGTGACTGGGCATGTCTCTAGAAATTTAAATAGAACTAGATTATAAAGACCTTGAATGTCATGACAAGAAGCTTAGACCTGCTCTTAAGAAGGGGCAGAGCCAACATATGTTATATCAGTACTGATGCAAACTCAGCTAAGAGGTGTGCTGAATGTGGGGACTAAGGCCAGGAAGAATTCTTTTACAACAGAAGGAAAATGAATATATTTAAGGAAGAAGTACTTATTAAATATTGATAAAGTTGAATTAGGTTAAATAAAAAAGTAACTGAACTCAAAATAGCTTAAATAATAAAAGAGTTTCATTGGCTTGCATAGCAAGAACTTAAGCAGTCTTCAGGATTTAGATTGAAAAATTTTTAAATATGGTTCCTGGACCTTGTTTCTTTCTGACTCTGTCTGCTCTTACTTCCGTGGTACCTGTTGGCTCCCCATTGTGGCTGCATGATGATTGTAAACAAAACATTAAGTGTCATTCCTCATCATGCAACTACAATGAACACCTTAAAACTGGAGGGTTTTAATTTGTGGATAAAACACAACAGCAATGGTTTCTTACTTTTACCATCATTGCATTAAGAGAATAGTATTTTGCATCCAGAGGGGACATATCTAACACATTAGTGTTAAAACAGAATACCAATTAGCAGCTGGAAATATTATACTTTCAATATAATAGTCTAGTCCTGGGGTTATAAAGTGCTAGAAACTATGGACTTTAGTCTTATTATCTGACTTTAAAACTAAGCTTAAGTTCTAATAAGAAATTGAAGGGAAAATAAAAACTTGAAATAATTTCATTGCATGGACTGAGCACTTGGTAGGGTAAAGGTTGTATGATGGGAAAGGCTGATAATTTAATTTACAATGTGTGTCTTTCACATCCTTATTGGGCATATATATAGTACATACCAATGTTGGGTGCTCCAGACCTATTTAATGTATATACTGACAAATAAACACAAATATAAAATTCTCAAAGGGATGTATATTGTACTTTCAAACTATAGATTAAGTATGCAAAAAATGTAATTTTTTTTAATGTTTATTTATTTTTGAGAGAGACAGAGACAGAGCTTGAGCGGGGGAGGGGCAGAGAGAGGGAGACACAGAATCCAAAGCAGCTCCAGGCTCTGAGCTGTCAGCACAGAGCCCGACACGGGGCTCTAACTCACGGTCCATGAGATCGTGACCTGAGATGAAGTCAGAGGCCCAACCGACTGAGCCACCCAGGTGCCCCACAAAAAGTATAATTCTTATATTGAATCTACTACACATATTTAAATCCCAAATAATATAAAACAAAAATTAAACTATTTTATTTAACTTTTAATTTTCAACATCAGAGACTCATTTTATCAGAGTGGATTTTTGGATTTATGTAACAGACTTCTGTAGAAGATCATCTGCTTGATCATATATGTTGTCTGAGAGGTGGCCAATGTTGAATCCATGTATTATGCTATCACTGCAAATTTTATCCAAAGGTACAACAAGTCATTTGTGTAACAGAACATTTTTTACTTACTCTCTTGGAATATCTTCATGATCTCTGCTACATAACCATTTTCTCTATTGCTTCTTTAAAGTATTTAACAAGCTTGTTTGTAGTGACATGCGGCCTTTAAATCTGTGAGGTCACACTCTTAGGAATAATGACTAATTGCTGTTAATTTTCTTTGCTTCCTTTTTTACTTTTCTATTGGTGACCTCTATAAGTTTCCCAATTTAGCATTGATTGAAGTCATTTCAGGTTAATGTATCATCTCTCAGCACTACTTTAATTCTCCAAATAAAGTAGTTGAAAAAAAGTCATAATAAGAAAGATGTGGTATAGAGATTCAAATACGAAATAATTCTTTTTTTAGAGAATTTTTTTTGCGGGGAAGGAGTGTGAGGGGAGAAAGTTTCTTATATTTAGGGGTATAATGTATTCAAATGCTTACAAGTTTCCTGAATGTTTAAAACACACATCAAATTAAAATTCAATAGACTAAAATAAGCCTAACAACTTTTTCTTAAAAAAAATGGCTTTCCTTCCTATATTCAGATTCTCAAGGAATAACAATAGTTGTTATCAATTTCTCTTCCTTATTTTCTATATCTAATCAGTCCCCAAATTCCTCCATTTCTAGCTCTTCAGTATCTATTTTATATGCTTTCTGTTTCCGGTGACCCGGTTCATTTTAGACATCATCATTTAATCCCATTTAAACTATTGAAAAATCCTCAAACTTCTTTCCCTGTTTCAATTTTTCACACTCTGAGCCGCATTACATTGTTGTTCAAGCTAACTTTTAAAAATATACAGCTGAAAATGCGAATCTCTTGATTTAATCATATGTAGCTACCTGCAGTTCCTTAAACCCTGTATGTCTTTTACCATTTGCAAAATTGTTGCATGCTGATATTTTTGTTAGGAATATTCTTTCCAGTATGTGTGCCAGTATGTATTCATAATCATTTTGGCCTTCTCTGGTAGAATAACCCCTCAAAGCACTTACCATGATTCACATATTACTGCTTACGTATGTGGTTTTCCAAAACGCTCTGGAGGGGGAAGGACACATTCTACTCTTGCTTCTCCCATATAAAATATTGATATTTTGCAGAAGGCAGAGTAAACCTTTATGTTGAATGAATATATTAGTGACGGCAAGTAATTAACTCAAAGCCTGATATCTGTTTTTTTTGTTGTTGTTGTTGTGTTGTTGTTGTTGTTGTTGTTGCTGCTGTTAAAGAGGAAAAAAAGATCCCTAGTTAGAAGTAAAAAGTAGATATTGGTGTTAGGAAATTTGACAAAACTGGTAAATGTAAAATGCATTGCAAGAACTCCATCTGTGGACAAGTATAATCGTTGTCTAGCAGTAGTGAAGGTACTAAATTAGAGTATAAACTCTATAGTCCAATATACTAACCAGCAGAATTTAATGTTTCACCCTGTAGCAGCATCAGGATTCAAGAGAAGAAAAATGACTTGAGAAATTAAAATAAAATATTTTATTTGAAAAAAGTCTCCATGGCTTTCAGAATGACAAACAATATCGAGAGTGGGAAAATTTAAGAGGAACTGTGAGTTTTCAAAGGAGATTTCTAGGAAATGAAGGCATGAAAGAAGTGGAAAAATAGGAGATTGTAGCCATGGAATAGATTTCTTTTGAGTTTGTTTGGTTTTTTTTTGTTTTGTTTTGTTTTGTTTTGTTTTTTTAGCGCACCACCATATTCTATGCTAGAAGGAACATGATCTCTGAACAGAAGGTCAAGCTTCTTTGAGGTTCTAGGACTGGAAGCATTTTTACATTTTACTTCTTTTTAAATTTTCCAGCTGAATTGCTGAATCAAGATGCAAAAATAGACTATGTTCCCGGTATGTAACATCCATGAGCTGAAATGTTGAGACACTCTAACCATTAGGTAATTAATGATCATTTTATCTAGATGCTATGAGCCTTGAAAGAGAAAGAGCCTTGAATACCCCATTTATACATTCATAGCATTCCTCCAAAAGTCCCAGTTTCCTGGTTTTGTATTAATTTTTCTATAGGTAATGTGAATTACTATATGAAAAAAAGAAATAAAAAAGGATAATCACATCACCATAAAGTATATAGCTTCTCAAAAACTATACATATTTATTCATGGGTCTTTTTGTTTTGTTTTTATGGAATATTCAGTGACATTTTCAGTAGTTAAAAAATCCTAAAAAACTTAAAATATTATTTTGGTTTTCCAAGAATTTAGTTATGAAGATAACATCAAGATAGTGAACATTTGTTTATATATATATCATATATAGTGATATATATATTGATGCACAAAAGCATCATTTGTATTTTTCCATTTACTAGAAAATCCAATGCATGTGTGACATACATATACAAAGTCATTTCTGGCATAATGAGAACAGTAACAGAAATCGCGGCCTTTGTTTTCATATTTAAAAAAGTCTTGCACTTGATGAACACAATCACCTAAGAGAAGAAAAAAGTTGAAAACAGAAGATGGGATTACCAAGTATAAAGAAATAAATTTAAATGACTATCCTTTAAATGATCTTATGCTTAAATTGTATTTTACATGTTACATTTCCAATGTTTTATTATATTAATTATTCCTATCCTGCTGAATTGCTTCCTTTCTTCATCTTGGTTTTCGTATAGAAATAATTTGTGCTTCCAGTATATTATGAAAGTAAAATTTTGATGTATAGCTATATTATTTGTAAAGATAACTCATTATCGAGTGACTAATCTTTTTACAGAATTACATATTTCAAATTACTGAAGAAATTAAAACTAAATTTCAAGGAAGTTTGCAATTTTTTCAAAAGAAAAACACCTCTCAGTTAGATGTCATCATTGTTTTCTCATGATTTGGAGACATCTAAATATATATCCCATACATATACCAAGAATATGTAGTGAGAGTGTTTTTGACTAAAGTCTATCATGAAAAATAACAGGCACATACATGGTAAAAAATTTTCATATCAATAAATGTGTTTGTGTTGAAAAATATGAAGGTTTCTTCCATCCCAAATTTTCAAACTCACATGCAATAGAATATCTAACTTCAAAATCTATTGTGTCTCCTAAATAATATTATTCATTATTTGTGTATTTTTTTTCAAACAACCAAGCAAACAAAACAAACTGCAACATACTATACCAGTTGTTTTGATAGTACTGTCTTACTCAAAAATATATCATTTTTCACGTTTTTCTTTCGAGTCACACAGATTCATCGCATTCTTTCAATGGCTACATATTATTTCCAGCATAGATGTGCTATAATGTACTTGTTCTCCATCAATGGACACTTATTTTCAATGTTAGTTAGATCCTGGTCATAAAATATTCTAGACATAACTTGTCTTTGATCTTTGATTACCCTGTCAATTATTTAAGTGTTATTGCTGAATCAAATTAATAATTTAGGTTTCCTGTATAATTTTGAATCAAATATATGTGTGTTTATATTTTTAGAAAGTAGGTCAGCTTATATTTTCAAATCTTATACTCTTACTTCAAGTCAACCAGAAAATTCCATTAGCTCTATCTTAATAATATATGTAGGATTAACTATTTCTCATTTAATGTCATCATTTTGGTGACGGTCACCTTTATGTCTCACTTATTTGTTTCCTACCTCGTTTCTTTCCTTCTGAACTTGCCATCCCTCCTTATATTCTACACAAAGCAGCCAAACTTAAATTTTTTTAGGCCATATTTCTCCACCTCAAGAACCCTCCAAAGCTTTTTTTTTTTTTAAGTTTATTTATTTATTTATTTTGAGAGAGAGAGTGAGAGAGAGCAAGTGGGGCAGGGGCAGAGACAGAGGAAGAGAGAGAATCCCAAGTAGGTTCCACACTGTCAACAGTGAGCCCAATGTGGGGTTCAAACTCTCCAAACCTGAGATCATGACCTGAGCCAAAGTCCCATGCTTACCCGACTGAGCCACCCAGGTGCCCCACCCCCAATGGCTTTCTATCTCATTTCAAGTAAACCTCAAGTCCTTAAAATGACTTAAAAGGTTCCAAAGGACCAGGTGCTTTATTACTTCTCTGGCCTCATTTTGAATTCTTCAGCATCCCCTGCTCCCTTTTCTCTAGGGATCGCTGCCTTTCCTCAAACATACCAGGAGCAGCTTGATTCTTCTACTTCAAGGAGCAGCTTGATTCGCATAAATCTAAGGTATTGTAACTGGTGGGAGAGTGTTTGCTGTATGAATGGAGGTCTCTGTTCTTGGAGATGAAAGATTTATGAAAGATTTATGTGAAGAACCGCCCACGAATGAAAAACAGCCAGAAGGAAAGTAGCAAGCACAGAGCAGTTTGTTCAGGCCAGGACACTCTCAAGGTGGGAGCGCGGGCAGGCACAGAGGTGGCAACTGCACCCGGGTTAGGGGTGTCTTTTCTTTTTATGTTTTCATAGGTATGGGTCATAGCTAGGGCGGTCTCTGACTGAGGTTGTTTCCAATCATCTAAGGGATTCCTCCTGGTTGGGAGAGGAGTTTTCCGTGCTACAAGGTTCCTGCTGGAACTTCCTCCAGAGGAGTGGGGGGTGGAGGGGGTGGGGTGTGTGTGGTCAAAAGCACAATGTAAATATATGATAATGAAGCTATAGATTACCTTGGGCCAGTGGTTGAAGAGGACAGCACATGCTCTGTACTTGTGGTTCTTGGTCTGTCAGCCCTGAGGTGCTGGAAGCCATAGGACAGGATGCTAAAAAGCCCACAAAGTCAGGATTTGTGCCTTCAGTTTTCCTATTTGTCACCAACTTATCGCTGCATTTGCCTATAGCTCATGTCCAAATAACTGGCTACTCTCTCAATATGTGCATGATTTACTCAAACTTCTTTGAGGATTTTGCTCAATTTTACTTCTCTGAGGTCTTTCTTTACCACCCTATCTAAAAATTGCAACCCACTTTCTTATTTTTTTGTTCTCTGTAGTACTTACTACTGTCTGATATGTTATACAGTTTAATAATTCATCTTAGTGATATACTGTCTCTGCATGCTAGTGTAAGTTCTATGACAAAAGGGATTCTGTCTGTTATGCTACTGCTACACTCCTAGCACGTAAAGCAATATCTAGTACATAGTGGTTGCTGAATACTTGTTCCCTAAATGGATTATGGTTTCCTTCTCATTCACAGTATTGTTTATATTCTCTTTTTTCTTCCATTTCCTTTTTTTTCCAGGTTTTTCCTGTCTTATTGGTCTTTTAAAGATTTACATCTACTTTAAATCAAACCTTTTCTACTTAGTATGGATTTATATTATTATTTTTGTTTGTTTTATTAGCTTCCTGATTTGAATGCCTAGTTTGTTGATACGTTTTTCCTTTAATAAACTTTCCTCCAGGAAACATCCCTCGTGATCTTATTTGCAGAGATTTTATTGTGTTGATTTCTAAATAATTCTTGTCCTGATTATCCTCTTTATTGTTTAAAAGAGTTTTTCCTTTGTCCATTTTGTTGTTATTGCCATTTGTTTATTGGTCAGTCAAGTAGTTTATATTTTCCAGATGAAGGGAGTATTTTGGCGTCCCTATCATTGATCATTTTTAATTTATTACATAGTAATAATATAATATTTTTGTATGATTTTCACCTTTTTTTACAATTGTTAGTTTATATTTAAACTTTCAATGCTACCCTATTAATGAAATTTCTCTTACTGTACCATTATCTCCCTAACTTCATCACTAGCCATTTTATTGCCTTCCCTGTTACCCTTTTTCCTGTTATCTTTCTTTTCCATATTTTAAAGTGATTGAAAGAGGTTCAAGAAAATTTGAGGGGGTAAACAAACTGAATTTATTTCCTCAGGAAGCTATAGGAAAACGTTTTTGGATAGTTTTCCTCTAAACTCTTTAATCAGTTTGGAAAAGTAACTCAGGATATAACTTTTTTCTGTGTGGCAGAGATCTGGAAAATAAGAAACATTGATACAAAGGAAAAGTTCAAATGGAAAAATTCCAGATTTCATGATATGGTCATTTCAAAAATAAAACACACATACACAGGAAAGCTGCAACTAAATTAAAGACTTTCCTTGTGGAAATTTCTTCTTTTCACAGAAAGAGAAAGAGATACATCTGCCAGTTTACCATGAGCTGATATTAAAAACAAGCATAATAAATTGGGTCAATCATATGTTTCATCATATAGTTTTACTTTGGCTTATAGGTACAAACATGAATCTAAACCTTTGAGTGCTATAATAAATTAAATTTTATGTTTAATTAATATTTTCTATAAGTTAAACATTATTTCTAAAATAATCTCCCAAGAATTTATTTTTTTAATCTTCCAAAGCAGATATCCTATATACTTGGTGAAACTGGGTAATGAACTAAGTAACTAATATAACTAATACAACTAACGGTACATCATACATAACAACTTCTATGACTAAGTTGGTATATATTAACATAAACTGCCTGAGCACCAAGATAAGTAAATTTGTAAGGTATAATTGATTTTTTTTCTTTTTGAAACTTTGCTGAAGAAAAAAACAATAAAGATGCAACTTTAAGTCTTAAAGATAGAAAGTGGCTTGAAACGTATGTATATAACTCTAAATGATCTTTGAATTGAGCCTTTTTCAAATCAGAATCACAGATCAGTATTGTTCTGGGGCTAAAACAAGGGCAAAATACAGGGTTTTTTTTTTTAAGTTTATTTATTTATCTTGAGAGAGAGAAAGAGGATGAATAGAGGAGGGACAGAGATGGAGAGAGAGAATCCCAAGCAGGTTCCATGCTCTCGGCGCAGAGCCCCACGTGGGTCTCAATCTCACAAATTGTGAGATCATGACCTGAGCCGAAATCCAAGAGTCAGACCTTTAACCAACTAAGCCCCTCAGGCACTCACAGGGTTGATTTTTAAGCAGAATGTATTCAATCTAAAGAAACTTATTAAATTTTTAATTCCCTTCTCATTTTGTACGTGTGTGTGTGTGTGTGTGTGTGTGTGTGTAGGTAAACATTTATTTTGCTGTGACGATATGCTGATATAAGTTTTTTTTTTTTAATGTGCTCACTTGTTAAAATAGAAATTGGCAATCTTGTGGATTCTCGGAGGTGTCTCCCCACCCATAAAATCAAAATATGTGGGGATCTGCGACCTATGGTGTGCCAAGGGCAAGGGGTATTAATATTGACCTAAAAGTTCTGTGACTCAGCTTTCTTTTACTGATATACATAAAAGGACTTCTCTTCATATTTATTCCATGCAGAATTATGAACTTTCCATGAGTTGAAAGCTCATCCTAAATTTTATGACCTGATATACCTTTTTCTGCTTTTCCTATTTTGAAACCATCATAGTTAAAACATAATAGGGACTGGAAGGAGTTATAGAGGAAACTTGTTTTCTACTACCCTTCCCCCAAAAGAAAATGGCTAACACTTCCTGCTGTGTAGAACAGAGCTTGCTGAATTCTAACTGGCAATTCACAAAAGAGCTTTCTATAAACAGGAGCTTAACATTTAACTGCCAACATAAGAAATTTAGAGTAAATTGAATTTTCTATGGCCTCCCAGGTCCATCAATGGAAATCAAAAAGCTGAAGAAGCCACACTTAGCTGTTGCTAAGTTACAGTGAATACCCATTGTAATGCACGTGGATGTACATTAATTCCAAGTACTGTCATTATGCATTGTGGTAATACAAAGAAGAACAAATAGATTTAAAATGATTTTTAAAACCCATTAAATTAAACAAAGCCATATCCTCTAGTTCCATTTTTTTCTTTTTGTCTTCAAGTCTTTTTTTTATTGTTATTATTAGAACTTAACAATAAGGGAAGGGAGGAAAATGTGGCTTTATAGGTAGAAATATAGCACATACTATGTTTTTACCTATAAGACAACAGCAAAGAAAGCAGATCTAAGAGAGAAATAAAGTGTGCATACACACAATAAAAATGTAGTACATATCTTCAACATTTTCTTCCTGCTCAGTGACAACACAATGCTATTACTGACTTACTTAAAATGAAGTTTATTCTGAGACAGAAATTTACAATTCTACATGAAAACCCAATAACTGGCTCAGCTATCCTGAGTTCCTGAACTGAAAAAGAGAGAACTGTTAGCACATCATTCTGAAATAGATATTCCTTATAAGGTCTATTCACTCTAAAGGCCCAAATTGCCAGCATAAATGCCACATCTTCCAAAGAATCCTGAAAAGACATTTCACTCCTATCTTTAAAAAAACAACACACAATTTTAAAAATGGATTGCTCGTTGTGTATGAATTATATTTGACAATTTATTAAACAAGCTACCTAAGTTCTTTCTTTATAACATGATATACTACATAGATCCTTTACAACATCTAACATGTACTAGATAAATACCATCAGTAAAATGAATATACAGATAAACTTGATATTAACCCATAATCTCTATTCACTGCAACCCATGTTCCATTCTTCTTTTTTTTTTTTTAATTTTTTTTATAACGTTTATTTATTTTTGAGACAGAGAGAGACAGAGCATGAACGGGGGAGGGTCAGAGAGAGAGGGAGACACAGAATCTGAAACAGGCTCCAGGCTCTGAGCTGTCAGCACAGAGCCCGACGCGGGGCTCGAACTCACGGACCAAGAGATCATGACCTGAGCCAAAGTCGGCTGCTTAACCGACTGAGCCACCCAGGCGCCCCCCATTCTTCTTTTTTTTACTTGCTAATCTGCTCCTGCTCTTGTCATCCCATTCTCAGCATTTCATACTCTCCACATTTTATCTTACCTGTGTATTTTCTTATCTTTCATTTAGCCAATAAATATTTGAATACCAGGCACTAGGTCAATACTAGATACTAAAAAACAGAGTAGCTGGTAGTATTAGCTTGGGTTTCTGCCTTCTAAGGGCCTATGGCATAAATGTAAATATTAAATAAATGATTATATATGTGTGTGCATGTGTGTATACATATAATAAGTGCTATGGAGGAGAGTTACAAGGTGCCTTGAAACCATGTAACTAGAAAACAGAGGTCAAGGAAAGCTAACTTAAAGTAGGAACTGAAAGGGGAGCTGTAGGATGAGTTTATGTTCCACCAGGCAAAGTGAGTAGAAGTTGAGATTTCCAATCAAAAGCATGAGGATAGGGGCACCTGAGTGACTCAGTCTGTTAAGCTGGCTGACTTTGGCTCAAATCATGGTCTCAAGATTTATGAAGTTAGAGACCTGCATTGGGCTATCTTTTGTCAGAGCACAGCCTGCTTTGGAATCTCTGTCTCCCTCCCTCTCTGCCCCTCCTCTTCCTCAAAAATAAATATGCATTTTTTAAAACAGCAGGAAGATATATGACATGGTTAGGGAACATAAATTAGGCCAGCACAGGGTGTGAGTGAAAGGCCTATGTGAAATGACGCTAATGAGATAAGGACCAGTTAATATAGTGCCTTGAACAACAGCTAAGGAAATTGATATTTATCCTAATAGCTATGGAAAATTATTGAAATAACCTGAGGTGGACAATAGAATTTTAAAAAGGGGACAAATAATTAACACTGATGCTCTACTGAGGAAGGAATTGCCCCAATATAGTTTAGAGAGGATAATTCTTTGCATTAAGGTAGTGATAAGATCCAGGTAAGTAGATGGGTTTGGGAAGGTTGAGAAATTAACATTAATAGATAATGGTGATGCATAGGATATAGGACGTGGGGGGTGGATATATTAAAGACTACAGCTGTGAGGATGACTTTCACAGGTTTGGGGGTGAGAGGCGAATTGGATTCTCCATACATTAAATTTGAAGGACCTTTGAAAAATTCAAATTGAAATTATAAGCTCAATAAGTTCTAGGATGGTGGTTGCAGTATATAAGTTGACCAAATGTTGGTAAAAATTGAAGCAGTGTGGATATAATTCATTAGAGAAAGAATATGGAATACAAAAAGAAGAGAACCCAGGAATAAAATTTGAGTACTCCCAGTGTTTAACGACTATGTGTAGGAGAGCATTTCCAAAAGAGAGGCTAAAGAGTGACCACAAATGTCAGGGAAATTCAGGAGAGTGGGGAAAATATTTCAAGGAAGGGGAATTCAGAAATGTTGAATGTGAGCTTTTTGGTCTTTTTTGGGGAAAGCTTCCACATGCCACTGAGTTGGACCCCATACTCCAATAGGACAGAAGCTCCCTTGTTTGGGACCTCGGCCTGTGTATACCATCAGGTGGCAGTTTCAACATTAAGGCTACTACAAGAAACAAATCAAAGCACATCTGGTGGAGGGAATTCAGGAGCCCACAAATGTATAAAGCAATTAATCGCAAACATTAGCAACCTTATTGATAAGAATGTGGTAATTGCAGGAGATTTTAATACTCCACTTACAACAATGTATAGATCATCTAGACACACGGTCAATAAAGAGACAAGGGCCCTGAATGATATATTGGATCAGATGGACTTGACAGATATATTTAGAACTCTGCACCCCAAAGCAACAGAATATACGTTCTTCTCGAGTGCACATGGAACATTCTCCAAGACAGATCACATACTGGGTCACAAAACAGCCCTTCGTAAGTATACAAGAATTGAGATCCTACCATGCACACTTTCAGACCACAATGCTATGAAGCTTGAAATCAACCACAGGAAAAAAGTCTGGAAAACCTCCAAAAGCATGGAGGTTAAAGAACACCCTACTAAAGAATGAATGGATCAATCAGGCAATTAGAAAAGAAATTTAAAAATATATGGAAACAAACGAAAATGAAAATACAACAATCCAAACGCTTTGGGATGCAGCGAAGGCAGTCCTGAGAGGAAAATACATTGCAATCCAGGCCTATCTCAAGAAACATGAAAAATCCCAAAAACAATATCTAACAGCAAACCTAAAGGAAATAGAAGCAGAACAGCAAAGACACCCCAAACCCAGCAGAAGAAGAGAAATAATAAAGGTTGGAGCAGAAATAAACAATATAGAATCTAAAAAAAAAAAACTGTAGAGCAGATCAATGAAACCAAGTGTTGGTTTTTTGAAAAAATAAACAAAATTGATAAACCTCTAGCCAGGCTTCTCAAAAAGGAAAAGGGGGAGGACCCAAATAGATAAAATCATGAATGAAAATGGAGTTATTACAACCAATCCCTCAGAAATACAAGCAATTATCAGGGAAGGTTATGAAAAATTATACGCCAACAAACTGGACAGCCTGGAAGAAATGGACAAATTCCTAAGCACCCACTCACATCCAAAACTCAAAAAGGAAGAAATAGAAAATTTGAACAGACCCATAACCAGCAAAGAAATTGAATCAGTTATCAAAAATCTCCCAACGAATAAGAGTCCAGGACCAGATGGCTTCCCTGGGGAATTCTACCAGACATTTAAAGCAGAGATAATACCACTCCTTGTCAAGCTGTTCCAAAAAATAGAAAGGGAAGGAAAACTTCCAGACTCATTCTATGAAGCCAGCATTACTTTGATTCCTAAACCAGACAGAGACCCAGCAAAAAAGAGAACTGCAGGCCAATATCCCTGATGAATATGAATGCAAAAATTCTCAACAAGATACTAGCAAATCGAATTCAACAGCATATAAAAAGAATTATTCACCATGATCAAATGGGATTCATTCCTGGGCTGCAGGGCTGGTTCAACACTCACAGATCAATCATTGTGATACATCACATTAATGAAAGAAAAGATAAGAACCATATGATCTTGTCAATAGATGCAGAAAAAGCATTTGAAAAAAATTCAGCCATCCTTTGTTAATAAAAACCCTCAAGAAAGTCAGGATAGAAGGAACATACTCAAACATCATAAAAGCCATTTATGAAAAGCCCACAGCTAATATCATCCCCAATGGGGAAAAACTGAGAGCTTTCTCCCTGAGATCA
Organism: Panthera leo; assembly: GCF_018350215.1. Lineage (NCBI taxonomy): Eukaryota > Metazoa > Chordata > Mammalia > Carnivora > Felidae > Panthera > Panthera leo. Next base: position 51,480,009 of record NC_056690.1, on the reverse strand, counting down.
GGAACATGACAGGGATGTCCACACTCACCACTGTTGTTTAACATAGTGTTGGAAGTTCTAGCATCAGCAATCAGACAACAAAAGGAAATCCAAGGCATCAAAATTGGCAAAGATGAAGTCAAGCTTTCACTTTTTGCAGATGGCATGATATTATACATGGAAAACCCGACAGACTCCACCAAAAGTCTGCTGGAGCTGATACGTGAATTCAGCAAAGTCGCAGGATAAAAAATTAATGTACAGAAATTGGTTGCATTCTTACCAATACACCAATAATGAAGCAGCAGAAAGAGAAATAAAGAAACCGATCTGATTCACACTTGCGGCCAGAACCATAAAATACCTAGGAATAAACCTAACCAAAGATGGAAAAGATTTATGCTGAAAACTATAGAAAGCTTATGAAGGAAATTGAAGAAGATACAAAGAAATGGAAAAACATTCCATGCTCATGGATTGGAAGAATAGAATAAATATTGTTAAAACGTCAATACTACCCAAAGCAATCTACACATTCAATGCAATCCCAGTCAAAATTGCACCAGCATTCTTCTCGAAGCCAGAACAAGCAATCTTAAAATCTGTATGGAACCACCAAAGACCCCAAATTGCCAAAGTAATATTGAAGAAGAAAACCAAAGCGGGAGGCATCACAATCCCAGACTTTAGCCTCTACTACAAAGCTGTAATCATCAAGACAGCATGGTATTGGCACAACAACAGACACATAGACCAATGGAATAGAATAGAGACTGCAGAACTGGACCCACAAAAGTATGGCCAGCTAATCTTTGACAAAGCAGGAAAGAATATCCAATGGAAAAAAGACAGTCTCTTTAACAAATGGTGCTGGGAGAACTGGACGGCAACATGCAGAAGAATGAAACTAGACCACTTTCTTACACCATTCACAAAAATAAGCTCAAAATGGATAAAGGACCTGGATGTGAGATAGGAAACCATCAAAAGCCTAGGGGAGAAAGCAGGAAAAACCTCTCTGACCTCAGCCGCAGCAATTTCTTACTTGACACATCTTCAGAGACAAGGGAATTAAGAGCAAAAATGGACTTTTGGGACCTCATCAAGATAAACAGCTTCTGACTGCAAAGGAAGCAGTCAACACAACTAAAAGGCAACTGACGGGATGGGAAGAGATATTTGCAAATGACATGTTGGATAAAGGGCTAGTATCCAAAATCTGTAAAGAACTCACCAAACTCCACACCCGAAAAACAAATAATCCAGTGAAGGAGAGAGAGGGAGAGAAGGAGAGAGATATATATAGAGAGGGAGAGAGATAGAGAGAAAGAAAGAGAAAGAGAGGAGAGAGATTGAGTTTCTTTCTTTTTCTTCTATTTAGGCATGGTGCTTACACATACTGCACTTTTCTTCTATTGGCAGCAAAATCTACATCTCTTAGAAAGGAGGAGGAAGATTTGGAGCTTTGCAGCTTTCTCCTTGACTGCATAAACTAGAGACTTTTGGATTGCTCTGGGGTTTTTCTGTGATGGGGTGATAGGTATGCAGTTCAGGAAGCATTCCCACAGAGAACCTCCATAGGATATATCAAAACGGTATACCTGACTGCAAATCAACTACCCAATTCTTAGAAAGAAGGATAATTGCCTGGGGATTTTATCTGTTCTTGTGGGTGATGCCAATAAGCGAGTGTGTTTATTAACAATTTATTTACAGAACACAGATTGATTGCAGTGGGGCTGCATGGCCAGCCACTGCAAAGAAGAAGTAAATGATTTCTTCCAGAGCTTTTAGGAATCCACTGTTGTGACTGAGTCAGTATATATTGAAGTGAATTTCAGGATGTAGCAGTAAAGTGATGATCTTTGCAATATAGGACACAAAATGAAATCTGTCTAGAAAAAAAACTAGGATAGGTTTTGATTTACATGTAGACAATATAATCTCCACCATCCCAAATTAAAGGAAAAGGGGTGCAGATCAAATAGAGTCAACTACCTAATTATGCAAATTATATTGAAGATAATTACGATGGGATTGTGCAGTGGTACAAAAGTATGATTTGGTTTCATATTCCTTAATTAGTGAGAGTGATATTAGTGAAAATAAAAGGGACAAATTAGGAGAAAATACTGTTTGGGTTTATAATTTATACCATTTGGATAAAGCAAAAAATTATAGGATCAGGATCCAAAGATATAGTATTTTAATTGTCTGATTAGTTTTAATCAAGTGTAAATCTGAAGCTTATTGCAGAAAAGGAAATCTACACTTAAATATATGAGTATACAAGTAAATCATTTTATCATCTGCAACATCATAATTTCAAAGTATGAATTATTACCTGATTTTAAAAACAAAATAAACATATGATTTCATATTTGGTAAGAATTCCAAATACTGGTGGCAGTAGAATGGATGTATAAAAATACATTGGAAAGTGACGACAAGTAATATATGAAATATAGCTATGAGTATCTAGGTACTATTTTTCCCCCTGTAAATTCATTTGTACTCATCCTGGGAAATATGGAAAATATAGGTATCCAAAAAGTATTGGTAATTTGGCCTGAATTTTATTTTTTTGCTGAAGTGAATTATTGGTAGCTATAGCTCTTTTCAATTAAAACTGTGTGTGTGTGTGTGTGTATAGTCATTTACATAAAATAGTTATATATATAGCTGGTATCTATAGCTCTTTTCAATTAAAACTCTTTTCAAAATAAAAATAGTTTATATATATATAAACTATAGACACACACACACTTTAGGAAATAATTATGTTAATTATATTATATAAGATTTTGGTTATTATCAGGAAATTACTAGGGAAGGACTACTGTTTTATCAATTTTGGTTATGAGGATATAATTCACTTTGGTTTCATGTTTTTGTTTATAAAGATTTGAGCCTTGAAAACAATGCCACCCATGATATTTTTTGTAATACACTAACGGATCCAATTGTAACTGTTAAATCTCTGCTCTTGACATAAAAATCTTTCAAATCCTGATCCACAGATGTTTTGATGATATGAGATATCCCAAAGCATTGCTTATGAAGAGAGTGTGAATTTTTTCACAGCTAAGCCATGTTAAGTTTTCTCTGTATTTCCATAGTATTTAATAAATATAAAAATGCATGTACCCTATAACATGGGGATTCCATCTGCATTGTTTACTTTAGAGAAACTTATGTGTTTGTGCATAAGGGCACAGATTTATCGCAATATTGTTTATAATGAAAAATGAGAAGTAACTCCAATTTCCAGTGGTTGCATAAATTGTGGTGTATGCTTATGGAGGAGTACCATGCAATTACAATGAATGATCTAAATCTTTGAATTAAATCTACATTGATCATCAGGGCAGCATGTCAAAAACAATGCTGAGTAAAAAAAAAATGTAGTATGTCTCCTAAGTCACTTATGACAATAAAAGAATACACTCTCCAAACAAAATGTTTGTGGAGATAAACACACACACACACACACACACACACACTCACACACACACACACACACACACAGTGAAAGGACACACTCCAATTTATGACAATACCTTCCTCTGAGGAGGAATGATGAAGGGAACAACTATTTGTAAAATATTTTACATCTTTCATTTGAAAACGATGAGGAACAATGATGAAGATTCAACACTGGTCAATTACAAGTTGTAAGAACATAAGAATTGTTGATTATTTACATATTTTAACTATTGCTCTTTTAATCACTACTCACAAATGGGGGAGCCTATATCTATACTGCATTATGATTCACAGGGCACCGTATTTTGAAATAGCACTGATATTGCAATGAAGATTATAGTATTGTGGAAGCAACAAAGTAAATATTTATTCACAACCATTGTTTTTTATAGTAATAATAGAAATAGCTAAAAGATAATCTAAATATAAGTAATATATAACTTCTGTGCTGACAGCTCAGAGCCTGGAGCCTGCTTCAGAATCTGTGAATCCCTCCCTCTCTGACCCTCCCCTGCTTGCACTCTCTCTCTCACTCTCACTCTCTCTCTCTCTCTCTCTCAAATAAATACTTAAAAAATATCCTTCTGAATGTAAATTTTATAGAAATGACAAGTCAACTTTGACATCTTGAAGGAGGTTAAAGAAATCAATGGAGTTAAAACAGCTGATATCCTGGCATTTCTTATTTCCAGAACTCTAGTCGTGTACATCTGCTCATCTAGAATTGGACTTTCATGAATTAGGGAGTTGAAATGTAAATCTTTGTTAGAAAGATAGATCATGTGGTGTTACTATTTGTCGTGCAAGACAAAGTTGATGAATACATGTTGACAAAAATTATTGAGAAAGGATATTTTTGAAGCTGCTGTTGCTTTTGAACTGGCACTTTTCCTACTTGTATGACTCTCAGAACAGTTAAGGAAATTCCGTGCCAATGTCATAAGAAGCAAGTAACATTTGTAATGGAACACTCCAAGATTCTATTGGACTAAAGACTATACGTGACACATACAATCCTTGGACCTGTTTTTCCTCACTTCAAAAATTCTAGGCAAAATAATAGAAAGTGTGGATATTAAGGGGGGGGCAGGGAAGGATGTGTGTGAATGTGTGTTTGGGAAAGAAATCAAAGATACCATCTTGAATGAAGAATGACAATGCCAAATAAACAGTCTACTCCAGAACAAGTGGGTGCTATTGCTAATTATGCCAAACAGACCTTAGAGCTTTCTGGCTATACATTTGAGAGGGAATGGTTAAATAAATCATGAAGCTGAATTTAAAAACCATAAATGACTGGATTACAATTCTGACAGTCATAGCAGTTAGCAACATAAAAATTATGCATTGTTTCTGTGTTGCTTGAAACATCTGATTCTGATCTACTTGCTGAAGACATGGTATAACCTAAACAAAGGTTGATGATTTGAAGCATTTATCTTAATCTGACAGCATTAGCTTAAATTTACGGGGAGACAAACTGTCAGGAATGGTTAGTCTTGCCTGAAACCCTGTTTTTCCTTGGCAACATCTACTGTATTTAACATTTCAAACAAAATGTTCTTTCTTTACTAAATTTTGTGGGAATTCTACCAAATAAGTCAAGCTATTGCTTTTGACTAATTCCAGTATTTTCCAGAATTCAATTCTATGATATAACTATGTCAAATTGATAGAGGAAAGATTAGACATAAAATGTATCGTTTGTCTCTTTTTTTAATGTACACATGGCCTTTTTGAACTTTCTAAATTCACTGAAAAGCACATGAAAAAAAGAAACTTTCAGCATATTTTTCTTAATTGAATTAGTATATTGAGAAAATAAGTGTTATTTTTCTCCAAGACACAATTTATCCAAATATTAAATAAGGAAGAAGAGATGTCTGGGATGGGTCACTTTCTATATTTTCCATCGTCACATTTAACAATTAATTTTTCCTAAATGATTTCATTTTCGGGACCTAATATATGGTCTCACTTATTGCTCCCTTCATTGTGTTTTATTCACTTATTATTAAAATAATGAACTATATTTTGCCTACTTTTTGTTATATTTCTCCATCCAGATTATGTTTATTCAAGTAAGAGTCCATGTGATGAGGGAGTAAAGACTCAGAGAGACAGCAAGTACGACTATGAAAGAGAAAATGATTGCTATTCTTTTCCTACCTGGGCACCTCCTCTATTTTGTTATGCTTCCAGGAAAATTAGACAATCCGTGAACTCACATATGAGCTTTCTCTGCAGATAATGGTAGGTTGGAGTGTCTGGATTTTCCTTCCAGCTTTTCAGGGGCCTTCCGGAGATAGACTTCTACTTGTACCAAAAGGTGTAAATGTCAGTCTGGGCATGAAGAAAGGGTGGGGTCTCAGCAGTGAATGCAAAGACGTACTTAGGGGCTACTGAGATCTTGTAGTTCTCAATACCTAAAGTTACATTACACTAAAACTGCTCTTTGCAAGGTCTTGTCTGTCTCAGCAAAATGATCTCAGTCCTTCTTAATAGAGTGATGCTCACGTTTAGGAAGACGCTGGAGGGCACGCATTTTGTTAGACTTAAAGTTAACTTTGTCACAGGAATCTGTTGGATATTAAACAATTTTAATACAGTTTTTATTTTAGATATGGAAGATTGACTGTATTTCTGTGGTAGCACAATGTAGTGTTAACGTTTTATCAAGCAGATTACTTATTTGGCACACTAACAGCTTAAATAATATTAAATATTGCACAAACACACATATAGGTATTTTTATTTATATTCTACACCTTATATTATTTAAAGAGCATTTGGAAGCATCTGGAGGTCCAGATTGCAGATGACCTTCAGTCAAACACTGTAGAACATTTCATAGAACCTGAGGTTAAAAAATATTTTTAAAAAAGATAAATTCCAAGAATGCCCTTATAAATATGGGACATTATTTTAGCTGAATGACTATGGTTTTGCCCTTTGCCTCTCCTCTACAGGCAATATTAATGAAATAGTGATTTTTCAAGTGTGTATGTGTGTGCTCACACATGTTTTTAAATGAATCTGTTTTATACATTTATGCATACATGGAGTTAGAGTTTTGAGAATCAATATACTCTCACCGTTGGGCACTCACATAGTTCTTACCACCAACTTCAGTTTCTCCAAACTTGGTACTGATGTTTTCATGACAGTCGCTGTGCACCTGTCCACAGGGCCTTCCTTACCCTGGCTTGAGAGACCACTAATTCTACTACAGAAATTAGGTTGCATCTAGTTCTTGGTCCAATTTTCCGTTACATATGAGTTTCTCTTTAGATGGGAAAACACATTGCAGACTAACCCAACCTTCATTCACCTCCTGGCACCTACATTTGTAGATCTTCCCTAGGCTCTCCTATTCAATCTTGGCCATTTCCAAAGAGGCCACTGACCCATTTATGTGTTATAAACCATAACCATAGCCACCAAGTTGCTGCTGCTACTGTATAGTCCCCAGAGGTCAAAAAGGGAGGCAGAAGTGTAAAGATGAGAGTTTCTTCAATCTCTGTTTTTAAAGTGCTTAGGAAATTTGAGGGTAAAATTAAGGACTGGTAGGGAAGAATATGATGTCTTACCAACTTGCTTTATCTCCTCACCTAACAAAGTGAAGACACTTTATTATTATTTTTAAGTTTTTATTTTAATTCCAGTTAGTTAACATATAGTGGTATATTAGGTTCAGGTGTACAATATAGGGATTCAACACTTCCATACATCACCAGATGCTTACCACAAGTGCATTCCTTAATGCCCATCACCTATTTAACCCATCCTCCCACCCACCTCCCCTCTGGTAAACATCAGTTTGTTCTCTGTAGTTAAGAGTCTGTTTCTTGGTTTTTCTCTCTCTCCCTTTCTTTCTTTAGTTCCCATTGCTTGCTGGTTTTGTTTCTCAAATTCCACATGTGAGTGAAATCATATGGTATTTGTCTTTGACTGACTTACCCACTTTCCCCTCTCCCCTACCCCCCATCAACCCTCATTTTGTTCTCAGTATTTAAGAGTCTCTTATGGTTTGCCTCCTTCCCTCTCTGTAACTTTTCTCTCCTCCCCCCATCTCCTCCCCCCTGGTCTTCTGTTGAGTTTCTCAGGATCCACATATGAGTGAAACATATGGTATCTGTCTTTCTCTGCCTGACTTATTTAATTTAGCATAACATTCTCCAGTTCCATCCACGTTGCTACAAATGGCCAGATTTCATTCTTTCTCATTGCCAAGTAGTATTCCATTGTATATATAAATCACATCTTCTTTATCCATTAATCAGTTGATGGACATCTAGGCTCTTTCCATAATTTGGCTATTGTGGAAAGTGCTGCTATAAAATTGGGGTACAAATGCTTCTATGCATCAGCACTCCTGTATCCCTTGGGTAAATTCCTAGCAGTGCTATTGCTGGGTCTTAGGGTAGATCTATGTTTAATTTTTCAAGGAACCTCCACACTATTTTCCAGAGGAATCTCCACACTTCTTCACCAATTTGCATTCCCACCCACAGTGCAAGAGGGTTCCCGTTTGTCCATATCCTCTCAAGCATCTATAATCTCCTTATTTGTTCACTTTAGCCACTTTGACGGCGTGAGGTGTATCTCAGTGTGGTTTTGATTTGTATTTCCCTGATAAGGCACTCCTTATCAAGATGTTGAGCATCTTTTCATGTGCCTGTTGGCCATCTGCATGTCTTCTTTAGAGAAGTATGTATTCATGTTTTCTGCCCATTTCTTCACTGGATTATTTGTTTTTTGAGTGTGGAGTTTGGTGAGTTCTTTACAGATTTTGGATACTAGCCCTTTATCCAACATGTCATTTGCAAATATCTCTTCCCATCCCGTCAGTTGCCTTTTAGTTGTGTTGACTGCTTCCTTTGCAGTCAGAAGCTGTTTATCTTGATGAGGTCCCAAAAGTCCATTTTTGCTCTTAATTCCCTTGTCTCTGAAGATGTGTCAAGTAAGAAATTGCTGCGGCTGAGGTCAGAGAGGTTTTTCCTGCTTTCTCCCCTAGGCTTTTGATGGTTTCCTATCTCACATCCAGGTCCTTTATCCATTTTGAGCTTATTTTTGTGAATGGTGTAAGAAAGTGGTCTAGTTTCATTCTTCTGCATGTTGCCGTCCAGTTCTCCCAGCACCATTTGTTAAAGAGACTGTCTTTTTTCCATTGGATATTCTTTCCTGCTTTGTCAAAGATTAGCTGGCCATACTTTTGTGGGTCCAGTTCTGCAGTCTCTATTCTATTCCATTGGTCTATGTGTCTGTTGTTGTGCCAATACCATGCTGTCTTGATGATTACAGCTTTGTAGTAGAGGCTAAAGTCTGGGATTGTGATGCCTCCCGCTTTGGTTTTCTTCTTCAATATTACTTTGGCAATTTGGGGTCTTTGGTGGTTCCATACAGATTTTAAGATTGCTTGTTCTGGCTTCGAGAAGAATGCTGGTGCAATTTTGACTGGGATTGCATTGAATGTGTAGATTGCTTTGGGTAGTATTGACGTTTTAACAATATTTATTCTATTCTTCCAATCCATGAGCATGGAATGTTTTTCCATTTCTTTGTATCTTCTTCAATTTCCTTCATAAGCTTTCTATAGTTTTCAGCATAAATCTTTTCCATCTTTGGTTAGGTTTATTCCTAGGTATTTTATGGTTCTGGCCGCAAGTGTGAATCAGATCGGTTTCTTTATTTCTCTTTCTGCTGCTTCATTATTGGTGTATTGGTAAGAATGCAACCAATTTCTGTACATTAATTTTTTATCCTGCGACTTTGCTGAATTCACGTATCAGCTCCAGCAGACTTTTGGTGGAGTCTGTCGGGTTTTCCATGTATAATATCATGCCATCTGCAAAAAGTGAAAGCTTGACTTCATCTTTGCCAATTTTGATGCCTTGGATTTCCTTTTGTTGTCTGATTGCTGATGCTAGAACTTCCAACACTATGTTAAACAACAGTGGTGAGTGTGGACATCCCTGTCATGTTCCTGATCTCAGGGAGAAAGCTCTCAGTTTTTCCCCATTGGGGATGATATTAGCTGTGGGCTTTTCATAAATGGCTTTTATGATGTTTGAGTATGTTCCTTCTATCCTGACTTTCTTGAGGGTTTTTATTAACAAAGGATGGCTGAATTTTTTTCAAATGCTTTTTCTGCATCTATTGACAAGATCATATGGTTCTTATCTTTTCTTTCATTAATGTGATGTATCACAATGATTGATCTGTGAGTGTTGAACCAGCCCTGCAGCCCAGGAATGAATCCCATTTGATCATGGTGAATAATTCTTTTTATATGCTGTTGAATTCGATTTGCTAGTATCTTGTTGAGAATTTTTGCATTCATATTCATCAGGGATATTGGCCTGCAGTTCTCTTTTTTGCTGGGTCTCTGTCTGGTTTAGGAATCAAAGTAATGCTGGCTTCATAGAATGAGTCTGGAAGTTTTCCTTCCCTTTCTATTTTTTGGAACAGCTTGACAAGGAGTGGTATTATCTCTGCTTTAAATGTCTGGTAGAATTCCCCAGGGAAGCCATCTGGTCCTGGACTCTTATTCGTTGGGAGATTTTTGATAACTGATTCAATTTCTTTGCTGGTTATGGGTCTGTTCAAATTTTCTATTTCTTCCTTTTTGAGTTTTGGATGTGAGTGGGTGCTTAGGAATTTGTCCATTTCTTCCAGGCTGTCCAGTTTGTTGGCGTATAATTTTTCATAACCTTCCCTGATAATTGCTTGTATTTCTGAGGGATTGGTTGTAATAACTCCATTTTCATTCATGATTTTATCTATTTGGGTCCTCCCCCTTTTCCTTTTTGAGAAGCCTGGCTAGAGGTTTATCAATTTTGTTTATTTTTTCAAAAAACCAACACTTGGTTTCATTGATCTGCTCTACAGTTTTTTTTTTTTAGATTCTATATTGTTTATTTCTGCTCCAACCTTTATTATTTCTCTTCTTCTGCTGGGTTTGGGGTGTCTTTGCTGTTCTGCTTCTATTTCCTTTAGGTTTGCTGTTAGATATTGTTTTTGGGATTTTTCATGTTTCTTGAGATAGGCCTGGATTGCAATGTATTTTCCTCTCAGGACTGCCTTCGCTGCATCCCAAAGCGTTTGGATTGTTGTATTTTCATTTTCGTTTGTTTCCATATATTTTTAAATTTCTTTTCTAATTGCCTGATTGACCCATTCATTCTTTAGTAGGGTGTTCTTTAACCTCCATGCTTTTGGAGGTTTTCCAGACTTTTTTCCTGTGGTTGATTTCAAGCTTCATAGCATTGTGGTCTGAAAGTGTGCATGGTAGGATCTCAATTCTTGTATACTTACGAAGGGCTGTTTTGTGACCCAGTATGTGATCTGTCTTGGAGAATGTTCCATGTGCACTCGAGAAGAACGTATATTCTGTTGCTTTGGGGTGCAGAGTTCTAAATATATCTGTCAAGTCCATCTGATCCAATATATCATTCAGGGCCCTTGTCTCTTTATTGACCGTGTGTCTAGATGATCTATCCATTGTTGTAAGTGGAGTATTAAAATCTCCTGCAATTACCACATTCTTATCAATAAGGTTGCTTATGTTTGCGATTAATTGTTTTATATATTTGGGTGCTTCTGTATACGGTGCATAGGCATTTATTATTGTTAACTCTTCCTGATGGATAGACCCTGTGATTATTATATAATGCCCTTCTTCATCTCTTGTTATAGCCCTTAATTTAAAGTCTAGTTTGTCTGATATAAGTATGGTACTCCATTTTTGTTTTTACTTCCAGTAGAATGATAGATAGCTCTCCATCCCCTCAGTTTCAATCTGAAGGCATCCTCAATTCTAAAATGAGTCTCTTGTAGACAGAAAATAGATGGGTCTTGTTTTTTTTAACCATTTTGATACCCTATATCTTTTAGTTGGAGCATTTAGTCCATTTCCATTCAGTGTTATTATGGAAAGATATGGGTTTAGAGTCATTGTGATGTCTGTAGGTTTCATGCTTGTAGTGATGTCTAGTACTTTGTGGTCCTGGCAACATTTCACTTACAGAATCCCCCTTAGGATCTCTTGTAGGGCTGGTTTAGTGGTGATGAATTCCTTCAGTTTTTTTTGTTTGGGAAGACCTTTATCTCTCCTTCTATTCTGAATGACAGACTTGCTGGATAAAGGATCCTTGGCTGCATATTTTTCTCTCTTCATCACATTGAAGATTCCCTGCCATTCCTTTCTGGCCTGCCAAGTTTCAGTGGATAGGTCTGCCACTACTCTTATGTGTCTACCTTTGTAAGTTAGTGCCTATTTATCCCTACCTGCTTTCAGAATTTTCTCCTTATCCTTGTATTTTTCCAGTTTCACTAAGATATGTTGTACAGAAGATCAATTCAAGTTACGTATGAAGGGAGTTCTCTGTGCTTTTTGGATTTCAATGCCTTTTTCCTTCCCCAGATCAGGGAAGTTCTCAGCTATGATTTGTTCAAGTACACCTTCAGCCCCTTTCTTTCTCTCTTCCTCTTCAGGAATTCCTATGATACGGATATTGTTCTGTTTGATTAGGTCACCTAGGTCTCTAATTCTCCCCTCATATTCTTGGATTTCTTTTTATCTTTCTTTTTCTCAGCTTCCTCTTTTTCCATAATTTTATCTTCTAATTCACCTATTCTCTCCTCTGCCTTTTCAATCCGTGCTATGGCCGCCTCCATTTTATTTTGCACCTCACTTATAGCATATTTTAGCTCCTCATGACTATTTTTTAGTCCCTTTATCTCTGTAGCAATAGACTCTCTGCTGCCCTCTATGCTTTTTTCAAGCCCAGTGATTAATTCTATGACTATTAGTCTAAATTCTTGTTCTGTTATATTGCTTAAATTGTTTTTGATTAATTTGTTAGCTGTTGCTACTTCCTAGAGTTTCTTTTGAGGAGAATACTTCTGTTTGGTCATTTTGGGTAGTCCCTGCAGTGGCTCCAAACTGCAGGGCACTTCCCCTGTGCTGTCAGGAGTAACTTGTGTTGGTGGGCGGGGCCACAGTCAGACCCGGTATCTGCCCCCAGCCCACCGCTGGGGCCACAGTCAGACTGGTGTGTACCTATCTTCCCCTCTCCCAGGGGCAGGACTCAATGTGGAGCAGTGTGGCCCCTGTCTGAGCTATTTGCACACTGCCAGGCTTGTGGTGCTGCTTGGATGGGATTTTGCGTATTAGCTGGGGTGGATCTGCAAGGTGCACAGGGGCAGGAGGGGCAGGCTTAGCTCACTGTGCCATCACTGGTCCCATGCAGGAGAGTCCCTGCAGAACCGGGAGGGAGGCAGACCCATCAGAGGGATGGATCCACAGAAGCACAACACTGGGCGTTTTGTGCAATGCACTCAAGTTCCCTCATGGGAACTGGTTCCCATCTATTCCATCTATTCCCTACTATTTTTATACTGACTTAGGTCAAGAATAAAATTAATGTTAATAATCCAAGAGAAGTATTAGGTCAGTTTTTACATACCTGTTCCAAGTGGCAGTGATGTTTTCCAGTAGAAATAAGGACATGTGAAAAAAGCGTATTGCAAATTTTCAATCTAATCTAAGTTACCATGCTTAATGTTTTCTAAATATTTTCAGGAGTGTACTATATGAAGAAGGAACTACTGATACCAGTAACTCATCCCTCACTATTCTATCATGTTTGGATCATAGTTGAGAGCAGTAGATATTTGCCCTTAGGATAGATGTGATTAGTAACAAGTGTGTCAGGACTCACTTACATTTGACTGTTGTTGGCCACTATTAGGGCCACTCTCATTGCCTATACCTGGGCCTCTAGTGATGTACTTTTAGATCTCAATGTATGATCCACACAAGCAGGATGAAAAGCCACAGATGTCTTAACTCATGATCTTAGCTTTAGTATTTTTATATGGTCTAATCTATTTTTAGTGATTATGGCTTTTGGTGATTGACTTTACTAATAGTGTTTATATAATATAATAAAAATAATCACAAATATTTTTTTAAATCCCTCAAGAAATACAATTTAAGTCAACTTTAATTGCCCATAACCATCATTATTAAAGAAGGATAAGTACCTTGAAATCAAGGACCAATAGAAACATCATTTTAATACTTGGTAATTTCATTTACACATATAGCTTCTAATTCCAGAGGTATATTGGTGATTCATAAATGCTATTTCCAGCTCAGATCATTCTGCCAAACTCCTGAGTCTTAAATCTCACTTCAAACTGAATATATCCATGTGGATTTCCACTAAAAGCTCAAAACTGACATTTCCAAAACCAAAATGACCTTTCCCTTCTCTAAACAAATTTCTACCACAATAGTCTCACCATTGACAGCACGTATTCACCCATTTACATAAGTTATGATTCTGAGTGTCATTCTTGAACTTTAATTTCCCCTTTCATTCAATTAGCTACACAGTTCTATTGATTTTATCACCTGGAAATGTCTCAAATGTGCTCTCTCTTCATCCCTTCTGTTACAATCTTAGTTTAGTCTCTTACTGTTTCGGACTTCCACAATAAAAATCCCATTGCTTGTACCCCTTTATCTCATTTGCATTCTCCACACACTACCACAGCAACCCATTTACAATTTAGACCCCCTCCTGTGTGATTCCCCATTGCCTATATTGATGTGTCCTCCCCTGGTTACACGAAAGTTCTGGAAGTTGTTGATTGGTACTCATTAAAGAGACAAGACATACATGCAAACAAATATATGTGTAAACGCTCAGTATCATATCTCCGTTTTGGATGGTCACAGTATGTGCCAGTTTATTACATGTTTGAGAAGCCCTGCAAGAGGGATGCCTGTTTAAATTTTTATCCTTCAGCCTGAGAATTTTCTAAATATCTATGATCAGAGAGCCCCCTTTTATTTAAATAACAAGTAAGTAATCAGGGAATGCCATGTCCAAATGAAGAAATGCAGGAACAAAATATGGAGTCATGACAATGTGTGATATGTCTGAGCATCTCACTATGTCTAAAGCATAGAATCTATAAAAAAAAATCAATGAGTTAAGAGGCTGGAAAGTCTGGTTAGATTAGCTTTCAGGTGTTCTGAATGCTATTCTTGGGAGATGATCACCTTTGTTACATTCATGGAGTAGATAGAATATGAAAGTAAGTTCAGAATAATTCCTGGCTTTTCTTTTTAATTGTAAAAATAATTCACATAAAATAGTTTTGAAGGCATTATGTTTGGAAGTACATTGTATGTAATATTTTATATAACATAAAAATGTATAATTTATATAATAATTGTATATTTATCCAGGTGTTAAAAAAGAGAAAGAGAAAGGAAAAAAAATGAATAAAACCAGGACATTGTATCATCAAAGGGAACACTAACACTTCCACAAAAAATTCATCTTAATTAAAACATTTGCTCTCCTAAGAGGGGTCAACTTGAAGGAGGCCTGAAAAAAGAAATTCTCATTATCAAAAATGACATATCCAGAGACTTCAGAGAAATTGAGTTTGAACAGGGAGTGCAAGGAGAGGGGTCTTGAAGAGTTGAGCATCTAAGAACTAAAACAGAGTTTGCACATTTTGAAAATCAGATTACCACCACACCATGCTCCACCCACCCCCAAAAAAGAGAGCGAGAAAAAAGAAAAGCACTTACTCTGCTGAAACATTGAGTAGCTTAACCATAGACAAGAAAGGAATAAGAGATATGTGCTAGTTTCCAGCCAAGGATTTAGGACTTAAGCTTGAAATTAGATTTCACTGATCTTTTGGATCTAATTTGCACCCTCACTAGGGGAAATGGATGTGAGTTATTTGGAGTATTATTTATAGAGATAATATGAAAGTTGTCCAAAGAAGTAGGGTAAGGAAATAAGAATTAAAGTAATCAGCCAAAACTGTTTATAGTGGAGCCAGAAAGCAGGCAAGGACAGGTGACAACTCCAGGTAGCCCTCAGTAGCTCCTTCAGAAGCTTTTGTTGTCATTGTCCTCTCCACCTTCTATCTGGTGTCGCTGGAAGATAATGGAGTCAAGAAAGCCAGAGACGTTATAGCAAAGAAACTGAAGGGAAACAATAATAAAGGGACTTTGTTACTCTGTGCCAAATCTCACAGGGTGAAACTGAGAACTTAAATGGTGATCTGAATAGTTCAAGCAAATAAAAATATTTTCCATTTAGTATCTTGGAATATATAAGAAAGATTTAGAAAGAAATCAAAGACCATTTTCACTTTGTCTTTTTAGACAATTTGCAGTGGAAACTTTCATATTCAATATTTTCAAATAAGTTTAAGAAAAATTAATATTTGTATATTAATACTGACTTATAAATTATATTTTTTCTATAAACCTAATTCTTCTTTAAGAAACAGGGTTTTTTGATATAAAATTTTGGCCAGAAATATGATATATATTTAGTATATTTATAAGTGCCTTTGACCAACTATTTTGTTCTCAAGCAACCATAGTTAATTCTTTTTGGCTTGTCTTCTGTTATACCTCCTAGGGGGAAAAAAAAACAAAACAACAAGCCTTTAAAACATTAACAACTACATTAACTAACTACACATTATGGGTAAACCAATTTAGGGGAATTTTAGGGGAATATCACAAGAAATTCTAATTGTGGAAGTTGCTAATTGCTTTAATTGGTTACCTGGGGATATCATGTTGTGATGTCTTTTATGAAAGATTTAATCTTGTTTCAACACTCCTGATCCCTTCCAGCCCTCAGCCAAATGGTTACAAGGGCAAACTGGAACCCATTATCAATGAAGAAGCAGCAAATTAAAAAGAAAAAAGTTAATAGTCATTAAACCATATGAAGTGGAATATAAATAGAGGTGTGTATCTCCAACACCAAAATATGGAATTTAACATTTTATGCAGGAAAATTCAAAATAGACTTACATTCTAGAATCACAAAAATTGAATATGTGAGCACACACACGATGACATTTACACAGGAGGGAGAGACCTGAGAAATATAAAACTAAACAGGTTTTTTTATTAAAAATGAATTGGACAGACATTATCAGAGGTTCTTGATGGGAAGATTTATGTTTACTATTGCATCTTTCCATGATGGAATCTATGTTAGCCTTTGTCCCTTGTTCTCTAATATTCTTTCATTGCCACATAATTTTGCTGCGTAGATTTTATACGGTGTACGCCTTCAGTACCTTGCCCTTCAGATGCTATTTCGATTTGTGTTCTGCTTGACTGGATCTGCATCATCAGATGCCTCCTTGTCAGATAGTCAGTGAAGATGCTGGTTTTATTGCCTGTAACAAATAAAAGTTATCTCCACTCTTTAAAGCTTATCTGTGACTCTGAGACACTACAAGTTCAACAGCACTCAATGACAGGAGGCTATAGCACCAAGAAGTAGATGAGACAATGAGATTGTAATCATTTGTTTAAAGGATTTAGAACCTCTTTATAGCCATAGCAAGCCACTATGAATGCTTTATTGTCTTCCTTGAGAAGGACAGATAAGTCGAAAGATAATCTTAAGGTGTGTTTATGAGTAGATAAGACTGAGAAATCATTAGACAAAGGTTTCTGGGTGTTAAAAACTCAGACAATGAATATAAAATGAAGGATTATTGGAAAATAGTTCATTAAAACCAAATGAAATAATATACATTAATGTGTAACCTTTTATCATTTAAACCTGTTGACTTTAGAATATTTCAGAAACTGCCTGTAAAACAATTTACACAATATAGGTAGTATTTTTTGCCAAATATAATTTTGTAAATGATGATGCATATTACTACTGTGTTCTTATATGATGTGGCATAGCATGGAGGAAATACAACTTTGAAAACATGATAGGGGAAATTCATTCCACAAAGCATAGAAGATAAATAAAGGTGATGGTGATGCTGAGGTCTGGACCTAAATCATTAGCTACAGTTCTCAAAAGTTTAAAATATGTAGAAAATTACACTCAAAAGTTTCATATTGGAAAAAGTTTATTGCCTTCCCTCTGAGTTAGAGAGAAAGTTTTGGCCTTATGATTATTGCAAATATGTCTTTGCTTATTATTTGCCAGTTTTTCAGACCAGTTTACATTGACCGTCTGATTTAATCCTCATAATAGTTTATGGGTTGAGAACATTTACTAACCATGGTAATCCATGTTTTATAGATTAGGTAATTTAAGTTCAAGTAGTTTACCCAAAATTATATTTTGTTTAGGGCTGATGTATCAGGATTTGAATACAAACTGCTTTGAAAATTGAAGAAAACTTGTGTAGTGATACATTTGATCATACAAAGTAGACAAAGCAAACTTATATTGGTTCAGCAGAACTGAATTTACAGGAAACTTGATCACATTTTTAAAAAATTATACTTTGCTAAAATGGGAAAACCAAAAAAATAAAATAAAATTCTATAATAACTCATGATATTACGAAAATATATAAACCGTAAGAGCCAAAGGGATATTATAGGCTATCTGTATAGAATAGTTTACTTCAAAATTTAAAAATTCAATATATTTTCCTTAAAGAGTTAATAAAGTAATATAATATATTTAGTAAATCTTTATGGCTTGCATAACCACACACCTTTTTCCACTGCAGTGGCAGAATTACAATGCAATAAGACAAACATAGTTGTGTCATGGCCAAACAAAACATGTGTGTGTGTGTGTGTGTGTGTGTGTATACCACACATATATACATGCATATATACCTACACACACACACACATAACCAAAAGCCCCTGTTTATTATGCACACAGAAGAACCCACAATAAATAAGAAATAATTACTCCTATTAAAAAAAGAAGCTCAGAATCTCAAATTAAGAATTTTTATTAGAGAAATTCTATGGAGTTTTTAAATGCTTATTCTTAGACATAGTTCACATATCTATTATATATATAATATATGGTAAAATCATATATATATATATTCAAATACTCAAATAAAAATCTTCTATCATCAGTAATTGTGTAATTAATTTCTGGCAATATTTCTTCATTATATGCCTCAAGAAGACATTATTTCCTTAGCCTGTGCCTCTAAGAACCTTTAATGCAAAGCTCCACTATTTATCAATTAATGAGAATTAATTAATTTAATAAATTATTAATTTTAATTTTATAAATTATTATTTATAATATAAATATAATAATATATTTAATTATAATTTAATTTAATAATTTAATATAATATAAATATAATAATATATTTAACTTTATAAATTATTAATTTAACGCAAAGCTCCACTATTTATCAATTAATGAGAATTGATATATAAGATTTAACTCATCCATCAGCTCAGGCTTAGATATAATTAACTTTCCTAGATTAATGCAAACACTCGTGTTCTTAAATAGTGAAAATATATTTAAGAAGACATGTATCAAACTTATGGTTTTATTGAGCTGTTGTTTAAAGATTAGTCAGTTAAACACACTATTAACTTTATGCCGAATATGGAAAATAAAGATCAGAAATAATCTTGTTGGTTCCATTTCCCTTATTGGTGGTTGAGGTATGATGTGCTAGTTTTTCACTTGTAAAGAATGAGGCCAGGGAAAGACTGGAAAATAGACCCATGGTTATATGAATCATGGGAGTTTCACAAATTCTCACAATGAGATGCTTCAACAATTTTAATTCTCTTGGTAGGTTTGTTAATGTAAGCTTACTATAAAACATGCCTATGTAATGAATTCTATTTTAGAATAAACACTGATCAAGTTGTAAAAAATATAAAGTTCTGCTAAATATTAATACTTAACTGTTTTCTTCAAGATACATTAAAATTAAGATAAATTGTTTTTGAGCTAAAATTCCATCAATTTTAGTAAGAAGTAGGTAAGCCTGGGTGGCTCAGTAGGTTGAGCGTCTGACTCTCGATTTCAGCTCAGGTTATGATCTCATGGTTCATGGAATTGAGCCCTGTGGGAAGCTCTATGGTGATAGTATGGAGCCTGCTTGGGATTCTCTTTTTCCCTCTCTCTGTCCTTCCCATCTTGTGCTCTCTCTCTCTCTCTCTCTCTTAAAATAAATAAATTTTAAAAAAGTAAACCAAGAAGTAATATTTTATGCTTAAAATGTGGTAGAGTCATCGTCTTTGGATACTTTTATTTCTTCTATATCTTGTATTTATGGTGATGATCCCATCCCTCAATTGCTATCATAACTACTGTTGAAAGTAAGTAGGAAAGCAATTTACATAATTTTGGTTTGTAATTTTATTCTATTATGTGATTTTCTTATTGTTTACATTGTTTTCAAATATAAAATCATCCTAACCTCTTATCACATTTATTTGATAGAATTGAATAATCAATTTTATCACTGAGAGATAAAATTAATATATAATTTTCAATTTTTTTTCATGAATTATCGAAGGTTATTTAGAATCTTTTAGGGAACACTGAGCAGAAGAAAGGAGGAGAGTAAGAGGGCAAGAGTAGTTTCAATGAGGAGGGGACAGGGAGTCCGGGTGGCTCAGTCAGTTATGCCTCGGATGTTTGATTTAGGCTCAGGTCATGATCTCATGGTTGATGAGTTCCAACCCCACAAACCCCACGTCAGGTTCCGCGCTGGCAGTGCAGAGCCTGCTTGGAATTCTGTCTCTCTCCTTCTTTCTCTCTGCCCCTCCTGCACTAAATAAATAAATAAATAAATAAATAAATAAATAAATGGAGTGATGGAGCTGCCCATTACTCCTGCAATCAGAGCACTTCTGTCTACGTGTATAAGTGCTTCTGTGTACAATCACACATGTATGTGTAGGAGTCCTAAATTTTAATTGAAGTATGTATTCTTCTGCTAAATGAAAATATTTGAAATTCTCTGATGCATATCTAGAATCACATGATCTCTTCTATCAATTAAATTACTTGGGATTAATTACTCTGAGCCTCAGTTTCCTAATCACATAATGGAAATAAGCCAAAATCTCTCTAGGATTCATTATACACTAAAGATTTATAAGCCATGGTTTACACAGAAGTACCTCATATCCGAATACATACAAAGAATTGTGAGAATTAAAAATTATCTCTCTATATTTTAAGATTCAATACTCACAACATCAAAAATTAATAAAATAAGAAACCAAGTATGTTATACTTTTGGCAAGTCTATATTATCATCAATTAAGTTTCCTGATCACTTTAAGTGTCAGTTATTCATTTGTTAAATAACTGAATGACTATTTGGGGGATATTTGCATTGATTTCCAGTATATAGAATATAAAATTTTATGATATGCCAATTGTGAAACAATATGAACTATTTGTATTTTATGCATCACAAATACACTGTCTTTTATAATAACAATTGAACTTTAAAAATGTATTTCTGCCTGCAAGTCTCAGCTAAAAGTGAAGAAAATATATTTGTCATATACCAAGGACTCACAGAAGTGCCTATTGATTTTATAAGCATGACCTCATCACCCTGACTTCAGCCTTCGACGGAGTTAACAGAGGTTTGGAAATGTGTTTAACATCACACAGACTGCAAATAGTAGATCTCAGATCCAAACCAACCTTGTCTAATTCCATATCACATCCACCTTCCACTGTCAGGTACTGCCTGTGGTTGTGGCAGGAGAAATCGGCTAAAACTTGCAGGTGCTTTTCCTATTCTATGCAGGTATGGAAAAGTGTTTCACTATGTACTTTTTTTTAATGTGTATTTATTTTTGAGACAGAGAGAGAGCACGAGCAGGGGAGGGCAGAGAGAGAGGCAAACACAGAATCTGAAGCAGGCTCCAGGCTCTGAGGTGTCAGCACAGAGACCAATGAGAGGCTCCAAGTCATGAGCCGAAGTCGGACACTCAAATAAACCACCCAGGTGCCCCTACAGTCTGGCAACTTCTGATTATCCATTATTATGTTAATAAATGAAATGGATGAAAACATTTTAGGAAACTTAATATTAACATGGTATCATAGTTATTATTTCTTTGGAAAGAAAACAATGGTACTCTAGAGAAAAACATCCATTCTGGAAAATATAAGAAAGTAATACTTATTGTGATAGTCTTAATATTTGTTTCTACCTAGAAGTACTCTAGTTATATTTCCTCTATTCAGAGAAAATGAGACTCCCTTTTACACATTCTGTTAAGCAACAAGTAGAAACTCTTCCTGAAATGTTTATCAAGCCATTATTTTCTCTCTTCCCGATTATATGCAACTGTGAACTGACAGTTCATGAAGAACCACACAAAAGGCAGTTAATTCATCCAACAGAACACTACACAGAGGCCATTTGTCTGACATGTAGCATTTGGGATTTTCAATAGTTGCTTATCTACCAAGGAAACACGCATACCAAGTTCATCCTTTAGAAATGGTAAAGGGAAGTATGCTGGCTGTGTGCCCTAAAACACAAGGATGCCATTTAGTTCAAGATCTTAAGAGTATGGTTGGGGTGCCTGGGTGGCTCTGTCGGTTGGGCGTCTGACTTCAACTCAGGTCATGATCTCATGGTTCGTGAGTTCAAGCCCAGCATCAGACTCTGTGCTGACATTTGAGGAATCTGCTTTGGATTCTCTGTCGTCCTCCCTCTCTGCCCCTCCTCCTCTCCTGTGCGCGTGCTCTCTCTCTCTCAAAATAAATGAATAAACTTAAAAAAAAAAGCATATTAAGAGTATGGCATTAGAAGACTAGCTAAAGAGTAGGCAGCCAAACTATATTATCTTGAATTAAAACAGACCTTGAAATGTTTCATTAAACAAAATATACAATTGTAGTTATTTATGCATTTGCAACTAACCCATGAGAGCTTAGACAGACAGATAGATAGATAGATAGATAGATGTATTTCCCCCAACTATCAAAATCAGTCTTGACTCTTGCTATTTCTCTATGAGGTAACCATTATAGCATCCACTTTATAGTGTGTTATTAGGATTAACTGTAAAACACTAAGAATAGTAACTTGTTTTTAGTAAGTACTCAATAAATTTATCTATTATTATTGGTGCTGTTATTGTGATGGTGTTTTTTTTTTAATTTTTTAAATGTTTATTTGTTTTTGAGAGAGAAAGAGAGAGAGAGCACAAGCAGAGAAGGGGCAGAGAGAGCCGGAGACACAGAATCCAAAGCAGACTCCAGGCTCTGAGCTGTCAGCACAGAGCCCAACATGGGACTCAAACCTACAAACCTCAAGATTATGGCCTGAGCCAAAGTCAGAGGCTTAGCTGATTGAGCCACCCAGGCGCCCCTGTGATAGTAGTTTTTAATTGAAAGATTGGTTTTTAGGACAGGAGCCTTTTGCTTTGATCAATGCATACCTCACTCAATGCCACAATTATAATAGAGTGGTCTGATTACTCCTTATTACATTGCCTCCCTTGTTAGTAAACGCTTTGAGGTAAAGGCTGTGTTTTTTACCTGTATATACTCCACCCCCACCCAGCATGGTGCCTGGCACAGAATCCAGATTCAGTAGGTATTTACAGTATGAGTGAGTGAGTGAATGTACAAATGAATAAATGTTCTACTTAGTGTTGCTATTTGGGATTTTTTTCTTACATGTGTGAGTGAAGTGTAAAAAAACTTCTGAACCTTTTTCAGTAATTCTAAGATCATTTTAAATCAGCAAAAATATTTCCCTCCTATAATTCACCAAATAGAATGGAACCACTCCTCATTTCTGTTCAGTCATATTGTCATCAGGGTCCTTACGAATTTCTTGATCTGCTAGTAATGGTATGTGACACGCTTGTTTTCATTCATGATAGAGGGTTAACATTTGAGCACCATTTAGGAGCCGGATATTGAACTGGCAGTCTCCAACAACACTGTATGATCAAAATAGAATGAAAAAAAAAGAAAGAAAAAATAAACAGACTGGGTGAAAATATTTGTAAACCATACATTCAACAAAGGACTAGAATCTAGAATAATATTTTTAAAACGCTCAAAATTTAGCATTAAAAAAAACAAGCAATCCCACCAGAAAATGGACAAAACACATATGCAGACATTAAACTGAGCAAGATATGCAGATGTCAAATAAGCACATAAATAGATATGCAACATCATTAGCCAAGCAAAAAATGCAAATTAAAACCACAGTGAAATATCACTACCCATCTATCAGAATGCTACAGTGAAATATAATGAAAAAACAAAATTCTGGAGAAGATGTAGGAAAATGATACCACTTATATATTACTAGCAGGATGCGAAATGGTACAGCTACTCTGGAAAATTGTTAGTTCACTTCAAAACCAAAAATCCCAGTAACTGCACTCTGCAATTGAGAACTTATTTTCTTGCTAGAATTAGTATACCAATGTTCATAGCAGAGTTTGTTTTATTATTATTGTGGTAAGAACACTTAACAGGAGGTCTACCCTCTCAAAAATTTTTGAATTGCAAGCAAGCTATTATTATTTGTGGACGCAGTGCTGTAAAGCAGATCTCTAGATTCCATGACTGCACTTGCATAATTGCATGACTGAAATACCGTAGTCACTGATTAGCATCTATCCATTTCCCCCTTCTCTCATACCCTGATAAGCACTATTGTATTCTCTGATTCTATGAGTTTGACTCTTTTAGATTCTTCATGTAAGTAGAATCAGGCAATATGCGTTCTTCTATGGTTGGCCGATTTCACTTAGTGTAATGGCCCCCAGGTTCATCGATGTTGTTGCATCTGGCAGGATTTCCTTCTTTTCTAAGGCTGAATAATATTCCATTTTACACATATACCATGTTTTCAATCCGTGCATTGGTTTATGGATATTTAAACTGTTTTACATTTTGGTTATTGTGAATAGTTCTGCAGTGAACATGGAGTGGTAAAGCCCTTCAAGATCTGAACTTCAGTTATTTTGAATAAATGCCAGGAAGTGAAATTGTTGGATTATGTGGCAGTTCTGTTTTTATTTTTTTGAAGAATCTCCATACTGTTTTTCATATTGGCTGCATCACTTTACATTCACAGCAACAGTGGAAAAAATGTCCAATTTCTCCATATCCTCACCATTACTGTCATTTGTTTGTAGGACATATTATTCTGGAAGGAATTTACAAACATAAATTTTGGAATCTGTCAAGCTGTTTTTCAGCTTTGGATTCTCTGACCATGCGTGTAGTATATATAACTCCATACCATAAATCTGTTTGAAGTTTGTGTTTATTAATTTTAGAGTAGATCTTTTTCTCGTACAAAGCCTGTACCAAGATAGACAGGAATAGTTGAAATGTCTTTCCCTTCTAGGTAATTCAGTCACAGAAGTTTCAAACCTTTGGGGGTTCCAGCATTATATGGCAAATTCAATTCTCACTGTCTATTTTGGGAAGGTACAAGCCTTGCTCTCTATCCCTTCTGTAGTCAGTGTAACTAAAAATATAAGTCATGTAGCTGTTTATACACTACCATAAAAAGCAGAGCATCACCTCAAAAATAATTTTACTAGTCTCCTGATTTCCATCTCCATGTTACTATTTGATTTCCTACGGATTTCCATGTGTGTATGTGTGTGTGCAATCGCGTGTGTATAAGATGGATAGAGAGAAACAGATAAAGAGAGAGAAAGAGAGACGTGTTTTGAAGGATATATGTTATGTACCATCCAGCACTTCTGAGGGCTGTTAAGGCGGTAGGATTTTTCAGAATATTTTGTTTGCCATCATCTCACATCTCACATTCCAATATAGAGCCAGGTCTTATACGGTGTTTGGAGCCTCCTGCCTCGTGCTGACGTTGAAGATATCTAAACAACAGCTAAGAAACTACTCAAAAGCTTTATTTAATGCCTATTGGTAAGGAAGGGTCAATGTCTTTGCCACAACTTCCTATGAAGTCTATAAAGCCCTCTCTCAGATTGGCCTTCAACAGTAACCTCAAACTCACTGCCAGCTGTCAAATCTGAAAACCACTAGATCCACGCCATCCCTCTCAGTGCTTTGCATTTCTTGTCCATTTTACAATACCAGAAGTTATTTACATTTATTTTTTTTAAATTTATAATGAGCTGTGCCTCTGACTTTTTTCATATTTTATATACCATTTCTAAGTGTTGCAGGCCAAGTGTGGTATCCAAGCATTCATTGCCTGTTATGTCTTCACTGGATATCAGCTATACATTTTTAAAAGAACATTCTTGAAGCAGGAGAGAGCAGTAGAAGTTTTGGGCCTGATTTAGATATAATTTTAAATTATTGAGTGTTATCAGAGAGCTGGAGTGGGCACACCCAGGATTCAAACATAGATGGTACGTTTCCAGGACCTCTGCTCTGAATCTCAGTATTATACTGATCTGTCATGTAGAAGAAATAACCATGATATGAGACAGCTATGAGTGTGAAAGAGCTTAAAAATGAAAGAACAAGCATAACATGAGAGAATGAAAGAAGAAAAGAGAAAGCATAAACGTGGATAACAACAAATAAGAAAAAAAAAAACATCTCTTTACACAAATGATCTCTAGCCTGCTCTAGCAGGCAGAATCTAAGATCTTAGGCCGAACCACAACTTGGCTGGGGATATCTTTTATGAAATCTCTTCATCTGTCTTTGTCAGA
Organism: Panthera leo; assembly: GCF_018350215.1. Taxonomy (NCBI): domain Eukaryota; kingdom Metazoa; phylum Chordata; class Mammalia; order Carnivora; family Felidae; genus Panthera; species Panthera leo. The sequence continues at coordinate 51,454,055 of NC_056690.1, read as the reverse complement.
TCTGTCTTTGACAGAAATCAAAGATGTCTGTCTTTGTCCTTTCTTTACCTGAAGAGAAGTGGTACTGAACTGATTCTTAAATTCTTTGTTTCCTCTGATTCTATGCTTTAAGAAGTAGATTTTTAAAATATATATTCATGCCAAAAAGAAAATAGCTCCCTAAAGCTAGAGCTCATGAAGATTCTGAAGTCTGTTCCAATGGCCTGTTTCCTTAAAACATAAATAGAGACAAGCTAGCCAAAATAAACAAATAATTTAGAGAAAGACCTCACTATTCTCAGCTATCTTCAAATGATTGACCTAAAAACAGATTTTTCTCAAAAAAATGATTTCTGAGGTATTAAACATGGAGACATAGTTGCCTTCATTTTCTCTGTTCCTTCCTACTCATTTAATAAACTATAACTAAGGTGAAAGAACAAATACTTTTCAGTAATTTATGCCAATAGGAAAGACAAAAACTTCTGTGTAACACATGTACACTATATAAAAGAATTATAATTCTGGGGTCCATATTGAAAGTGATTTTATGTACTGTTTTTGTATTTTGAACCTCAGGTAAAAAATACACTTTATTAATTAAAATGACTTATTCTATCAACATTTATTTATTAAATACTTTTATGTATTGTGTTGTGTCCTAGTGGCTGACAGGAATAGTGAGGTAAATTTTAAAAGTGTTATGATCAACAGGAAAATAAGATTTCTTCTATACTGGAGTAGTTTGGAAAGGCATTTAGCCTTTGAGCTAGGAGGATTTCACCCTTGAGCATAGGAGGATTTCACCCTGTGAAGAAAGTGGAGGAGATGGTGTCACATGAGCATGAAGATGAAGGTGGAGGTGGGAATCCATATTAGTTGGTAGTAGGGACTCCACCAAGTGAGTTAGTACACACTTCACTGGGACCTCAGTAGTACAGATCTGAGTAGAAAAGCAAAGGGGTCAGATTGTGTAGCAGATCATATATCAGGTAGGCAGGAACTTGTCAAAACATTTACGTCGGGTGTGTGTCATTTATGTTCATATCTAAAACCTCTAATATCCCTCATTTGTGCCTGTGGAAAATAACCTTTTCCTCAAACTTGTATTTGTTTTTTCTTTTTCTTTTTTTCTCCAGTGTCTACATGCATACTCTGTATATCTGGAATTTTGTGTATCCCTTCTAGAAGACGAGAAGCATTGTTATTTACCATTTCTATTTGTGTGTAAGTGGATTGATTCCCCGCTTTTCCCAGAAATGATCAGACAAAAATATCAGAAGGTGAATTCAGTATAAACATTAATCTCTCTCTACACCTCCTGTGTCGTTGTCATTTCTCATCTTGATTACCATAAAGCTAACTTCATATAAGCCACGACTTGATTTAACTAAAATTAATCATTTTAATAAGATGAGAGTTATTGTGAAACAACTACTTGAAAAGCAATGTCATTAATTTAGCTACTGCTATGAAGTATTCTCTCACACTAGAATCAAAACTTCAAATATTCCCGATTCTTTGTGCTTAATGAAGCATAAGAGGACTTTGCCATTTCCTTAGAAAGATTAAACAATATCATAAAGCAAATTTATTTAGTAAAAATATGTGATACATTAAAGTTTTGTTAATGGCTATGTATTTATCTCATGAAAGACAGTTGGAAAGGTAATTATAACATGCAAATTAGTTTCCATTGGGCTGCATATTAAAATTATATATTAATGTACGTATCTGCAATTGCAACCCGTGCTTGGGTTTTTTTCCAGGTAGGCAAATCACTGAGGCTTTTGTCTTAAGTTTGTGTTTTTTCTACTAATCATTTCTGTGTGTTATTTTATTTAAAGTCCTCTAATGCTTTTATCTAAAAGCCTCCTTTTTTTTCCTGTTAGTCAATTAGAGAGATGTTTTTCTAGTCCCCTATTTTTTGCTTCTCTCTCATGTATTCATCCGTTTCATTACTAGAGTTTTTTTTTTTTTTTTAATTCATCAATATGTGCAATGTTGTCATTAGAGTACAGCCCAAAGCAGGAAATAGATCATTTTCAAAGAGTTTAGTGATAGGAAATACAGAATATCTTTGTTAAAAGTATTCAATTTTGTGACCTATTAACATTTACCATGAAGTTGTTGGTTTATTCTCAGACAAAAATATACCTATCTTTTAAGGAATTCAGATTCTTTCTTCAACTTTATTTTCTCATTACAATCAATAGTCATTGATTTCATCTTTGTTTGAAACATCCAGCTATCTCATTATGTTCAGTGTTCTTTGGAGCTGTTACTAGAAAATCACCGAATAGTACCGTTTCCATAATATAATCCCCCTCCTTGATTTCACTGCATATATGTATGATCACCTATTATGGTTTGAGAGCAGATTGCTATTTGGGTTATTAGAAAATTCCAAATACCGGAGTGCCTGGGTTGCTCAGTCGGTTAAGCATCTGACTTTGGCTCAGGTCATGATCTCACAGTCCGTGAATTTGAGCCCTGCGTTGGGCTCTGTGCTGACTCCTCGGATCCTAGAGCCTGCTTCAGATTCTGTGTCTCTCTCTCTCTGACCCTCCCTCGTTCATGCTCTGTCTTTCTCTGTCTCAAAAATAAATAAACATTAAAAAAAATTTAAAAAACTGAAATTACAAATGCCTAATTTCTACAGAAGACTCTGATTTTCCTTCACTTTACTCTATACTGTATACTTCCCTAATGATAGCTTTAACATTTTATAGCCCTATTTATATCCACTGCCATTCCCTCACTAAATATATTTGTCTCATTATATAAGTTCAGAATCTTCACGTTGAAACTGAGTTGTTGTGTTTTCCTTTTTTTTAATGTGTGTGTGAAAATGTTCAGGTGTGTTAAATATAAAGGATGCCCTTGTGTTTAGTACCCCCTGTATATTAGATATAAATAATACTCTTGTATTTAGCATCTAGATTTATTGAACCTTAATATTTTTGCCAAATTTCATTGACGTTTTTAGAAACTAGTAAAATGTTACAATTAAGTAATATCGTCCGAGTACTGTATATTACCATTCTTCAACTTCCAAGGTAGTAGTTATTCTGACATAACTGTTATTTGACTACTTTTTTTTTTTAATTTTATGACTACTTTAAAAAAAATTTTTTCTAACTTTTACTTATTTTTGAGACAGAGAGAGACAGAGTATGAACGGGGGAGGGTCAGAGAGAGGGAGACACAGAATCCGAAACAGGCTCCAGGCTCTGAGCTGTCAGCACAGAGCCCGACGCGCGGCTCAAACTCACAGACTGCGAGATCATGACCTGAGCCTAAGTCGGACGCTTAACCAACTGAGCCACCCAGGCGCCCCTTATGACTACTTTTTATTATTTTATGCATATATAAGTATCCACAAAAAATAGTTTGTTCGATAAATGGCACATATCTTTTGTGACTTGCTTTATTCACTCAATGTTATGTTTTTGAGATTTATCCGCATTGATGCATGTAGCTTTCATTTACTTATTTTAATTCATATATTATACTTCAATGAATGAATAAAACAAAATTATGTTTATTATTGCTTATGTTTGCAGATACTCATCTGTTTTCCATTTTTGCAGCATTATCAAAATGCTACAATAATACCTGTCTCTTTGAACAAATCAAAATTAAATAATTCTAATGACTGAGGCCCATCCCCAGAAATTCTGTATTAATAGCACATTATGGAAGATTATTATTTTTACAAGTTCACCAAGTGATTCTAATATGATTCCAGGTTGGGAAATCGCCGTTTTTGGTTCTTAGAAATGGAATTGCTGGACTCTAGGATGTATAGATCTTCAGTTCAGATGGACATAGACTTACTTTTCAAATTTCTTATACCACTGTATAAGCTCATAAGAGGTATATGAGAGTTTCTATTACCAACACTAAGTATTTTCAGGTTTTTTTTCAATTGTGCTAAAATAAAAGCACGCTAGTGTTTTAACTTGAATTAGTATGATTATCTGTATGATCATGTTTATTAGGGACATTACAATGGACATAAGGGTTTTTTTTCTTTCATTTATTATTTCCTGTTTACATTTTTTTCCCTTCATTCTTTAACGTTTTTCTTTTTCTTTGGTGAATTGCAGGACTCGTTTCTCTAATTTTAATCTTAATCCTTTATCACTTTTCATGACATACATTCTCTTCAGTTTTGTAGTTTGTTCTATTTTATTTTAGCATCTTTATGATAGTAAGTTTTGGGGTTTTTAGTGTTCCAATATATCAAGCTTATCAATTGCTTCCTTTATATTTTGTGCATAACAAATTGTCTTAACACCATTAATTTGGTAGTCACTTTTCACTTCATCATGTTCTTAGGAATTAGTCAATCGACTAACAGACTTTCTTAATTATTATGTGTTCATAATCTATATTGTTTCTGGGATATAATCCTAGTATCTTTTTGGGGGTTGTGTGTGAAAAACTTTTAGCTGTTATTAAAACTTCAGTATACATTTTAAGAAAAAAAACATAAAATTTTACACACACACACAAAGACACAATTTCAGTTGGGCATAATTGAATTTATACGCTATAGTTTGGAAGATTTGACATCACATCTACTTTCATTTATGAACATAATGTGCATATTTATTTATTTATACCTTATATTAATGAATTGACATAAAATTGTATAACATACTGAATATATATTGTATCTTCTCCTTAGATATATCTTTAGCTGCTTTACAAACATTTTTATTACACTAGTGTAGTTTTTAATTTTTAAATGAATTTTAATTTTAGAATAGTTTTATATTTGCAAAAACATCGCAGAGATAGTATAGAAAGTTCTGATCAACTCTACACCTGATTTTTTCTTATGAGACAATTTTTATTTTAGACAGAAAGAGAAGACAAGTGTGGGAGAGGGGCAGAGAGAGACAGTGAAAGAGAAAGAATCTTAAGCAGGCTCCATGCTCAGTGTAGAGCCCCACATGGAACAGGATCCCACAACCCTGGGATCAAGAATTGGATATCGAGAGTTGGATGCTTAACCCACCCAGGAGCACCTTATTTTTCCTATTGTAAGTCAATTTGTTAAATATATAAGAACTAAGTTTTTGGATCATACGGTAAGATTATGTTTATGTTTAAACTACCAAAGTGTCTTGCAAAGTGGCTGAACCATTTCACATTCCCACCAGCAATGAATGAGTTCTCTAGTTTTTCTAGAAATTGGTGTTAGTTTGTTTGTATTTTAGCTACTCTTACAAGTATGTAGTGAGATCTCATCATTGTTTTCAATCTGCATTTCCCTAAAAACATGTGACGTAGACCATCTTTTCATACATTATTTGCCATCTGTATATATTCCTTGGAGAGTTGTCTATATAGGTCTTTCAGTCATACATTTAATTGGGTAGATTTTTTTTTTGACTCAGAACTGTTCTTTCCATGTTTTAGATACAAATATTTTACAGATGTGCGTTTTGCAAATATGTCCTCCCAGTCGGTAGCAGTTATTCCTTTCTCCTAATCATATCTTTTAAAAAGCAGATTTTAATTTTAATAAATTAGATTCAGTAATATGATAATTTTAATAAAGTTTGAACTCTCAATTGCTTTCTTGTATAATACATTTTGTGTTGTATCTCAGAACACATATCCAAACTGAAGCTTCCACAGATTTTCTTATACGTTTGTTTCTAGAAGTTTTATATTTTCTCATTTTACATTTAGATCTCTTATCCAATTTTAACTTAATTTTTGTATGAGTTGTTAGCTGTATGTAGGTTTATTTATTTATTCCTTTCTCTTTCTTTCTTTCTTTCTTTCTTTCTTTCTTTCTCTTTCTTTCTTTATATATGGATATCCAATTGTTCTTGCAACATTCATTGAAAATCTATCCTTTCTTTTTATTATTTTTTAGTTTAAATTTAAGATAGTTAGCATATAGTGTAGTATTGGTTTCAGGAGTAGAATTTATGATTCATCACTTACATATAACATGAATGCTCATCCCAACAAGTGCCCTCCTTAATGCCCATCACCCATTTAGCCCATCCCCCCACCCACCTCCCTTCCAGCAACCCTCAGTTTTGTTCTCTGTATTTAACAGTCTCTTACGGTTTGTCTTCCTCTCCATATATGTCTCATTTTTCCTTCCCTTCCCTATGTTCATCTGTTTTGTTTCTTAAATTCCACATATGAGTGAAATCATATATTTGTCTTAACTAAAGTGTATTATATGAAGAGAAATAAGTCAGTGAAAGACAAATATCCTTTTTTTTTAACTGGATTGCTGTTATACATGTGTCAATATCTACAAAATAGACTGCTGGGATTCTGATGGAGTTGCATTTAATTAATAGATCTAGTTGGGGAGAACTGACATCTTAAAAGTATTGAGTCTTCCCATCTATCTCACACAATATCTTTTCATTTATTTAGATTGTCTTTGTTTTTTTTATAAGCGTTTTATAGTTTTCTGTATACAGAGCCTGCACATATTTTGTTACATTTATACATATCTTATTTTGAGGGTGCTATTTTAAATGTATTGGGGATTTTTTTGACATGTTAACTAACTTTATTGTAGTAATCATTTCACAGTATATACCTGTATCATATTATCATGTTGTACACCTTAAACTTACACAGTTATATGTCGATTACATCTTTTTTTAAAATTTAAATCCAAGTTAGTTAACATAGAGTGTAATAAGGATTTCAGGAATAGAATTTAATGATTCATCACTTGCATATAACACCCAGTGTTCATCCCAACAAATGTCTTCCTTAATGCCCTTGCCCATTTAGCCTATCGCCCCACCAATACCCTTCTAGCAACCCTCAGTTTGTTCTCTGTATTTAACAGTCTCTTATGGTTTGTCTCCCTCTCTGTTTTTATGCTATTTTCACTTCCCTTCCCTTATGTTCGTCTGTTTTGTATCTTAAATTCCACATATGAGTGAAGTCATATGATATTTGTCTTTCTTTGACTGACTTATTTCGCTTAGCATAATACACTCTAGTTCCATCCATATTGTTGCAAATTGCAAGATTTCCTTCTTGTTGATCACCAAGTAATATTCCATTGTATATATATATATATATATACCACATCTTCTTTATCAACTCATCGGTCAATGGATATTTGGACTCTTTCCGTACTTTGGATAGTGCTATTATAAATATTGGGGTGCATGTACCCCTTTGAATCAGCACCCCTGTATCATTTGGATAAATACTTAGTAATGTAATTGCTGGATCTTAGGGTAGTTCTATTTTTAATTTTTGAGTAGCCTCCATAATGTTTTCGAGAGTGGCTGCACCAGTTTGCATTCCCACCAGCAGTGCAAAAGGATTCCTCTTTCTCTACATTCACACCAACATCTATTGTTGCCTGAGGTGTTCATTTTCACCATTCTGACAGGTGTGAGGTGGTATCTCATTGTAGTTTTGACTTCTATTTTACTGATGATGAGTGATGAGCATTTTTTCATGTGTCTGTTAGCCATCTGGATGTCTTCTTTGGAAAAGTATTTATTCATGCCTTTTCCCCATTTCCTCACTGTCTCCTTTGTTTTTTGGGTGCTGAGTTTGATAAGTTCTTTATAGATTTTGTATACTAACACTTTATCTGATATATCAGTTGCAAATATCATCTCCCATTGTGTCAGTTGGCTTTTAGTTTTGCTGACTGTTTCCTTCACTATGCAAAATCTTTTTCTCTTGATGAAGTCCTAATAGTTCATTTTTGCTTTTGTTTCCCTTGCCACCAGAGATATGTCAAGTAAGAAGTTGCTGTAGCTGAGGTTAAAGAAGTTATTGCCTATTTTCTCTCCAGGATTTTGATGGCTTTCTGTCTTACTTTTAGGTCTTTTATCCATTTTGAGTTTATTTTTGTGTATGGTGTAAGAAAGAGGTCCAGGTTCATTCTTCTGCGTGTTGCTGTCCAGTTTTCCCAACACTATTTGCTGAAGAGACTGTCTTTATTCCATTGGATATTCTTTCCTGCTTTGTCAAAGATTAGCTGGCCATACGATTTTGGGTCCATTTCTGGGTTCTACATTCTGTTCCATTGATCTATGTGTCTATTTTTGTGCCAGTACCATACTGTCTTGATGATCGCAGCTGTGTAATACAGCTTAAATGCCTCCAGCCTTTCTTTCTTTTTCCAGAATTGCTTTGGCTATTCGGGGTCTTTTCTGGTTCCACACAAATTATAGAAAACAAAACAAAAAAGACCAAAAACAACAAAGACCAGAAAGGACCAGAGAACAGCACCAGAAACATCAACTCTACAGGCAACACAATGACACTAAATCCATATCTTTCAGTACTCACTCTAAATGTCAATGGATTAAATGCTGCAGTCAAAAGACATACAATTTCAGAATGGATAATAAAACAAGACCCCTCTATATGCTGCTTACAAGACCCATTTTATACCTAAAGACACCTGCAGATTAAAGTAAGGGGATGAGGAGCCATCTGTCATGCTAATGATTGTCAAAAGAAAGCTGAATTAGCCATACTTGTATCAGACAAACTAGATTTTAAAATACTGTAACAAGAGATGAGGAAGGGTATTTTGTCATAATTAAATGGTCTATCCACCAAGAAGATCTAACAATTATAAACATTCATGTCTCCAATGTGAGAGCACCCAAATATATAAATCAACTAATCACAAACATAAAGAAACTCATTGATAATAATACCATAATAGTAGGGGACTTCAACACCTCACTTACAGAAATGGACAGATCATCCAAACAGAAAATCAACAATGAAACAATGGCTTTGAATGACACACTGGGCCGGATGGACGTAACAGATATAATCAGAACATTTCATCCTAAAGCAGCAGAATACACATTATTCTCTAGTGCATATGGAGCATTCTCCAGAATAGATCACATACTGGGACATAAATCAGCCCTCAACAAGTACAAAAAGATTGAGATTATACCTTGAGTATTTTCAGACCACAACACTATGAAACTTGGAATCAACCACAAGAAAAAATTTGGAAGGACCACGAATACTTGGAGATTAAAGAGCATCCTACCAAAGAATGAATGGGTTAACCAAGAAATTCAAGAAGAAATTAAAAAGTACATGGAAGCCAATTAAAATGAAAATATGACAGCCCCAAACCTCTGGGATGCAGCAGAGACAGTCATAAGAGGGAAGGATACAGCAATCCAATCCTTTCTAAAGAAGAAAAAAGGGTCTCAGATACACAACCTAACCTTACGTCTAAAAAAGCTAGAAAAAGAATAGCAAATAAAGCCCCAAACCAGCAGAAGAAGGGAAATAATAAATATTACAGCATAAATCAATGAGATTGGGGACAAAAACAGTAGAACAAATCAATGAAACTGGGAGCTGGATCTTTGAAAGAATGACCAAAATTAATAACCCCCTGGCCAGATTGATCAAAAAGAAAAAGGAAAGGACCCAAATAAGTAAAATCATGAATGAAAGAAGACAGATCATAAAAAACACTGCAGAAATACAAAAAATAATAGAATATTATGAATTATATGCCAATAAATTGAGCAATTTGAAAGAAATGGACAAATTCCTAGAAACATATAAACTACCAAAACTGAAACAGGAAGAAATGGAAAATTTGAACAGCTCATAACCAGTAAAGAAATTGAATCAGTAATCAAAGATCTCCCAAAAAACAAGAGTCCAGGGCCAGATGGCTTTCTGGGGGAATTCTATCAAAAATTTAAAGAGTTAACACATATTCTTTTGAAGCTGTTTCAACAAATAGAAAGGGAAGGAAAGCTTCCAAACTCATTCTACGAGGCCAACATTACCTTGATTCCAAAACGAGACGAAGACCCCACTAAATTACAGAATTACAGACCAATTTCCCTGATGAACATGGATGCAAAAGTTCTCAACAAGATACTAGCAAATTGAATCCAACAATACATTAAAATAATTATTCCCCATCATCTAGTGGGATTTATTCTTGGCTTGCAGGGCTGGTTCAATATCCACAAATCAAGCAATGTGATATACCACATTAATAAAAGAAAGGATACGAACCACACGGTCCTCTCAATAGATGCAGAGAAAACACTTGACAAAATACAGCATCATTTCTTGATAAAATCCCTGAAGAAAGTAGGGATAGAAGCGTCATAACTCAAGATCATAAAAGCCATATATGAAAGATCCACTGCTAATATCATCCTCAGTGGGAAAAAACAGAGCTTTCCCCCTAAGGACAAGGATGTCCACTCTCATCACTATTATTCAACATAGTGTTGGAAGTTCTAGCTTCAACAATCAGACCACATAGAGAAATAAAAGACATCCAAATCGGCAAGGAGGAAATCAAACTTTCACTCTTTGCAGACAATGTGATACTCTGTGGAAAACCCAAAAGAGTCCACCAAAAACTGCTGTAAATGATATATGAATTCAGCAAAGCAGTAGGTAAATCAATGTACAGAAATAGGTTGCATTTCTATACACCAATAATGTAACAGCACAAAGAGAAATCAAGGAATCGATCACATTTACAATTGCGCCAAAAAAAAAAAAAAATACCTTGGAGTAAGCCTAACCAAAGAGGTAAAAAATCTATACACTGAAAACTGTAGAAATTGAAGAAGACACACACACACACACACACACACACACACACACACACACACAAATGGAAAAACATTCCATACTCATGGATTGGAGAACAAATATTGTTAAAATGTCAATACTGCCCCAAGAAATCCACGTATTCAGTGCAATCCCTGTCAAAATAACACCAGCATTCTTCACAGAGCTAAATGTAATGGTTTTTTAAGCCTTAAAGTTCCAACTGCTAATTGTCAGTGTATTGGAAAGCAAAAGACTTTTGTATATAGACATTGTATACTGAGAGGGAATACATTTGTTAGCTCCAGGAATTTGTGTATATATTCTTAATATTTTCCACTTAGACACTCATGCCATCTGCAAAGAAAGATAATTTTATTTTTCTTCCTATGTTGTTTACATTTTAGTCAATCTATATATGCATATATATATGTTTTGATACACTAAATAGGACTTCACATATGATATTAAATTGGACTAATAAGAGAGGACATCCTTGCCTAGTTTCAAATCTTAGGGGAAAAACATCTAATTTCTCATATTAATTATGATAGTTGTAGGCTTTTATAGCTACTCTTTATTAAGCTGAGAAAGTTTTCATCTCTTCTTAGTCTGCTGAAGATTTTTATCTTGAGTGAGTTCTGTATTTTGTCAATTTTTTTAGTCAATTGATATGAACTTACGTTTTTTCTTCATTATCCTGTTTGTATGGTGGATTAAACTGATTGATTTTTGAATGTCAAACCAGCCTTGTGTACCTGGAATAAATACCACTTGGATGTGCTCTATAATTAATTTAACACATTACTATATTTAGCTTTCTAATATTTTGCTAATGATTTGTGAATATTTGTTCATGAGAGACATTGGTCTGTATTTTATTTTTTAAAAATTTTTTGAAGTGTATTTATTTGAGAGAGAGAGAGAGCACTAGTCGGGGAGGGGCAGAGAGAGACAAGGAGAGGCACAGAATCTGAAGCAGTCTCCAGGCACTGAGCTGTCAGCATAGCCTGGCACAGGGCTTGAACTCACGAGCTATGAGATCATGACATGAGTGAAGTCAGACACTTAAGGTACTGAACCACCCAGGTGTCCCTTGTTCTGTACATTCTTATAAATGCTGTATGTGGTTTTTGTATTAGGTTAATGCTGATCTCATAAAATGAATTGGAAAGTATTCCCTCTGCTTCTATTTGCTGCAAGAGGTTGTGAAGAATTGATATTATTTCTTTCTTAAATTTTTTGTCGAAATCAAAAGTGAAACTAACTGAGCTTACTGTTTTCTTTTTTGGAAGGTTATTAATTATCTATTCAGCTTATTTAAAAGATAAAATCCTGTTTGGTTTATCTGTTTGTCCTGTGAATTTCTGTTGCTTGTTGCTTTCAAGAAATAAGTCTGTTTTATCTACATTATTAAGTTTGTGGGCACAATTGTTCATAATATTTCTTTATCATCCTTTTTTTTTCCATTGGATCAGTAGTGATGACCCTTTTTCATTTCTTATATTGGTAATTTGTGTCCTCTCTTTTTCTTGATTGGCTTGGCTATAGGTTTATCAATTTAATAATGTTTTAAAAGAACAAGCTTTGATTCATTAAATTTTTCTATTGTTTTTCTATTTCAATTTAATTGATTTCTAGTTTAGTTTTTATTATGACTTTTCTTCTGTTTGCTTTAGCCTAATTTATTCTTCTTTTTCTAATATCCTAAAGTGGAAGCTGAGGTTGTTGTAGGTTTTTTTTTTCTTTTCTAACATATGCACTTAATGCTATAAATTTTCCTTTAAGCCCTGCTTTTGCTGCCTTCAACACATTTAGTTCAAAATATATTTAATTTCTCTTGAGACTTTTTGATCCATAGGATTTTAGAAATGTGTCTTTTGGGAATTTTCCAGATATCCTTCTATTAATAGTTTCCAGTTTAATTCCTTTGTGTTTTGAGAACATATACTATGTATGAGTTTTGTACTTTTAAATTTGACAAAGTGTGTGCTATGTCAGTAAATTATGCAAGACTTCACCTTACACAAGACTCTGTTAGTAACTCTTTCCCAAAAACTCAAACCTGTAGTATTTTAAAATCTACTTTAAAATAGGGCTTTGGAGCTGAAAACTGACCACCCAAGTACCAATGAGAACCATATCCCTGATGATAGGTGGAGTATCAGTAGCCTTTGACATGATATAGCTGTGCAGTTATTAAAACGTGCACTGTCTTTAATGCCATGTTTTTCTAGGTCTTTTGTAGGGAATGCACTGGAGGGTTTAATATCTCAGGCATTTGAGAGGTGTGGGGGGTAAGAACTCTGGAATTAGATTTCTGTTGCTCAGTGCTATTTATAAGGGAAAGACAAAAAAGGCTGAGAATAATTAATCATGGATTTGAGGTACATTGTGAACACCAAAATGCCTCTTTGGAAGCATAAAACAAAACTTTCACTTCTTGCAGCTGGAGGGCAGAAAATAGAAAGCCAAAGGTCTGGCACATAACTTAAAAAGTAGTAGAGTTCCAGAGAAGATTAAACTCTTAACCTAGGCAAGACTGCTCCACTAAGGACAGACTTGGGAAGGAGTAGAATGATTACATTTGGAATAGCAACATATGGATTGATGCACTAGCAATTCCTGAATGCTCAGATTTCCCTGAACTTTTTGTGTCTGTGTAATTGGCCCACTCCTCTCTGTTAAAGGGTCATGTCCCCCTTGCTTGAAGGTGATTCACAGACTACCTTGAAAGAAATGCATGCTTCCTTCTTGCTTTCCTCCTCTCTTGTCCACAAAACCAACAACACAATCCATCCAGGGAAATGTTGGGAATGGGCCTGCTATAGAAAGAAAAGGTTTATAACCGAAAAGAGATGCAGAACCTCGCCAGTAAATACCAGCAGGATCCAAAAGAGGATATATTTAGGACTGAATCCTGAGGCTGCTAGATCAAGGGTTTTGAAATATACACTTGGATGTGGAAACCCTGTCAGTGTGTCAGCACTGTGCTCTGATGTAGAATTTTATACCTTTGCAATGACCCAACTCGTATGGCTCTGGATTACTCTTAGGAGAAATAGTCCCAGATTAAATGAAGTAGAAATGCCAGAACTGTTTGAAATATACTCCTAGAGATTTAAAAACTCTCAGAGAAGTGGACATACTGGAGTGGATAAACATCTCATGTGAAGGCCTGCAGAACACTCTAGTTACCAAGGTGATAAGGGATGCTCTCATGAAAAGAGCATCAGAATCAGTGAGAAGCTCAGCAGTACCTGTCATCTGTAAGCCCAGGGTAATGATAAGAGATGCTATTGAGAACTTGCCTTTCTGATTTCAGTGGGAATGACAGGATCTCAAAACTGGAGAGGCCAGGTGGCAGCATTTTAATCATCACAAGTAAGGTGGATGCAATTATATAATAAATGACAAGTCCACAATTCTAACCAGATGGCCCGACCCAAAGAGAGCTATAGAGATGTTAATAGAACAAAATTTCTCTGGGGAAAAACAGATGGGCTATCAACAAGTATATTGATCAATGCACACAATAAAAGTAAATCAAAGATAGATGATTATGAAACTGAGGGCAACTGAAATGATATGATTTTTTTTTCCATTTCATGGAATGTTGTTTTCTGACCTGGACCCATTTGAAAAACAAGGGTGTCAAATAGAAAAAAAAAGTCCAAATGTAGATAAAAAGAGACTTTATTCAACAAGTGTATTGCCATAAGAAGAGGGGTACTATTGCATTAAGAGAACAGGCATTTACCTACCCCCAATAGGGATAGGCTCCAAATAGAAGATCTACAAGCGTCCCAGAGTTCATTCAGGAAAGAGATTTCTTTTTATAGAGGGGAGTAAACAAAGCTAGAAATAACTGAGTTTGGAGAGTGGGATGAGAGGATGGCTTGGTCAGACAGTTGAAGTTTCCCCTGAAATCAGTTGCCGGGACAAATGGAGGAGGGTGTTAAGGAGAGATTTTTCCATGTTCCAATGCTCATATAGGCTCATGGGTGAAGGAAATTTCAAGATCCTGTGAGGAGGAGAGAATTTTGTCAACAAACATTTTGTTCTGATTAATCAATAAAAACAAATAGGCCAGCAATCATTTGTGAAGCATTGCATGGGAATTTGGAGTGTTTTGTTTGTCCTCATCATAGGTGAACATGAGAGTTATCCAGGAGATTTATCTAAGTCATATGGGGAAAATTGGTTCCTTGAAGTAAGCAATTTCCCTGAAAACAAAGCGTGAGGGGACTGTGTGGGGGTCAGGGGGTGTTTTTAAACCATCACTGTCTTCCAGGATCACAAGGCTCCAGTCATCTTTAACATTGTTAAAAGACGGGACCTGGTGATGCTATAGTAAGTGAATATGGTAATGATCTGCTAAAGGGAACCATGACCATTTATTCAGGAAACTATATACTTGGGGAAAGGAATACTCAGAAAGAACTCTTTGACAAAAAATTTGAGCCAGTATTTCTAGTGAAGGAACCACAGCAACATCATGGGGTCTTTGTTAGAATGGAAGTATATGTAGACCAGGTAATAAATGAGGTCACTGTATATGTGTAGTTCACAGATTTACAACTGAATTGGACATAGTTGTTGACAAAACCACATTTATTCCTTGGCCTTGGAGTAAAAACTGTGGTTAAGGAAGGCCAAATAGAAACATCAGAATCTGCCTTCACATCAAGACAAGGAGTAAATAAAAAAAAATATTCCAGGGCAATAGCAGGAATTAGTACCTCTCTCAAAAATCTAGATGATCTGTGGCTGGTAATATCAGAAAATCATATATGATACCTGAGAATACTGGATTAATTCTAGAGGAGAGCATTGCACAACTACAAATAAAACTAATTAGTAGCTTAAATTGTGGGTAGCTGTTGTGCCAATTGTGATGTATTTGCTAGAGATGGTTAATAAGCTTGATCTTATTTACTTATATCCCATTCTGGAAGAAGGAAGAAAAATAGTTCATGTTCACTTGGGATGAATAACTAAACTATACATTTATTGGTTTTTTAAATGGGCTATATTATCATTCCTGCTCACTATCATAATATAGTCCAAAGGGACTTAGACTTACTACTTAGATATTCTGCAGAACATCACATTGGTTCTCTATTTTGATGACATGATATTAAACAGCCCAGAAAAGCAAGCAGTGGTAAGTATATTAGAAGCCTTGATAAGACTCATGAATTCCAAAAGTCGGGAAACAAATTCTAAGAATATTTAAGGACCTAACACATCAATGGAATTCTTAAGGTTCCAGGAGTATGGCAGGACAACTCCTCCAAAGTAAAAAACAAATATTTAAATTTACTCCTGTGGTTAAAAAAATGGAAAGCCCAAAGTTGAGTAAACTTCTTTGGGTTCTGGAAGCAGCAAGTTTCATGCTTGCAATTACTTCTCTGAGTAACATGGAACTTTGCCAGATTGAGGAGCAACTAGTGAATTTAGTCTGTGTTGTAAACAACTCTGCTACTTTGGCCATACAGCATGGCAGATCCTATAGTATTAGAGGTATCTGTGGTAGAAAATATACTCTGTGGAATCTATGGTAAGCTCCAACAGGAGAGTCCCAAAGTTGATCCATGGTGAAAGGGGGCCAGGTCATGCCATCTACAGCAGATACTTAGCCACAATAACATTAGGACCTAGTAGATATAGAGTGCTTGTCTGGGGAACTAGAAGTGGCAATGTGGTAAGAACCCATCAACTCATAAATTCAGGCAAGCCAAGGAGCAATTCACTCTAAGATGAATGTAGTATATCCCAAATTGGGAGTGTCAGGGTCAAAGGGCAAAATTAAAACTCAAGACTGGTCCAAATTCCCATGCTATCTACCATAGTTGCACTGTCGTGTCTTCCTCAGGTCATACCTGTGGCCACACGAGGAGCCTTTTTGTAGCCATCTTTAGAGATAGAAATGTCAAGCCCAATTCATGAATAACTATATGAGTGCAAGCCAGAAGTATACTATTGCCATAATATCTTCAGGGGTGATCTGAAAAGACAGAAGGATGAAAAATTCTCCCACTAAGTCATCTACTTTGTGTGGAAAGAGAAGCAGATATAAACTAATGGGCAGGGGCAAGTAGCCTGGCTGGTTAGTCACGGTCTATAAAGAGAAAAATTAGAAGATTGGGGACAAGGAGATCAGAGAAAGAAGTATGTGGATGGGCTGAAGAGAGAGGCTATGAAATATGAAGATTTTTGTATGGCAGGTTAAGGAAAGCCAGAATAATTCACTATGGAAGAGGCATTAACAACCAATTAGAGTGAATGGCTCTTCCAGTTGACATCAGCCAGTCTCTACCATTACTACCAGTCCCTGCTCTCCATCAGCCAATGCTAGCAAAATGGGAGCATGAGTGGAGTAATCCATGTGAGAAGGATGGAGGTTATGCATGAGCCTACCACCCTGCTGCTGTCAAATATCCAAACTACCCCTAACAGAGACCAGTCAATGTTGAGCCCTATATCTGGAACCATCTCTCAAGAACACCCAATAACCACAGGTTGATACTTTAATTACTTTCACCATATAAGGGACAGAAGTTTATCTTGACTGGAATTTGTAAATATTATGTATGTGGTTTTCCTTCCCTTCCCACAGGGACTCTGGAAGCACCACTATCCAAAGGCCTACAGAGTGTTTTAGCTGACTTACAGAGGATCCCACATAGCATTGCCTTGCAACAAGGTACTCATATTACAGCCAAAGAGGATTTACATGACCATAGGACCCAGTAGTCCAGTTATATCCTATCCTGACAAAGAATTAGGATATTTAACAAAAAATACAGCCTGCTTAGGTCAGATACCTGTAGGATGGGAAGTTATCATCCATAATAGTATATACACTTTGGTGATCTTTATATGGCATTGCGTCTGCAGTAAGTAGGAAAAAATGGAGGTTCAGAGATCTTGGTTCCAAAGAAGAAATGCCACAAATGCCACCTGGTCACTTCAAATTCCTCATGCACTGAGCAAATAAAGGAGCCATATTCTGGCAGGGGTAATTGGTCCTGTTCATCATTAGAAGTTCAAGAGATATGTGGTCTTAGGCATAGTGGTGGCTGAAATAAATAGAACATAAGACATCATTAGATTTCCCTTGATGGTTACTCCCTAGAAGGGGAGTAAATAGTCAGTTTTAATTATAACTTACCTTTAGGAGCTGGACTTTTTGGCAGATTATGGTCTTAAGGGAGGGAATATATGAGTGTGGCAGAGCCTTGCCAGGAGCACCTGAAGTTTCCTTGGCACCCTCTTTATTCCTGCCAATGATGGCATTGAGGTAGGAAGAGGGGCATATTGCCAGGGTCACGTGGTGCTCTGTGCACCCCCTGCACATTTCTGCTAGTGAGTATTATCATTATCATTATCTTGGTAGCAAGAAGCCACAGCAGGAAGGATAACATCAACACATTAATAGATTAAAGGAGAAAAAAACATTTGATCATCTCACAGAGGCAGAAAAATAATTCATGATTTTTTAAAAAATGTGTTAGGCACACTAGAAGGAACTTTTTCTTAACCTAATATAGGATCAAAAACTTGTAGTCTGTAATGTTCTTACTGGTGGTACATTAGTAACATTTTATTAATCAGGATGGTTACATGAATGAGTGTTACTATCACTTCTACTTATTGTAATAGTGGAGATCCTAGGGAAGGAAGTATGTCTAGAGAAACAAATAAAAGGAACATGGAGAAAGGAAGAAACAAAAATATCATTAATGCTTTACATATTTTATAAGATCACATATGTTTGAGACTACATGTGTTATAAATTCATAAGTATGATATTTTAAAAATCCATTCATCAAATTCATGATTATAAGTTACCACAAGGGAGAGAAGATAATGAGACTGGGGATGATCACCAAGTAGTTTCAAAAATATCTAGAATATTACTTAAATAAAAAACAAATCTAAAGCAAAAACTGTAAAATTTTACATTTGAGAAAACTAGTGGTAGATACATGGAGGGATATTTACTATATTAATTATTATGATTTAATTTTGAAATATTTCTTAGCAAAAAACCTGTGTCTGTCTATCATGTGTCTGTCTATATACAGATATATCTATCTGTGTGTCTATATAACTATATATCTATCTCATCACGCCAATGTACTTTAAGAATCCTTCCTGAATAGAATATTATGCATAATATATCATTCATCATCTGTTCCCAGCAGTCTTTAGGCTTGGTAAATGCACTTCAAGATTCAGAGTAAGTGTCACCTCTTACAACTCTACTTTATCTCACTATTCTGGGTAGGATTCTCCTACTTTGTACTGTGTTAACACCCAGGGCTTGTACCTATCATGGCACATGTCATGCAGCATTGTAACATTCTTGTTATTTGTATGTGTCTCACCAAGTAGACTGTACATTCTTTGAGATAGGAACTATATCCTTTATCTTTGTGTATCCAACTTCTGTGTATACAATAGCATATATTAGAGAATGAATGGCTTTTGAATGAATAGAGATCTACTTAAAGTTAAGGAAGTCATATTCAATAGAAGCCGAAATTGAATTAGGAAAGGCGGAGATAAATATTTAAAGTAATTTCTAAAAGATTTATTTTCCATTAAAAAGAAAATCTATTATTTTTAGTTACTACCAGAACAGCATTACTTCGCTGCTTTGGATTTCTGTTATCTCTGAAATTAGATGAGACAGATATCAACCTGCTACCTCCTTACTCCCAAACTTAGAAAATTGTTTTGAACTCATGATGCCCCCAGAAAATCATGAACGCCTAACGTCATCATGCACTGTTTGCGAACACTGGAAAGAATGTACTAAGGGGGACGGTGGCAGGTGCCTTTACAGAACTCAAACAGTGGCAGAGAAAAATATCATATATGTGTTAACAGGAAAAAGTACATAGTTACCAACCACTACTGGTGCTATCAAAGAAAAATGCAGGGATTCATGAAGTGTTCTAATGGAATGATTCTAGTGCAAAATCTGAATGGAAAGAACCCAAAAATAAACTGGTCAGAAATAGAAGGTAATGGAAGATTATTCTCCCAAAGAAGTATGTACAATATCCCTGAGGCGCTTGAGATATTGATTAAAGGCCAGTGTGGTTGGAGCCAAACGAGGATGGAATAGACCCATGACATGGGGCTGGGGGCGGTGAAAGGGATGCAGAGGAAACAAGGCAGGGTATTTCTAACCTTGGTAGGGAAGCTGCTTAGAGCACTGATAGATGGGAAAGAGTGGAAGTGGGAAAACTATTTGAAATTTTTTACAGTAGAAAGAAGCGAATGGATCCAAGATACATGTCGGAGATGGAATGAATAAGATTGGGATAATGTAATAACTCCAATCTAACATAAGTAAGTCTCATTTCAACCATAGTCAATATACTAAAATACAAATATTTATTTTAATATTTTCAGAGGTCAGTCCTAGTGAACCTCTTTACCAACCTCCTTTCCACATAGCAACTCCTATCCCATTACATCTACTAAATTCATTATCAGGAAGGATTGGCTGAGCTGGCCTGACCAAACTTCTATGTTCTCAGTTTGAAACTGTATTAAAGTGTTTTATATAGTAATTATTTTTTTTCTTTTCTTTTCTTCATTTTTTTCTTTCTTTTCGATTTCTTTATCTTTTTTAAAAATCCATTGACATCTTGTAATTCTTAAGAACTGACAAATAAAAATTTGATAAATCAGGGATTTCAAAGACTTGATTTCAATAGTGTGACTCATTACCATATATAGACAGAAATAAGATCACTTGAATACCAAAAGTTACATTGATCTTACATATCCATAAGAAGAAAGGGAAAAGCAATATATTCAAAGAGTTTAAGGAACAATAGTTAGAAGCAGCTGGCCTTGAATAATGGAACTTCAGAATGCTAGATCTTAAATTGAGTTAATTCTAGAGAACAACAGGTAAAAAATATGATTCCAAGCCCTTCCTCCATGTGCTTCCTTAACTGGGAAATTCAGTATAGCTTCCCCAGTTCTGAGTGAGCACTCCTTTTTATTCCCCCTTAGTACAATTAACAACTCTTTTCTGAAGAGGAAAAAAAAATATATAGACATA
This sequence comes from Panthera leo, assembly GCF_018350215.1. Classification (NCBI taxonomy): domain Eukaryota; kingdom Metazoa; phylum Chordata; class Mammalia; order Carnivora; family Felidae; genus Panthera; species Panthera leo. The sequence continues at coordinate 51,433,387 of NC_056690.1, read as the reverse complement.
TATGTATATTTTGATAGGTAGATATATAGGTAGATACATAGATACATAGATAAAGAAAGAGAGAAAGAAAGAAAAACCAATATGGATCACAAATACGCACAAGTTAGGAAACATAAATAAAATTTGAGGTGAGGAAGTGTCTAATGTTTTTAAGTACTTTATTTTTTGTGTTTAATTATTGTTTGGTTTGTTGGTTGGTTGATTGATATTGTGTGAATATGAGTATAAGGACACATGAGGAGCTATATTTTAGGTTCAGTCTTGCCTCCCAAAATAAGAAATAAGCAACAGTCCCTTTCTTGTACCTTAATCAGGAAGCATGCTAAATGGCTTGTTAACTTTAAATGTATAGTTTAGTGTTTCTTTGCTGACGTATTGTTAAGAGCTTGGAAGAAAAGTTTGCATTTCATAATCATGGTTGGATTTCTGGACGTTCAGTGAGTATGGAGAGCATTAAACTTTAACTGAAGAATAATTTGAATGACTCATGTGAGCTCCTGGTTTTTATAGCTTACTTTATATTCTTATGCACTCCAAGAGACTTTTTCTCTCACTCTTAAAATCTGACTGTAAGTGTGGTGATGCACATTTAGTGTTGTTTTGTTTGTTTGTTTGTTTGTTTTTGCATTGTATAAAGATGTCAGAAGCAGGAAAAAATGGTCAATGCAGAGATTATGTGGGATATCCTTTTTTATTTTATAATAGTATTAATAAACAACCAGGGTCTATAATAATTTAACTTCAAAATAAATTGGTGATAGAACAGGCTAATAAAAAATATCCAAACTGATATATAGATAAGAGAAATCAATGGCAGATATGAAAATTACCACTTAAACTGGCTATTAAATTATAGAGATGATCATCTCCCAGTGATAACATTCCATATACCACATTTCATTAAGTTCTCTTTATAACGTACTGGTTTCCACGTATGTCTTATAATATTTTTGTGATAAAACATCTCTCCTTTATCTTAGATTGCCAATGTGCATAAGTACATTCATAAACTTAAATTTTGTCACATTCTTTCCTTGTCATTCTTCTATTCCTATTGATAACAGCAGTAAAACTTCTGTTTTATCAGATGACTATATCTTCCCATATTGGCGATTTTCCTTCATCAATACAATAGCTTAAATAAAAAGATGTTTAGAGAATGTTATTACTCTGAAAGGAAAAATCCCTTCTTAAGACTCTGATGGGGTCTTACAGCACCTACAAAGTAGCACCATCCTTAAGGAAAAAAAATACGGAAAAATAGTGAATAATTTTATGCATAATTTAGAAATATCCGCCTTTGTCTAAAGAGATAACCATGTTTGCTAAACTTTCCTTTATACTGTTTTTTTTTAATATAAATTTTCTCCTTTTTTGTTTCTGTTTCTGTTTCCGTCAGCCACATGTTTCTTTCTCAGGTAGTCATGCAGAAAATATTTCCCAGCTATTAGTAATCAGTGTTTGGATGTTTCTCCATATATCCAAAATGACATTATAAAGTATGAACACTATTTAGCTATTTCATTCTGGATCTCTTTTTAGTATCTGTTCGTGTTCTCTGGGTGTTCATATCATCACTCAATTTAGTATCATTTGTGATTTGAATTAATGTGTTGTGTACCTCTATGTCCAGACTGAAAATAAAAGTATTAACATTCTTCTGGGATACTTTAAACTGAATGCAATTTAATACCAATAAAGCGGTGCCATCATGTTTTTCAGAAATGGATTGACATAATATTTCTACCTAAGGCAAGTGTGGCAGCATATTAATCATGAAAAGAGATTTGGAACTTCCTTAAAAAGAATCCCTTAAAGCCTTAGCTTAATCTACTGTATAGCTGCAGTAAAGAAAGATAACAGTATGGTTGGGGAAATTATTATTTTTTTTAAGGCACTTAAACTGAAAAGGAAATGACTAGAGGAGATAATCTTCCATGTTATCACCATGAAACTTTGGAGACAGTAATGAGCATAACAAGTGTGAAATATCCTTAACATACTAACATGAGAAGTACTTCCTATTCAGAATTTCCACCATTTAAAAGATAAGCTGTATCCCCACTATAGCTGTATTCCTCAGAATGCCTGATTTTATTACTTTACACACAGGTAAACAGAGAGACTTCAAGTTTCAATGAGCATGCCCTATATGTATTTTCTCATTCAGGGAGCTTTATGTTACCTCAAAAATGCCCCTAAAATAGTATGGAATAAAAATCCAGAAGCAGCAACACCCATCCATATGGCTGGAAATCCCACACCTGGCTGTGCTGCTTACTTGTGACATACTTTATATTCTTCCAGCAGAATCTCATTGCATTCAGTTTTTATAGGTATTGCAGTAATATAATTTTTCACTATTTCATTCTTACTTTGGAGGCAATGAAGAGGGAAGAAGGTTGGACTATATGGAACTAAGGAAGCATGACCTTGATTCACTGCCCTTCTGAAACACATTTATCAGCTTTATATGGTCAACCATAGCATATTGAGCTTTAAACACTAAAGCACTCTGAAGACCCTAATGTATTACTTATCACTGCCTTTGCAAAACAAAAAATTACATTTTCTTGATATATGAATATATATACATATACATACATATATATATATATATATATATATATATATATATATATACATATATATACTTTGCTATGTGAATGAATTCTGAGTTTCTTGTATGTTTATAGACTTACATGCTATACCTTTTCCATGATGGAATTTTAAAATCCTTTTCTACTGTAAAGCTCTACTTATTATCACCAGCACTTTCCATGTTTCACTAGTTTAATCATTGATGCAAATGATGGACTATATTGGATTGTGTGTGTGTGTGTGTGTGTGTGTGTGTGTGCACGCGCGTGCGTGTACTTGTTTCTTAACATGGAAAATTTCAGGTAAAATATATTTCCAAAATTCTGTCTTCTCTCTTACCTATTTTATAACAAATGATTCCAAAAGACACTATTTAGCCAGCAAATAGACCAGCTTAATTTTTCTAAGACTAGAGATACTGTTTCATCTAAAAGTATGCAAACATGTAGAATTTGCCAAAATAATAACTAGAGCATCCAGGATTTGAAGACAGTGGACACTCCCTCTAGTCCCTTTTGAAAGGCAATCAGGGCAATTTGGAGGCTGATCATTCTGTTTACGAGGAGTTACAGTACTTGCAGAGTAGACTATCCTTAAGGAAAAAAATACTGAAAAATAGTGCATAATTTTATGCATAATTTAACCCGCCACCTAGAAATATCTGCCTTTATCTGAAGAGATTCATTGCCAGCAGAATCTGCATGACCCAATACTTCTAGGAGACAGCTTATACAATGCACTTTGTTGAATGAAAAACAGTATTACGATAGTATTTCAACTATTAAGAAAAACATTTTATGTTTAAAGTAATTAAGGTAATGTTAAGACTCCAATAAACTGTCATGGAATTGTGAATGGAGAAATATGGAAATAGGTGGCATTCCCTCGTCATACATGTTCAAGACAATTTGGGAGCTTTCACATATTTGACAGTGTGGTGATCATCTAAACCATTATTAAGTATACAGTTCAGTAGTATCAAGTACATTCATATCATTATGCAACCAATCTCCACAATTTTTTTTCATCTTGCAAAACTGAAATTCTATACTCATTAAACAAAAAATCTTCATTCTTCTTCCACCAGCTCTGGAAAACTCCCATTCTACTTTTTGTTTCTATGAATTTGACTACCCTAGGTACTTTTAGTGGCATCATATGGTATTTGTCCTTTTGTGACATGCTTATTTAAGTTAGCATAATGCCTTCAAGTTTCACTCATGTTATAGTACATGTCAGAATTCCCTTCCTTTTTGGGGCACCCGGGTGGCTCAGTCAGTTAAACATCCAGCTCTTGGTTCTGCCTCAGGTCATGATCTCACATTTCATGGATTTGAGCCTGTGTCTGGCTCTGCACTGACAGTGTGGAGCTTGCTTGGGATTCTCTCTCTCTTCTCTCGGCCCCACCCCCACTCATGCTCACTCTCTCTAAAAATAAATAAATAGACTTAAAAAAATAATTTCCTTCCTTTTTTAAAGGCTGAATAATATTCCAGTGTATGGATATACCACATTTGTTTATCCATTGTCAATGGACATTCAGGTTACTTCTATCATTTGGCTATTGTAAGGAAGGCTGTTGTGAATGTGGGCTTACAAATATTTCTTAAAGACCCCATTTTCAATAATATTTGATATATCTCCAAAAGTGGAATTGCCATATTATATATAATAATTCCAGTACTTCTTTAAGAATAGAGAGATATTACACTAGAGTAATCCTAGAACTCATTGGATTCTCTGCTTTGCCATACATGTGGCTGATTTTTCTCTACCTGGCTTTTCCCTCTTCTCTACATCAAATAGCTGAACCATGCAGAAAATGGGAGAGAATAAGAAAACAGAAATAAATTACATGTAACCTGAATTCATGTTCATAAATGAGTTTTACAATACTATGAAATTTGGCATTATTATTGATACATAAAGACAACATTGATAACTCCTTCATTAAGACAGGAAGTCAGGTTTTTTTTAAGTACTTGGATTTATATCCATTTGTATATACTCTATGACCCAGGTTTTCTTGTGACACTGGCATAAATTAGAAACAAAACCTGTGCTATCCACAGAATCATAAATGTCAATAATAAATCTACACTTTGTGCAAAAAGAGAAAAAAGAATGTCAGTTATAAAGCAAAGATGACATGATACAAAGAACTCTAATTTCTTTACCTTTGCATTTAGCCAATATAATGGATATTTCTTGGGTTTGGGCCATAAAGAATCTGCAAACTTTCCTAACATTTCAATTTTCTTTTGGAAAATTACCCATTTGCCTTTAGATATAGTCTGATACCATTGTTAATTATGTTCCTTGCCTTACTGACCTATGGGAAGGCAAGAGACTTAAGTTAGATCAGTCAGACTGACACTCCCTAACTGAGGAAGAAGGAATAGATAATAGTTGGCATTTATTCATCCCATCAAAAGTATTAGGACCCAAATATTAAATAATATGAAAAGTTTTCCCTAACATTCATGATGACTAATTCTCCAAACTCCAACTAATTCTCCAGTTGAAAAGGGGGGAACACCTCTCTATCTGTCCCCATATATGTATAAGGTAAAAATATAATGATGTAAGTAATTCTTTTCCAAATGCCACTCAAATTACATAACAGTTACTGGGACCCAGTTCTGCTTCCATTTAACTGTGTCTAAGTACCTTGCATTATCTCTATCACAGTGTTCATGAAATCTTCTTAATAAAGGGTTTTATGTTTTGATTTGGTTTGTTGGTTTCTGTATTATATTCACTATCACAAAATCTTCTTAGTTTATGAGTTTTCATGAAGAATACTTATCTGTAATAGCCACAGTGGGGCAATGGTTTCTTCCTTTAATTAAGCTATATATAATTTTATACAGCAGTATGTTATATCTATCTGCATGATATATATAATTTATTATTGTTTTATTATTATATATCATTGTATATAATGTAAAAGATAACAGTATACAATATAATCATGCAATTATATATATATATACACATGTATATATTTAATAGATTATATATGATGATAGAAGTTTTCTTCATCACTTTATTTTCATAGAATCACAAGTTTATATCTTTCAAATATAGGATTATGTAAATTATTTTATAAGATAAAAATAATTTTGGTCCATTTAACCAGTATGTTCATACATTGATCCATTAAAACAACAATTATTGAGTACATACCATGTCCTAGAAAAATGTTATGGACTAGGAATAACAAAATGAATAGAACTATACCCTGACCTGACTCAATCATACAAGTGAGTTTGTATTGTTTGTTTTGTTTAAGTTAAATTTCCTGAAGTTTTATACTTGATCTCAGTCAAAAGGCTGAGAAGCAATAAATTTCTTGAAATTTTGTGTTGAAAATGGACATACCTAGGGTGATGTGAACTGAGAGTATATGATATTTTAAATGTTTACAATGAAATAATTAACAGTGATAATTCTGGTATATTTGAGAATGATGGTTACTTGTTTCTACATTACAATGACTGATAATTTGTGCGAGAACGAAAAGGAAAGTATGTCTTTTCTAAATTCTGTAGGACCAAAATATAGGTGTCCAACAGATTAAAAGTAATGGGGCACCTGGGTGGCTCAGTCAGTTAAGTGTCCAACTGTTGATTTTGGCTCAGGTCATGATCTCACGGTTCATGAGATTGGGCTCCAGGTCGGGCTCTGAGCTGACACTGCAGAGCCTGCTTGGAATTCTCTCTCTCCTCTCTCTCTGCCCCTCCCTCACTTGTGTTTTCTCTCTCTCTCTCTCAAAAATAAAGAAACTTAAAAAAAAAGTATTGACAAGATATCTAAACATTCCAGAAATGATGTATTTTGAAAACTATTTCATAATGGTGATAATCAACATTTTATATCAAGTAAATTGCTAATAAATGATATTAAGCACTTAATAAATGATTGTTTAAATGAAAGAATATATAGATACATGTAAAAATGTAAAAAAAGAGATTATTGTTTTTTGAATAGAGATGGTAAATAAAATAAATAAATGATTGCTTGATGTATGCAATGAGGAGAGAAATGCAAAATATAATCTTATCTTATTGACACGTTCATCCCTAAGTATCATATGAGAAAAAAAGCATACCGGAATTGTTGATTGGTGAGAAGAGAATGTGACTGAGATCTAGACATATTTAGAACATAGGAGCCTGTAGAGAGTTGGATTTAGGCAAAGAAATATGCATGAGTCAATAAATGAGTATGAACAATAGTTAGGCAGAGAGTTATGGAGCACTCACAGTGCCCATGGCTAAGATAGGGTATAAAATCCACTGCTTTTATTCATTTATGTATTATTCAGCAAACATGTATATTATTCAGTAAATAATATTCAATGTCTTTTATGTGCCAGACACTGTTGATAGGGGAGGTGGGGGAGAGATTACAAAAACTTTCTTCTGTTGACATGTGGAAGGAATTATTCTTGCATTCTATACATATTTATTGATTTATTGTGTGCTTGCTTTAGGGGGCAGGGAATCACAGAGAATACTGCCATAAGAAAAAGAGAGAAAATTCCCTGCATTGTAGGTTCTAGATTCTAATGGTGATGGATTGAAATAAGACAGTCTTTTAGAACAAAAGACTGTGGCAAAACAAACAAACAAACAAACAAACAAACCAGAATGGGCAAGAGAAACCGAAGTAAGAGTATAATTCAATTATCATACATGTGAGATTGAGTTCCATTAGGCTTCTATTAGGTATCATTAAATAGTACTGAGGAGTAGTTCAGGAATAATTTAATTTTCTAGAGGTAACAGAGTCATGAAAAATCTGAAACCCATACTGGAAATAAGAGTGAATTAGACATTCATAAAGAGAGAGATTATTTTTAGTTTAGTAACAACTAGAAGCTTGCTTACACTTTACAAGCATAATATGAAAACTGAAAGTAGTTTAATGGTTGATGTCTGTAAAAACAGCCACAACCTCTCTATCATCTACCAAAAGGAGCATGATGAGGAGATTTAGGAACTGAGCCCCTCAATATGTGTCCTTAATCCCAACTGGAATCTAGATAATCCCGAGGTTTTTACATCTTTCTCTGTTCCATCAATAAAAAAGAACTCTGGCTGAAAAAAAAAATCTCAATAAATACCAAGTGGTTTTAATATAGATACAACCTTATTTTCAAAAAATTTATGGGGTCACTTTAAATTGAAGTCAAGTGTGGTTTTCTGTTGTGTATTCTCCACACTGACACACACTGGCACTGCAGGAACAAGGAGCTTTCTCCCTTCCAGGAAAAATCAGATTCTGGTTTTGACTATCTGATTTTTTGTTTGTTAATCTGTTTGTTTAAATTTTGATACCAGTAATCTTCAGAAGTGAGATTTATTAAAAACCATAAAGGAAGATAATGTCCCAACATTCAAATCTCTAGACACCTAAATGTTTCTTTATATACTGTATATTAACCATGGTGTTTCTGAATTATTGCTGTAATATTTCAGTAATGGGATAGAAACTGTCAAGGTCAGAACAGCCTCATAAGGGATATGTGCAAAGAGAAAGCATTAGATCTGAAAAGCACAATTGTAGCTGTTCTAAGGAATCTTTTTATTAAAGTAATGGACCAAATGATATCATGTAGAACTGTGAGATACCAGAAAACGCCATGTGGCAAGTGTGCTTGGAGATAAAAAGTGAGTTTTCTTTTCTGTTTCCTTTACATTTTCGCACATAAAACACCTTGGCTCCTTTCATTCAAAGTAAAGCATATATTTTAATATCTATAAAGTTTAATGAAAGTGCTTTTTGCACAGAAAGATTGAGTTAAATGACTTTAAATTGGATTTTTAACCCACAGAACACAGCAATATTATTTGCAATATGCATGGTGGTCGGCGGGAGGAGCCCTGGGCTGTGCAAATGTCGGTGGGTGCAGCCTCTTCCAGTTTCCATATCATACCTTTCTCATCTTGCTCTGGAAGATCACGGGTATTGGGTACAACCACTAGGAGCATAGCTTGGTCATTACTCTCTTCTTTCTCACTAGGAAACAGAATGTTTTATCTAGTAGCCCTTTCTCAGATCCAAGTGTTTAATCAGTGGCCCGATTCCAGGTCATTGGATAAGTCTTCTACCTTTCTTTGTCGTCGCCACACTGTTACAAAAGAAACAATCAAAAAAGAAAACAAAACTCAGCAACAGTCATTCAATTGTAACTCCACAAACTGTAAGCATTTAAATGGCATTCACAGTTTACTAAGTCTCTTACCAATGTTCTCTTTTGCTATTCCCACTACCCCAATACCCTACTATTGTCTTTTTAAAATTTTTATTTATGTATTTATTTTTAAGTAATCTCCATGCCCAACATGGGACTAGTACTCATGACCCCGAGATCAAGAATCACATGTTCTAACCACTGAGCCAGCCAGGTGCTCCCTTACTATTATCTTTATTTGTCATCTAAAACTGAAGTGCTCAGATATGGCTTAGTGGATGGTTATTAAGTCAATAGGTGTTACTTTCAGGACCCAAATCAAGACACGTTTACATTAGATTTTCTAGCCTTTTCTCTGCAATTACACATCCTATAAAAATTCTCCCATCTTTTCTTTTTTAATGTTTATTTATTTATATTTAGAGAGAGAAGGAGAGAGAGAAAGGGAGGGACAGAGAGAGAAGGAGAGAGAAAATCTGTTAGCACAGAGCCAGATGCCAGGCTTGATCTCACAAACCGTGAGATTGTGACCTGAGCTGAAATCAAGAGTTGGCCCCATAACCAACTGAGCCACCCAGGTGACCCCTCCCATCTTTTCACAGTACCATGATCCCAAGGAGACCCAGATGAGTCAGGGCCTGCAAAAGCTATGTAATCCTAGAGAAGACTGAAATATTCCACTGTGTTTTTTGTTATTTTTCAAAATAATTTGACTATAAGTTTACAAACATTTTTTTTCATAAAACCTTATCATCTATGACAAAGTATTCTATATAGATGTTTATATTTTATTTCTGTGTAGGTAATAGTTATATTAATACTACCAAAGGAAAGAACTTTTATATCTCTCATTTTTTTTTCTTTGTTGCTCTAAGCCTGAAATAAGCTCTTGAATTGACTTTTTCACTAAGGTTTTTTGAAATCCAAAAATAAGGTCATGTTAATATTATTTAATTGTAGGTCCCTTGCCATGACTTACTAAGACAACACATATACCTGATGCATCAAAATGCTGTTTTAATGAAATCAATGGACCACAAAATGATTGTTATGTTTTTCTCCATCATTTAACCAACAATGATTTTTGTAAAGTTTCTCTATGTAATTAAATGTGTCTGTGAATCATCAATGCCATCTAAAAATAAAATATCCATAAGATTATTGATTTCACTGTAATATAAACATGAAGCATGAATGTTCTCAGGTTTTCTGAGAGGCAAAGCTTCTCTAGGGCAACATTAATATTTTGCCATTATGGGACTTTTAATTCTTAACCAAATACAAAGCTAATTAGTTAAATGGCATTTAGGAAATTCTATTCTGGCATAGTATTTCAAATATTATTGACTGGCAGATTATAATCAGCCAAACAAAAGGCTGATATGTACAGAAGAATTGTATGAGCATGGGCTATATAACCATGGTTTATTAGGCCAATTATTCCCTGCCTCCCAAATTTGGTTACAATTGAGCAGAACACTTAAAACATTTTAGTTTTCATTGACATAGTGTACAAGGAAAGGCATGGTGTTTGCATCACTTTGACTTAACTTCAGATACCAGTTCTGCCACCCTTAGTTGTTTCATGGCAAATAAACCATTTAAACTCTCTTAAACTCAGTTTGTCCTTCCTTAAAATAAAGAATATAAAAATATATACTTCACATATCTCACAGATTTCTTAGGATAATCAGATAAGATTGTGTGTCCAAAGCACCCTACCATTCCTAGCATGTAATAAATGGACAATAAATAGTGGCTATATTTTGCAAATCCTTCCTACAGGGAAGTGTTTAGATCACCTAGATCACTTGTTTACAGTGTTCAGATGTCTTAAGTAATTGCATTATCACATCCCTTTGACAGATTCTTTTGTTTTTAATCATTCAGTCATTTAATAAACATTTTTTGAATACTTATTATGTCACCACTATATCGAGATACAGAAATAAAACAAAATCTTTGACTCAGAAATTCACAGTATTATTAGAATTAAAATACCTCCCATTTATCAAGAGCACATCATATGAAAAGCCTTTAATTACACACTTTGAAGATACAATGCTATTTAATGAGAACTGTTCTTAAAGTCAGGATTTGCACCTCTGTTGTACTCTGACCTTTAAGCCCAAGATCTCAGTTGGTAGAACATACTACTATGGAAAAAGGAAGCACAATTTGATACAGAGAGAAAAAGCAATAATTGATATGCATACTGAAAAAAATATCCCCTTTTTTACCATTTATTTTTCAACTTTATCATGATTTCAGGAGAGGAAAACAAGTGGGTTTGATTTATTTAAGTTTTTCTTTAAACAACAGACATTTATTCTCTCACATCTAAATGCTAGAAGTCTGAAATCTAGGTGTCAGTAGGGTCACACTTCTTCTGAAGTTTCTACAGAAGAATCTTTACTCGCTTCTAGCTTCGGCTGGTCCTAAGCATTATTTGACTTGTGGCAGCCTAACTCAATCCCTGCCCTCATCTTCCCATGCCTTTTCCGTCTCTGTGTCCTCTCCTCTTCCTATGAGGACGCTAGTCATTAGACTTATAATCTACTCTAAATTCAGTAGATCATCTCAAGTTTAGGTACTTACTAACACATCTGCAAAGACTCTATTTCTTTAAAAGGTCATAGTCTGAGTTTCTAGGTGACCAAGAATTTTGTGAAGGAGAAGACATTATTTAACTTACACAATTTATAATTTGTGACTTATTGGAAATAGCAGAAATTTCCTATTGAAAATGCATCAGTATGCATTCACTTATTAATTTAACATAATTTATTAAATTTCTGGGGCATACATAATACAGAGTTTGTCTTTAATTAAAAGATGTCTTGATATTTATTCCGCATGTCTATTACTATATGTGATAGGAATGTATAGAGTTCCAAATTCACGGATTACCTTTAAGTCAAACAATCTAATAAAAAATCCAAGCATATAGCAACTAATCCCAAAGACACATTTAGTTATATATGTGGTACATGGAACAACGCAGAAGAACAAGTACTATGACTACTTATATAAGGTTTATATATCTGGTGTGCCTGACCCAATCTTGAGAGATTTTTTCCTTGAGGAAGTACTATTTAAATTTAAGTTAAAAGGTAACTAAGAATTAACCAATAAAGATAATTTATCTATGCCTCCACTATATTTCCTGAACAATCTGTAGTATAATATAAGCAATTCAAATTTGATGAGAAGCATGGTAATTATACTCCTTTCATTTATGCACCTTTAGAAAATAACCTAATATCCTGCAAAGAGAAACAGATATATTGTCTTGTGAGTAGTCAAAATAAGCTCACTTTTGCATTAACTTTTGGTATACAGATGCAGCTGGACAGAAACAGTTGGAAAACTTTATGGATAGAAGACCCATAATTTGAATTATAATTAACAGTAATATATAATATTAATAATATATTATGTATTCTATTATTATAATTATGTTATCTCTTATTTATGTATAATTTTTATCCAGCAAGGCTTTTACCACCTATAATGTACAATAAGACTCTTAGGAGATTACTGTTTCTGCATATTCTCCTATTTCTTCAAACACCTTTGGTAATTTTGGGAAAATGGAGATATTTCAAAACAGATCAGAGTCTCTGCAAGCTTATCTCCTAACACAAAAGGGGATTGATTGGAAAATCTCATTGACCGTAACATTCAGGTTAATTAACCATAATAAAAATAAGTCAAAATATCACTTAAGATTGTCCCATGTGGAAACATGTCTACTTCCTGATAATATGGTTGAATGCTTTCCATGAATCGCTTCCTCAGAATATGCTAGGAGTCCAGAGAGCTGATACAAAATTTAATAAATAAGCTTCTGCTATAAACAAGCAAGTCCATATGAGACAAAGAAACTTAGAAGATCAAAGGTGACAATTTAATTTAATTTAATTTAATCATATTATTATCTCTACTATAACAAATAAGACCTTCCTTTAGCTAGAGATTGTTTGCACTTTTTTTGGCCTCTTATCAATTAAACAGTCAATCGAGGTCCTGTTTCCGGCATGACTCAATAATAACATTTGATTAAAGAGACTCCAAACAACTCTTCTTTGTTGGTTTAGGAGAGTTTTGCATACATCAGTGGGAAATTATGCATGTGATTTTGTTGAATGCATGATAGTACTCTTTCTACTTTCAGCATTGAAAACCATATAAAAAAGATGTTTGATTATATACTCCATAGCTCTAAATCAGGCAAAATTTCCTCCTTTATTTTAGAGTGTAGTAACCCACTGCCTAGAACTGGGTGTACATTTGCTGTATACATCTCTCCCACTAGTGTCTAAAAACCAACTTCTTACCTTTAGATTGCAAAATTCATTTAAATTCTAATCACCAGATATAAATCAAGGACTATGTTTCAAGCACTGAGCTGGGCTCCACAGGTGCATGAGTAAATTTGTCTTTTCTCCTAGAGCCATCTGTACCGTAGACAAAACAATTATGCAGAACATTTCTATACAATTTTAAAATTGCTGTAAAACAGCTGATATGTATTGGGTCCTCACTCTGTGCCCGGAACTGTTCCAAGCATTCTTCATGTACTGATTTAATTCTGTATAGTGTTACTGTCGAAAAAAGCAGCATGGAAATTTTAATTTGCCAAATGTCCCAAAACTGAAAAATAAGAAAAACACAATCTTTTTTATACTTAAAACATATCACTAGTTATTATGTTTGTGTATTGGCAGATATATTTATTGATCCTTTCATCTCTGCTTTGCATCCTAACTCTTTCCACCTTCTAAAGGACTGTCAATCATCTCTTGGTTCTTCCATTTAAAACCTCTCTCTGAACATTCTTCACATTAACATAAATATGCTCATGCTCATCTCCTACCTTACAATGAACAATATTAAATATAGGAGTACGTTAAGGTCCTAGACTATGAATTTTTTCAATATAATCTTTTCCTGGGAAACTTTACCCTTTCCAAGACTTCCACTCTCATTAATATGACAATAAGTTCAGATCTGTATGTTCCATTCTTAACTCTTGGTACCAAGCTATCACTGATTTTTATTATCTCCTACTCCAGTGAGTGGCATCTTTATTCTTCTATTTTGCAAGCTAAGAATCTAGAGTTACTCTATTTTCCAAGACTTTCTTTCACAACCACAATGTCCTGTAGCTTTTACCTTCTAATACTGAAATGTATTCACTTACCTCCATCTCAAATCACATGATCCTAAATCAAACTATTTTTTTCCTACTTGGATAGAAATAGCATCAAAGTGGATTTCTTTCACTTTGGCCATCTCCAATTTATTCCACACTCGGTAACCAGGATGATTTTTTCAAAACATAAATATAAGGAAGACATTTCTCCCATTAAATTCCTTTCAATAGCTTAAAATATCTCCTATGATAGACATTCTTAGCATAGCATGTCTCATCTACTTTGGCGCCTAACTGCTGCCCTGACCACATTGTATAATGCCATCTCTGTTCATCTCTGCACTCCAGCTACATTTCCCTGCATTCAGTTCCAAATTCCTTTGTCGCAGACTTTGAGTCTGGAGTTGTCTCTTGTCCAACAAGAGAGCAGAAGCAGAATTGACTACAAGAGAGGCTAATGTCAAGGAGGAGACAAGAACCCTGAGTAAGGGTCCTTGCTCCATATTTACTGAGATCAGGAAACTTACAAATGTGATGGACGTGCAGAAAGAGACAATGAAACGGTGATCATTAACTAAAGTGTGTGAGAGAAAGAGGGTTTTGAAGATTTGTGGTGTTAGGGGTTTGGGTCAATACAAAACAAAATCCCGGGGCCATGCAGATGGCTGTTTACAGCTAGCACCAGGCACCAGGTACCAGGCACCGTGTCTGTTTATCTTAACTTGCCTAGGGGATAAGACAGATAGAGCATGCTACCTCAGGGTCAACAAGGCATCTGTCTTTTGCTAATTAGCTCCAGGTAATTTCACCTTGCTGCAGTGGTCTATTGCCCTGTTTACTTGTTTACCTATTCTGGACATTTTCGTCCTGTGGAAGCAGCTTTCTGCTTCTACGCTTTTGTTCTGTGCAGGGGGGCACTTTCACCCTGTTTATCTATTCTCAGATGCTTTCTGCTTTAAGCGTTATTAACCCATTGGTGCAAGCGCGGGGAATTCCTAAACTTATTCCCCACATTCCTTCATATCAGAGACAGTACATGCTACTCTCTCTATGTAGCATTTTGTGTATCACACCTCTATTTTCACTTCGAACAACAAATTGGGCTTGACTTCCTTAGGGAAACCATACTTTGAGCCTTCAGAGTATCTTAGATCTGCTCTATGTCCCTTAGAAAACCTATGTACATTTTTTAAATAATACTGATGAGTTCCTCTGACATATTTGTATTTATGATTATTATTAATATGTGTGTCTTTCTAACTAGAAATGAGCTCTTTGAAGTTAGCTAAAATGCCTTTTTAAAATGTTTACATCTTTATCATTCAGCCTGTAAGTAGCATGTAATAGATGCTCAATAAACATATGGTATGTAAGTAAGTGAAAAAATAAGTTGAAGACTTATTTTCCACGGCTTTGATAGATTTTTCTATAATATATGTTATGTATCCTAGGTTTTCTTTCAGTTTAAAATATTTTTCAGAAAGAATTTCTATTTTTTAGCTAAAATTTTAAGTTTAGGGTCTTAGAAAGAACAACTGTTTCAAAGTATGAGAGATAACTTAG
The DNA here is from genome assembly GCF_018350215.1 of Panthera leo. Taxonomy (NCBI): domain Eukaryota; kingdom Metazoa; phylum Chordata; class Mammalia; order Carnivora; family Felidae; genus Panthera; species Panthera leo. Next base: position 51,417,863 of record NC_056690.1, on the reverse strand, counting down.
AAGAACTCAGGAGAATTTTTCAGGGAATTTAGTCTATTATGCCTCCACTTTCTTCAATTTTCTAAGAAAATTATTCTTACCTGAAACTTGCTGGCACTGAGATTTAATGGGCATAATGCATATGACAGTCTTTCTCGGAAAATGAACACAAAGAAAATGAAAAAGAATGATTGACAGAAACATAAATACAAGAGAGCAGAGAATAAACTGGGAAAGTACATATCTGGATAACTATACGACACTAAAAGCTATTAAAAGTGACAATAGCTTCATCGTTTGTCTACACTGTCTCTTATACCAAATACACTCAGACAACACCTGGAGTGACCTTTCCCCAAATGGCACCGCTTGGGGTTTTTGAATGCATCTTGGATTGCGATTATATTTTATTCATTTTTGTGCCGGCAGTTACAACAGTATGTAATAATATATAGACTGTAGGCTCTGCCTGTATGATAGTCAGGACACTTCTACCAGACCCTCTCTATTATAGACAACTATGGTGTTGCCTATCTGGATGCACAAATTGGACACAAGGGGTGAGATTATGGAAGAGGAGCTTCAATACTCACTAGAAGCAACTTTTTGGTCTCCTGTAAGTGCAAAAGAAATCAATAATCATCACTCAGGGAGGGAAGGTGACTGTGGTAGTACTTTCCGGGTCATAGGTCATCCCGTCTAAGAAATTCTACAGAAGGCAAAGAGGTCAAACAAGCGAAATGCTTCCTACAGTGCCTTCTCCCTTTTCCACCTATTATATATTTTTCTTCAAAGTGTTTGACTATAAATCCTGACCTTCCTGCTTGTAATGTGAAGTCAAGTTATCTCAGAAATGAAGCTCTGCTAGATATGGGATTTCCAATCCTCCTAGTCCTACAATTGTGTTTTCTTTTAGTACTGGTACTGCTACAGGTTGTCCACTTTTATGAGGAGATAAATGCAAACTCTCACTCACATACATTCAATAATACCACACAGATTTGAGAACCCAACTGTCAAAATTGTATAAAACTTTGATGTAAACATAATCTTAGTGGCGAAAATTGACTGAAACTATTGCTGACTTTTAGAACTACATACTTCCCAGCCATAAAATAGAAGGAATTCAACTGACTACAAAAAGGGGGTGTCACCCAGTTGTGGCTGTCTGAAGATGAAATATAAAAGACTGCCTATCATGACAGTCTTTTAATTATTAATTGGACAACAACATGAACAAGTTGATTTAGAAAGCCATCTTTAAGAACCTTATGAATGGGGGCAGCTGGGTGGCTCAGGTGGTTAAGCCTCAGACTCTTGATTTCAGCTCAGGTCATGACCTCATGGTTCATTAGATCAAGTCCCATGTCAGGCTCTGCGCTGACAGTATGAAGCCTGCTTGGAATTCTCTCTTTCTCCCTCTCTCTCTGCCCTCCCCCCCCCCCAAATAAATAAATACACTTTTAAAAAAAGAACCTTATGGATGGATTATGTTTTGAGTCCATATGCAATTTTCCTATTTATTTAATGAAGACATGTATGTGTCAATGAGTATTAGTAAGTTGATCAGAATGAATAAGGTAAAAACAATGGGAACACCCTTAGTAAAAATTCAGTATGTAAGCAGAAGCACCTGGAATGGGAAATGTAGTTTGTGCCAGAGGGTGTTGACACTGAAGCAAGTAAGGAAGATTGTGTTTCTGGCCCTTTGAGCTAAACATAAAAGCTGCTGAATATGTAAAGTGCAAAAATATCCTGGTAGCCAAAAGAAAGAGTAACTGAACAAGAGAATGACCTAATACCTATTGTGAATGCATCACCCATGTGGTTTGCAGAAGCCTGGAGAAACAAAGGGAGACATGAAGTAGGAACAGTGCCTGCAGGATCAGCAGAAAAAAATCAATAACGTATTTGGTGTGTGTACTGAGGGACAAAACATCTCTTCGTTGTGTTATTAAAATGGGATTCAGTTAAACTGGAAGACCCAGGACTTTGTTTAGGTGTGATAAATGGCATGCCATCCGTGAGTGTATTTAGAGTTTCCAAGATTAAACTCATCTGAAGTTCTTAGAAGGCGACAATGGAACAGTTGACCTTTTGCAGTGTTCTTCAGCCTTCCTTCCCTTTTTAGGGCAATTTTCTCTAAAATACTTAATAAAATGTAATCAAATTTGAAATCTTATAAACAAGCACACTTACAAACATTTTATTTATGGCATAAACCTAACATAGCACCATTCACGTGAATTAATATTTGGAAAAGCAAATGTTGATAGCCCCCCACAAAGCAGGTGGGTGCATGCTATTCTTTACGTCACAGAGGCGGGGTGCTAGATTCTCAAAATGCAAATTAAGTCTATATAATTAATTGGATGCTATAGTGAGATAGAAATGTTAAGCCATCAGCATCATAAATCATAATAAATCCTGTAGGATACTGTTCCAGAGCTATTGGGAGGAGATATATCATGACTCCTGGTCATCTATAAATCACTAGACAAGAGAGGACAGGAAGCATAGGAAGAACTTCATGTTTCTGCTATCGCCTATTTTTCACCCTTAATATCAGGGAGTTCAAATGGATTTTTATGTATAATTGCTTTTAATCTTACTGTGAGTAGACGATATTTTATAAACTGGTAAATTCCCACTTTCTTGAGAAAACTCACTACCACCAAATTATATACTGTAAGTTGAGCACAGGATCAGCTGGAATTCCATGAATAATTCAGGTTTATCAGTTCATCTATATCAAAGAGGATAAATTATGTAATATGTGCAAGTTGATATAGGGGAACTCACTTATGTTATTGAGCATTCAGTTTATACTTTGGTATAAATAAATACATGCCAAAAATAAAACATGGCCATTTACAAAGCAATGCTAATGTAATAGAAGCATTTCAGTAGAGGTATCAACATGTTAACAAAAAGCAGAGTGAAGGGGCTCTTCTTTATGAGACTGGACTAAATCTTATCTTATATCTTGGAGTTGTTCACTTAATTTTTTATTTAATTCACTTATTCAATAAATGTGTACTATTTTTTTAATGTTTATTTATTTTTGAGACAGAGAGAGACAGAGCATGAACAGGGGAGGGTCAGAGGGAGAGGGAGACACAGAATCTGAAGCAGGCTCCAGGCTCTGAGCTGTCAGCCCAGAGCCCAACGCGGGGCTCGAACCCACGGACCGTGAGATCATGACCTGAGCCGAAGTCACACACTTAACCGACTGAGCCACCCAGGTGCCCCAAATGTGAACTATTAAAATACTATTTTACACACAGTTCAAAGTGTTTGAAAGAAATAGTTTGTTGTTCCTTCAAAAGGTTTAGAATCTGAGGGGAAACTGCAAATAAATAGATGATTATAATAAAATGTGCTATGAGAGATAAAAATACAACATACTTTTGGAGCAGTTAAGGTGTTTCAGACATACAGTTACATGTGTGCAAAAACCCTGAGTCACAAAAGAACACACAATTGCAAAGGAATTTCTGGCAAAGTGAGAGGAGCAGATGTGGCAAGAGATGAGATGAGGGAACTGGAAAGGATCCAGTTAGTGGAGAAATATTTCCTTTATGCGAGATGTTGATGTGTAGGCCTTGAGGGCCAGTTAAAGGACTTGAAGAGGGGCATGACACCATGAGCATTGTATCTGAAAAAAGAAATTCCAGTAACTTTAGAAAATGGGTAGACATTAGACAAGTTTAAAGAAATGGATAGCAGGAAGATAATTTCTTCAGAAATTCACAGAAAATGGTAAGATCCCAAATACAGGAGTAACGGGTGTTGGAGAAGAAAAGGAAATATAAAAAGGATAATCTTTTACAGAGAATCAAGAAATATAAGAAAATAATCATTAGTAAGAAAAATAAAAGAATCAGCAGTGATGTGTAGGGCTCAGGGCTTGGCAGTTTTATGGATAGTTGTGCTATTCAAAAAGATAGGAACACAAGAGAAACTATGAGGTTGGGTAAGGGGAAATAATAAGCTTACTAAGGACATATTGATTGAAAGTATATTGAAGCATTCAATGTAGATTCTCAGTACATAGTAGAATATATAAACCTGAATGAAGCTCAGAAGAAGTCTGGACTGAAGAAATATATTTGACAGCCATCAACATCTAGCTACTAACTGAAACCATGGGAAAAGATAAGATCACTCACAAAGAGTGTACAGAATGGGGTGTAGAAAGCAGTTTGATGGTGAAACGTTGGGGAACTCTGATGTTTGGGGAGCTGAAAAAAGAAGAATCCATAGAATAACTTAAGAAAAAAATAAAAAAGGAAAAGTGGAAACCAGACAGTATTATCCATAAAGCCAAGAAGAAAAAAGAATTTAATGAAGTATATGGCCACCAAAGTTAATACTTGTAAGAGCTTGAATTAGATAGAATAGAAAAAAATGGCCATTTTGTTCAACAACTTACAGTTCTTATTGAATTGGACTACAGAAGTCTAATGGTGATGATGAAATCTGAATTTACCTATTTCAATGACAGAATAGGAGGTAAAGACACTAGGAAAGTTGGTCAAGTTTTTCTTCAATAGCCTATCCGTGGAAGAGAAGAAAAAAAATAGTTTAGGAACCAGAGAGTGACATGAGTTCTAAGGAAGATTTCAGACATGTGATTTAAAAAAGAAAGAGATAGGGGCGCCTGTGTGGCTCAGTCAAACACCTGACTTCATCTCAGGTCATGACTTCACAGCTGGTGAATTTGAGCCCTGCATCGGGCTCTGTGCTGACAGCTCAGAGCCTGAAGCCTGCTTTGGATTCTGTATCGCTGTCTCTCTCTCTGCCTTTCCTTTGCTTGCACTCTCTCTGTCTCAATCTCTCTCTCTCAAAAATAAATAAACATTAAAAAAATTAAAAAGGGATAAGTTTTAGAGCAATTACTAAGGAAAATGATATTTAGAACATTGAGAAACTTTAAAGACAAAAGAACTATCTTCTCCACTCAGAAAGGAGTTAAAAACTGACCATAGATATACACTGAAACACATATGTTTGTGGGGCACAGAATCTAGGGCACCCATACACGATAGCCTAAAAGTTCTCTGCAGAAAAGGAGGCAGGGTACCTTGATAACTGAGAAATGGGAAGAGATACGAAAAGATGTTTGAGTATGATAATGACTATTTGGAACGGTATTATAAGAAATAATAAGAAGGCATAGTCAATAATAGTGTATTACAAATTTGAAAGTTGCTAAGAAAGTAAATCTTAAAAGTTTTTATTACAAAAAAATTTGTAACTTTGATAAAGATGGTAAGTAGACTTACCGCGTTATTTCACAATGTATACAAACGTCAAATTGTTATGTTGTATGCTTGAAACTAATGTAATGTATACAATTATACCTCAATTTACAAAAAGAAAAAATGTGAACAAGTAAAATGATTGCTAATAGAACTGACTGTCCAACTGAGCATTAAAAAAATGTATAGAAGTATCCATCTGCAAGGATATGAGATTTTCTCCAGCAATTTTCAGTATCCTGAAGAAAGGAGGTACGATGGCTTGATTGAGCTACTTTTAAGAATTTTTATGAAGTTTATGCCAAAAATTATATAACCAGCCAGAAAACCAACCCAAACAACCAAATCAAACTAGCAGTGTACAAACAAAATGATACGATCCACCACTGAAGCTGGGATCTATAGGAAATAAGTGATGCGAATGGAGACAAATGAGGGAAGAATTAAAAATCCAAAGACGTGATAAAGATAAAACTGTATATGGTGAAAGTAATGAAGTGAGAAGCTGAAATGAATGGAGGCTGTGATTAGAGATTAGTATTTTGGAGTTTATTATATTGGAGGTAATGAAATGATAAGTGATGATATAATCCAGCTGCAACCATTTGAATGGTTGTGTAAAGCAGGGTAAGAAGTGGAGAGAACTGGAATCCAGGAAGTCAAACGTCTATGAAAATAAGGTGCCCAGTAAGCTAGCCACGTATTCTTTGAAGTCATTATGGAGGCTGTCGGGGTTTGAAATTAAAAGAAATATTGCGACCCATGTGCTGGAGGGCCTCAGCAGACGACAGTATCAAAGAATGATAGAGACAAACCTTCAAAAACAGGCAAGTTTTAGGTGAAGTAAACAGTAATGCTTGGAAGTGTAGATTCCACCTATGGCAACATGGTAGATGGAGTCCGAATGAACGAAGGATATCTTCTGCGGGAGAAACTAGCGGACACAAGAGCGAGTCAGGTTGTCCAAATGTTGAAAAAAATATTTGGATGAGTGAGCTTGTAGTTATAGGATGGGTCAAACATGGAAAATCAGATAGTGAGGGAGGAAATGATGAATAATTTAGAGATGATATTAGGGAAGAAGAAAGTTTATCAAGGAACCTGAATTTTACATGTAGCTATAAATGGCAAGTCATGATATATGAATTATGGCAATGATAGGGCTTGGGAAAGGTAGCAAAGTCCAAATAACTATATTTGCTTGACTATGTTTACGAGTTTTTCTTTAACCTGAGCACACTGGGGAGAAATTGAACATTTTGAGCAACAAAGTGGCATAATCAGATTTGTGATTTTAAATATTGTTCTGACTTCAGTGAGAACAGATTGGGGGCAAATAATACTTGAGACAGGGAGAACAATTAGGAAACTATTGCAGCCAACCAAGGGGAAGATTGTGATGGATAGATTTAGAATCACTGAGTGGGATGGAGAAAGTGGGTCAGTATAAGAGATACTTCAGGATGATTACTTGACAGGATTGTCGTGTCAAATTCACTGAGTATTCAGACGATATATGAAAAATACTGATGTAAATGACACTGACGCAACGTTGTATTAAAAATAGTTGTCTAGGTTTTATATATGCATTGTCATTTTCAGACACTTAAACTATCCCCCTGTGTCATAGAGTCTGGAATACTGTATTTCCCAGAATCCCTTGCCAGCAGGGTCTTACTTTATATTGCAACAGTTACAATAATGTTTTCAGATTCAATAATCAAAAGAGAAGAATATATATTTCCCTTCCTGTGGAGACTTCAAGGAAGTGAGTGAACAGACAGCTCTCATAAGGTTCTTGGGAAACTCCTTTGATTCTCCAGCTTTGGTACTCCAGGGGTCTGAGATCATTATCAGTGATTTCCTGCAATGTTTCCTAGTCACATTACATCCAGCAGAGTTTCTCCCTGGCCTGTGTTTAGCTAGCTCTTTAGATGTAAGCATTGAATTCCCTGTATTAAATCTGTTCCCTGTGAGATACCTAGAGTGACTGCAGGTTTTTTCTAATAAAACCCTTGACTGATGCAGATTTTTTTAACATAAATGGCTCAGAGGTGGGAAACTGTAATTGATTATCTGACCTAGTTTTATGTGAAAACAATGACACCATTCCTAAGATAAATGAAATCTAGTAGACCCTGGAACGCCTATAGTTTTCTGGAAAGAAATGTTTCTTCAATATATGGCCTTTGAAAACCACAATGATTATTGCAATAGAATTTAATAGTGAAAGTAAAGCCTATAAATACTATGGGATGGCTACTACTGACTGTATGTATGGTATGGATAGCTTACAAAAAAAAATTACAAATTCAGGGCTTTAAAATTTTGGCTCCAGGAAAGACCAAAAATCCAACATATTATAGCTTTCAAAGAATCTCTAATCCCCTAGAACCTCAGGGTCATGTTAAACATAAGAGCAATGTTAGCCATTCATGGTCCAAAATTATAGTCAATTGATATGTGCTGAGTCATTCACAGACTCTGTAGGGCTCTTGTATGAAACTCAAAACATTGAATGGGAGGAAGTGTGACACGTAAGCTTGGAATATTGGGTGAATTCTTGTAATTATGAATACTTTAGTCCTCAAAAGTCTACTGTGCCCTCCTTGCCAACAGAGCCAGCTCCTTCTCACATGTCTGAAATGAGTCTCCTCTTATTGGAAGACTATAATAAGGCAATTAACTTCTGGCAAAAGGTTGCTGTTTCTCCTCGAGATCCATCCCCACCCAAGTAGGAGCCTGCCTGCTCATTATAAAAGTCAAATCCCAGTTGATTTTAAATAAATAAGTTTTCCTTTGTCCCACTCTGGAATGAGAGAACATATAAACCAAATAATTGTAATCATTTTGTCAGTTTATATGAAAAGAAAATTGGAGAGTATGTATAAGAATGTATTTTGAGACTATATACCAGAGAAGAAGAAATATAATAAAATGTTGATGAACATGACATGCCTCTGGTTCATCATATTAAAGGTTATCCTGCTGATTGGATCAGGGAAGGAGAAGTAACAAATACTCTAATGGGCTTGGCAAGAAACATGATGTCTTCATAAAAGAACAGAATTCACAGGCATGCCACCTTGATGAAGTTTTTAGTCATCTAAAGGTTGCCAGAGTGTCCTTGAAAAATGAAAGAAAAATTACTGTGCTTTACTCCCATGCCATTAAAAGAGAAAAGACTTGTTATGTTTCTTGAGATTCTGCAAACAGGTACAATATTTGAGCCTGCTGCTCCCAACCGTTACAAAGCTACTCATCTGAGTGAGGATCAGAGTAAGCAAATGCTCTGCAGGAAGTAGAGACATGAGCACAGGATGCTCAACCAGTCGTGAAGCAGAAGATGCCAAGATGATCAAAGTACATATCTATCACCAATCAGGATGCGATATGCAGTCACCATTCACATGAAGCAAAGCAATGCCCTCTTCCACAAATAACTATTTTCACTTTAAGAACCAACCCCCAGATTCCTATTATATTTGTACATATAGACTAAATTTACATTTTATCCTGCTCTTCTTCCCACATATTTATATGAGGTATGTATATAGTATTTTTATTTAGCTTTTATTTTTTTCTTTTAAGTTAGAGAATGTAAAGGGAGTTTGTGACTAAACAGGAAGTGCAACAATTGTTACACAAAGATGGATACAGTAATCTGTAGGACTTTCTCTCCCTCTCTCTCTCTCTCTCTCCCTCCCCCCTCACCCCTCTCTCATTTTCTGACCAGGGAAGAAAAAATGTAACAAATTATCTACCATCATCTTAGATGGATACATGCTGTTGTTTTTAATTATTTTTAACAGTTTAAATGTTAATGGAAGTATTTTTTAGATACCAGGAATCCAAGGAGGAAAACTGAGCCACATATTGTTTTTTGATATTTATTAGTCTCTGTATTATTCTACACCTCCCTTTGTAACACAGGCTTTAGAGCCTAAACCTATACTTTCCAGGTTCTTGACAGCAGAATTCCAGTTTAGATTTTTATTATAGGCATTTGTATGAAATTACGTAGGTAGAAAGCAGAAGTCATTTTTCTCTTCCAATAGTGGCTGATATATATGTAACTAGGCAGTAGAGGAAACTTTCAGAGGCACCCTGGCAGTCTTCAAATCACTTTTCTCAGTTCAGCAGACAGCCAAGTTCATAGACAGTTTGCACCTTCTGTTTTCCCCAAAGCCAGCAGTGGTTCTTTCTGACCGTCACTAATCAAGCCGTTCCGATAGTTTTGTAAGACTCTAAATCCTTGTATTTCATCTTGTCTACCAAAACATCTAGATTCTTGACTCAACTTTGACTTATATTAATATATAGCAACACGGATGAAAAGAGTGAACTCTAATTAACCAAGAAAGAACAAAATAAAGTTTGGCCTAACGATTGTGATATTTAGTTGTGACCTCATTTGTGCATCCTGTATCGTGCCCTCACTTGTTTTTTTGTTGTTTGTTTGTTTGTTTGTTTGTTTTTATCATTCACCATCATTCATTCCCTTACTGGAAATGTCTCCAAATAACTTATTCCTCTTTTTAGGATCTATGTAATTTGCTAACTCCACATCTTTCTGGGATTAAATGAAATGTTACTAAGGCAAGTAATCAAGCAAGAAACAGTATTTTTGAGCAACTGCTGTAAACTCTTTAAAATTTTAATGGTTAGGCAGCAATTAGGAGATATGCAGTGATTGTCACAAAGCACTCAAAATAATCTTTCTGAAACTCAGTTTCCTTATAAGTAACAGGAAGATAATAATACCTCACAGAGAAGGTATAAAACATAAATAAAAGAATATATGTGCAAATCACACCGTTAACAGTAATTTGCAGTACGATTGATAGTTACTGTTTTTGTTACTACTATAATGTGGATTTATAATATCTTTCTAACATTTTAATCATTATTTAAACAGATGTGCCTTATTATGTGGCGATTTCTTCACGATAAATCTGCCACAATTAAAAGAAAAATGAAGATTTATTTAGCATTCTTTCTGGGAATACTCTTATTAAAGGAATTCAACTAATACCACTGTTGGCAAATAAGAGGTTTCTGAAAATGTAGTGTAAATTGGCCACCCAGCTGTTTCCCGTCTCACCATAGCCACCGCAAGATACCAATGGCTGTCGCTCTGTCTCTTATTTCTCTCCACCTGGCCCTCAGGGAAAGGCCAGCTGAATAAACCAGCTGAAAATGGCTGGTAAGAACACTAATAATTCTATTAAATGTCCTCACAACACATTTATGGCTGCTAATCGCAAACAGGACCTTGACGTTGCTGAACTTTTATTCTACATTTCTCAAATCTATTTACTCTCTTCATTGTCTTTTCAAACTTTTCCCTTTCTCTTGAAAGTTTGGCACCATTGTATTCATCCTAGAAAGCTTAGATTCTATTTAACTTAGTTTTTTTTTTTTTTAATATGAAGAGAATTTCCAGCAGCTCCCACCATATATACATGTCTCCAGGTTTTGAATGACTACTTTCCCTGCCCCTTTTTCTTTTATGAATGAATTCATAAATGAATGAATTTATGAATGAATTGTTCAAATTTCTAAGGGAGCCTCCCCATTTTCTTTACCAAATGCTATCTCCTTTGGCCTGTTGGATGACCGCAGACCAGGAACTCTCTAAAAAAAAAAAATCAATTTATCCTTCCCTATTTGGATCATTCACATGAGTATATAAATGTGGTTTTTTTTTCCTTCCATGTTAAAACACTTCCAATCCCAATGAAATCTGCAGTTACTGCGCCATTTCACTGCTGCTCTATAAATTGCTCATGAGAACTATGACAATGCCAGGCATTTTCAACTCCTCTCTTCTTATTATGTTTTAAACATCCTTCAGCAGTGTTTGCCTTTGGCCTTTCCATCAAAACTTATTCTGTCATGTCACCGATGCCTTTACTTTGTGAAATCCAGGGATTAATTTTTGCCTCCCATACAACTTTGACACACTTGACCAGTTCTGCCTTCTACAACTTATCACTTGGTTTCCAGGGCTTCATCTCCTAAAGGTCGTCATCCTATCACACTGACCTCCTTTTTTGGTTCTTTCTCATTTTTTCAACCTCTTAATATTGGGCCTTAGCCTTGAAATATGTATTAGTTTATGAGGGTAGCTACAACAAAGCACCGAAATGAGTGGCTTAAAGAACGAACATTTATTTTCTAACAGTTCTAAAAGTTAAAAGTCCAAGATCAAGTTATCAGAGGCTTGGTTCCTTCTGGAGGCTGAGAAGGACCATGTGTCCTGTGCCTCTGTCCTGGCTTCTGGTGGTTTGCTGGAAATCTGGTGTCCCTCAGCTTGTAGACATGTTACCTCATTTCTGCCTTTATATTCATATGGCATTCTTCCTTTGTCCTGCCCGTGTCCAAATGTCCCATTTTTATAAGGACAGGTCATATTGGATTAAAGGCCCATTCTACTCTAATACGACCTCATCTTAATTAATTATATCTGCACTTACCCATTTTCCAAATAAGGTCACATCCTCAGCTTCTAGGAGTTAGGACTTCAACATATAAGTTTCGAGGGAACATAATTCAATCCAAGAGAAACCACTTCCTAAACACATTGTTGTATGTCTCATCTAGATTTAGCCTTTATATTATGTCTATACACCAAAGACCCCCTAAATTTATACTGCAGACTAGACTTCTCTGACTTCCAGACTCATATATCCAAATGTATTTTCAATGGTTCTAGTTCAATATATAACAGGCCTCTCAAACGTAACAGTCTTATAAAATGAATTTTCATATAATCCCAAACCAGGATGATAACATAGACCATAACAAGCATCCTATACCTCCAACATGCCCAGTCATTACTCATTTACTTTCCCAGTACTAATATCCTGACTTTAATAGCTTTCACACCTTTGCCTTTTAAATTATGCATCTCTAAACATTACAGCCTAATATTCCTGTTTTTGAATTGCATATAATTGAAAATATGCGTGACGTATTCAGCTGTGTCTTGCTGCTTCTGTTCAAAATTATATCTTTCAGATTTTTCTCATGTTGTTGCTTTTCATTCTGTTTATTCATTGTCGAATGTATTTCATAGCAAAGCTATCTCATGATTCATTTATCTATTATATTATAATAAACTTTTGGGATATCTTCATATTTTGGCCATTATAAATATTGCTGCTATGGACATTCTTTTTTTAAAATTTTTTATTATTTAATTTTTTTTAACATTTATTTATTATTGAGAGATGGAAAGACATAGAGCATGAGAAGGGGAGGGGTAGAGAGGGAGGTAGACACAGAATCTGTAGCAGGCTCCAGGCTCTGAGCTGTCAGCACAGAGCCCGACGTGGGGCTCGAACTCATGAACCACAAGATCATGACCTGAGCTGAAGTCAGATGCTTAACCGACTAAGCCACCCAGGCGCCCCAATGTTTTTTTATTCTTGAGAGAGAGGGAGACACAGAGCATAAGTGGGGGGTCAGGGGCAGACAGAGAGGGAGTCACAGAATCTGAAGCAGGCTCCAGGCTCTGATCTGTCAGCACAGAGCCCGATGCGCAGCTCAAACCCATGAACCGCAAGATCATGACCTGAGCCACGGTGGGATGCTCAACCGACTGATCCACCCAGGCACCCCTCTGCTATGGACATTCTTGATCTCGCACCCTGGTACAAATAAGCATGGATTTCTGTGGGCTCTATGCATAAGAATACAATTAGGTGTCATGGGTATGTTCATCTTCACTTTTACTGAATACTGCAAAATATTTTTCAAAGTTGTTTTATCCAAATTTGGTAAGGAAAATGGAAGCTGCTTTTTATATCCCACTTAGGAGGGGTTTATATTTCAAAACTATTTTTTTAAACATGTCAATAAAAGAAAAAATTAAGAAACTGAAAAAGCCACCCAAATGATCACCCCCATAGGTTTTTATGTTAGTAGCTGGTTAGGAAAAATTTAGAATATTCAAATATGAACAAGAGAAATAAAACTACGGAGTTTTAAACACAATAATATAAAGGGGAAAGTTAACAACTTAAAAATGGAAAATGAGAAATGAAATACACGGCAGAAAAAATAACCAGAAATATACTAACTCAAAGCAGAAGGAATGTAACAAAGCAGTGTTATTCGGTGTAGTATATTTATTGCCTTAATTGCTCTACATAATAGCCTCTCTCTTTCCATGACCTTTGCCCTACAACTTTGTAGTCCTAGCCTATTCTGGATCTGAGCCTTGCCATATGACTTGCTTTAACCAATGAGATGTTAAAATGATATTTACAGAAACTTGAAAAAACTCTTATATGCATTTCTGATTGTTCTGTTTTTCTTTCACATGTGTTCTGAGAACAAGCCTGTGATGGTCTACTGAACAATGAGAGGCTGCATGGGCAAATGTTAAGACATTTCAGCTAGGGTGCCTGAGTGGTGTAGATGGTGAGCTTCTGACTCTTGATCTAGGCTCAGATCATGATCTAACGGTTCTTGAGTTGGAGCCCTGCATTGGCCTCTATGCTGATGGTGTGCAGTATGCTTGGGATTTTATCTCTCCTTCTCTCTGACCCTCCCCTGCTTGTGGGAGCATGCTCTTTCTTTCTTTTTCTCTTTCTCAAAATAAATAAACATAAACAAAATAAAAAAAAATACATCTCAGCTGAGTTATTACAGACCTGCTAGCCTCTCTAATCTACCTGCCAGCTCAACAAGACACAAAAATGAGCGCAGTTAAGATGTACTTAATCTGGTCCAAATAGCAGAACTGAGTGACTAATAGATCTGTTTTAAACCACTATGTTTTGGAAACATTTGTTATATTGTAGTATTGTTGCAATAAATACCAGATACAAGCATCAAGAAAAATAAATTTAAAAACTCAGTAAATATTATAAAATAACCATGAAAAGGCAGAAAGTAAGTTGGGGAAAAATGACAAAAATTATTTAATAAATGAACTTAATTATAAGATGTACAAAGGAGATTATATATGATCAAAAGCATATTAAGAGAAATTGACAATAGAAAGAAAAATATGGGGAAATCAACAGAAATAAGAAAATCCAGAAAAAAGGAATAAGAATAATAGACATGACAAGTAGTCAAAGGATCTCCAATATATATATATTTAATGTTCTGAAATTTAAAAAAAAATTTTAAAAGATGTTTTTAACTGTATTTTATGTTAGTAGGTTTACCTCCATTTTTTAGATTTGAAGATATGAATTTAATTGGACTTCTTGATTCTGAAGTTTTATATCTCTCATAAATTCTGGGGAAAATACCAGCCACTGCATCCATAACTATTACTTTTTGAAACTATTTCTTTCCGGAACTCAGCTTGATAGATGTTCTCATTCCATTCCTCTTGACTCACCTTTCTTTTGTGTTTTCCATTTCCTTGTTCCCCTGTACTGAAAGTTATTCATATCTGCTATCCATTTCACTATGTTTTTCCTTCAGTTATTTTCAAACCTCTTTTAAAATTACCCATAGATTTCTGAGAAATAGCAGAGTAGGTAACTCTAGGGGTTTAATCCTTCACAGAAATGAGAAAACTGGCAAAAATTATCAGAATCAATTTTGTCAAAATTTAAAGGTTAACAGCAACCAAGTGAACTAGTAATCAATAAAAAGGTGACTGAAACCCAGTAGGAGAGAGGTGGGGCGTTTTAATTTACTCTTGTCTCACCAACTCTACCCAGCTCATTGGTGATTTCGTGTGGGTTTCTGGATCCAGAATAGCACAGCAGATTTTGTTCTTAAGGAATTGTGGCTGTCTTTTTTGACTTGTCTGGGACTCCCTGAACAACTAACCCAAAGAGCTTGCCTTTATTTTTAGTAACTCTGAACTCTATCAGCTTGGAGAATCAGCAATTCTGAAGGCATTTCAGGAAAACGTTGAAAGGCAACTGAATAAGCCATTGCCACCCAGGGCAAAATATAACAGATGAGTCAAACAATGCACACAGTGAAAGTCTAAGAAGAAAAGTTGGCAAATGTGATAATTTAGGAAATAGGGGCTTTAAAAAGCTACCTTGTATCCTGGGGAATACAGACTTATGTTCATTTCCACGTCAGGACATATGCTCAGAAAAAAACGAAAAAACCCTAAGCATTCATCTCTAGTTGATTTTTTTAAACCATCTTTCCATTTTTAAGTGGTAAATATTGCTGTAAAACCAGTCTCCAGAATTCTATTCATCTTACAGAACTGACATTCTATGCCCATTAAATAACCCCTCACTATTCCCTTTCCTCCCAGCCTCTAGTAACCCCCATTTGTATTCTGTTTTTATGAAACTATCTTAGTACGTCATATAAGTGAAATAGTATGGTGTTTGTCTTTTTTGGACTAGCTTATTTCACTTACAAAATGTCCTCAAAGTTCATCCAAGTTGTAGCATATGTCAGAATTTCCTTCCTATTTAAAGCTGAGTAATATTCCATTGTAGTTATGTACCACATTTTGTTTATCCATCTCTTGATAATATTTAGTGGCTTCTACATCCTGTGTATTGTGAATAATACTGCTATGAACATGGTTGTGCAAATATCTCTTTGAGATCCTGCTTTCAATGCTTTTGGAGATATTCCCAGAAGTAGAATTGCTTGATAAGACGATAATGGTATTTTTAATTCTTTGAGGAAATATCATACTGTTTTCCATTAGAGTTGTACCCTTTTACATTCTCACCAGCAAAGCACAGGAGTTGACATTTCTCCACATTCTTACTGACACTTGTTATTTTCTGGTTTTTGTTTTCTTTTGTTTTGATGATAATCATCCTAATAAGTGTGAGGTGATATTTCACTGTGGTTTTGATTGGTATTTGTTAAACATTTAGTTATATGAGCATCTTTTTATATGCTTGTGGGGTGTTTGTATGTTATCTTTGGAGACATACTTGTTCAAGTCCTTTGTCCATTTTAAAATTGTGTTATTTGAGGGGCGCCTGGGTGGCTCAGTCGGTTAAGCGTGTGACTTCGGCTCAGGTCATGATCTCACGGTCCGTGAGTTCGAGCCCCGCATCGGGCTCTGTGCTGACAGCTCAGAGCCTGGAGCCCGTTTCAGATTCTGTGCCTCCCTCTCTCTCTGACCCTCCCCCATTCATGCTCTGTCTCTCTCTGTCTCAAAAATAAATAAACGTTAAAAAAAAATTAAAATTGTGTTATTTGATTTGTTAAGTTGTAGAAATTCTTTACAGGTGTGTCTGGGTGGTTCAGTTGATTAAGCCTCCCACTTGTCTCAGGGTCATGATCTCATTGTTCGTGAGTTCAAGCCCAGCAAGTTCAAGTCCAGCATAGGGACTCTGTGCTGACAGCATGGAGCCTGCTTGAGATCCTCAGTTTCCCTCTCTCTGCCCCTCCCCTGCTCCCACTCTTTCTCTCAAAAATAATAACATTTTTTAAAAAAGAAATTCTTTACATATTCTGGACATTATTAACCTTATCTCTTAGGTGATTTCCAAATATTTTCTCCCATTCCATGGGTTGCCTTTCAGTGTGTTGATTTTGTCCTATGATGCACAGAAGTTGGAAAGTTTGATCTTCCATTGTCTATTTTTGCATTTGTTACCTGTGCTTTTAGTATCATATACTAAATCTCACTGCCAAATCTAATGTCATAAAGATTTCCCTTGTGTTTTCTTCTAGGAGTTTTATAGTTTTAGGTCCAACATTTAGGTGTTTAATTCATTTTGAGTTAATTTTTGTATTGGGTATACAGGTCCAACTTCATTCCTTTGACTTTTCATTCCAATTTCCCCAGAATTATTTGTTGAAGGGATAGTCCCTTCTCCATTGAGTAACCTCACAAAACCTCACAAAACTAACCCTTCTGAAAATTATTTGACCATATGGATGGGTTTATTTCTAGGTTATTCTGTTCATTGGTCTATATGTCTTCTTTATGCCAGTCCCACACTTTCCATAGCTTTGTGAAATGTTACAAAATCAGGAAGTGTGAGTTCTCTAAATGTGTTCTTTTTCAAGATTGCTTTAGTTACTTGGGGTCCCTTGAGATTCTATATGAATTTTAGGAAGGATCTTTCCATTTTTGGGGGAAAATGCCATTAGGATTTTTGTAAGGATTGCATTGAATCTGTAGAATTCTTTGAGTAATATTGACATCTTAAAAATATAAAGTCTTCCAGGGGCGTCTTGGTGGTTCGGTCAGTTAAGTGTCTGACTTTGGCTCAGGTCATGATATCACAGCTTGAGAGTGAGTTCGAGCCCCGCATTGGGCTCTGTGCTGACAGCTCAGAGCCTGGAGCCTGCTTCAGATTCTGTGTCTCCCTCTCTCTCTGCCCCTCCACTGCTCGTTCTCTGCCTCTCAAAAATAAATAAACATTTAAAAAGTTAAAAAAATATATAAATCTTCCAACCCATTACATGAATTATCTTTTCATTTGTGTCTTCTTTAATTTATTTTGGCAATGTTCTGTTGTTTTCAGTGTGTAAGTCATCTCTTTGGTTAATTTTATTCCTAAGTATTTTATTCTTTTTAATGGTATTATAATGGAATTGTTTTCATATTATTTTCTGGATTGTTCATTGTTAGTGAATGAACATTGATTTTTGTATGTTGTTTTGTAACCTGCAACTTACTGAATTTGTGTGTTACTCTTAAAAGTTTTTTTTTTGTGGCATATTTGGATTTTTCTGCATGTGAGATTACATCATCCAAATAGCCAACATGTACTGGAAAGAATGTTCAAAATCACTAATCATCAGAAAAATGCAAATCAAAACCACAATGAGATATTATTTCACACTTGCTAGAATAGCTATAATCAAGAATATAAGAACTAATAAATTTTGGCAAGGATGTGGAGAAAGGGAACCCTTGTATACTGTTGCTGAAAATATAGATTAGTTCAGCTAATATTGAAAAAATATAGAGGTTCCTCAAAAAATGAAAAAAAAATAGAATTACTATATGATCTAGCAATCTCACTTCTAAATATACACCCAAAGGGAATGAAATCAGGATATTAAATAAATATACTCCCATGTTTATTGCAGCATTATTCATAATGGCCAAGATATGGAATAGCTACATGTATGTGTGTGTATATGTATATGTGATGGAATATTATTTGGCCATAAAAAGAAAGGATATCCTGCCATTTGCAACAACATGAATGAACTTTTAGGACACTATGCTAAGTGAGATAAGTCAAACAAAGAAAGACAAATACTTTATGGTATCACTTGTATATGGAATCTAAGAAAAGCTGAACTTATAAAAATAAAGAGTAAAATGGGGATTATCAACAGGCTGGGGGGTGGGGAAATAGAACATATGTTGTTTAAGGGTACAAACGTGTAACTAATAGATATATAAGTCCTGGAGAGCTAATGCAACATGCAGTGACTATAGACAATACTGTATTATATACCTCAAACTTGCTAAGAGACTATACCTTAATTATTCCCAACACAAAAAAGAAATAATAATTACATGACATGACAGAGGTGCTAGCTAATGAGACAAAGGCAATCATATTGCAATTTGTAAAAGTATCAAATCAATATATTGTACATCTCAAAGCTGATTTGTTTCCAGAAACCATGGAGACCAGAAGGAAATGGGATGACATATTTAAAGTGCTGAAAGAAACAAAAGCTGTCAGCTGAGATTTCTATATTCAGGAAATCATCCAGGAGAATGAGGAGAAATCAAGATATTCCCAGATAAACAAAAGTTAAGAAATTTGTCACTAGTAAATCTGCCCTACAACAAATGTTAAAGGGAGCCTTTCCAGCTAAAATAAAAGGATATCAGACAGTAACCGAAGATAACTGATTAAATATAATTTCTAGTAAAAGTGACTACATAGATAAATATAAAAGTCAGTATCTTTGAATTTTGGTTTGTATCCTCTCCTTCCCCTATGTATCTTAAAAGACAAATGGATAAATCTATAATTATATATCTATATTAGTAGCTATACAATGTAAAACAAAAATGACAACATAAAAGGGTAGGGAAAAGCCTGCATGGGAGAAGATTTTTTGCATACTATTCAAATTTATTTGTATTAATTGAAAATATTGTTATGAATCTAAGAGGTTAATTGTAATCCCTAGGATAACCATTAATAAAATACCTAAAGATATCCATAAAAGGAAATGAGAGGGAAATCAGAATGGTACACTACAAAAAACAATCAGTTAAATAAATAATAAAGCTATAATGGGAGAACTGAGAACAAAAGAGAGTTAAGAGATAGGGGAAAACATGGTAGAATGACAGAAGTAAGTTCTGTATCAGTAATTATTTTGAGGGTAAATTAATCTCTTTAATTTAAGGGCAGATATTAGCAGAATGTTTTTTTTTTTTAATTTTTTAATGTTTATTTTTGAGAGAGAGAGACAGAGCATGAGTGGGGGAGAGGCAGAAAGAGAGGGAGATTGAATCTGAAGCAGGCAAGCTCCAGGCTCCGAGCTGTCAGCACAGAGCCCAATGTGGGGCTTGAACCCATGAACCGTGAGATCATGACCTGAGCCGAAGTCGGACGCTTAGCCAATGAGCCACCCAGGAGCCCCTGCAGAATGGATTTTATTAAAAGTGATTCATCTATATGCTGTTTTTAACAGACTCACTTTATATCAAAAGACACACCTAGGTTGAAAGTGAAAGAAAGGCAAAAGATACTGTGTGTTACTAGCAACTGAAGGAAAGCAAGGGTAGTCATACTATATCAGAGGAAAAAATTATTTCAAGGAAAAATCATCACAAGAATCAAAGAAAGACATTGCATACTGATAGTAACATCAATTCAGTAGAAAGATATAATACGATATATTATATATACATATATATATATATATAAAATAAGAGCTATTATATCCATAGCTCTCTGATAAGAACTCTCAAATGTATGAATCAAATATTTAAGAATTGAAGGAAAAAATAAACAGCAGCACAATAATAATAAGAGATTTCAATTTCCTGTTATCAGTAATGGGTAGAACAAGCAGAAGGAAAATCAATAAGGAAATAGAGGACTTGAGCAAGACTATAGAACAATTGGGCGGAAGAGGCATGTGAAGAATTTTCCACCCAACAACAGCTGAATACACATTTTTCTCAAGTGCACACGGAACATTTTCCAGGATAGGCCACATTTTAGGCCACAAAATAAGTGTCAGTAAAGTTAAGAAGTCTGAAATCATACAAAATATTTTTTTTCTGATGACACTGAGATGAAACTAGAAATCAATAGCAGAAGAAAATTGGAAAAATCCACAAATTAAATAACATGCACTTAATCAATATGCCAAAAATAAGTCTCAAGGGAAATTAGAAAATAATTTAAGGCAAATGTAGAAGGAATGCAAGCATAATGCAAAGCTAGATAAAGGAAGGAAATAAATGTAAGTGTGATGAAAAATAAAGTATAAATTAGAAAAACAAAAAAAAATAATGAAAACAAAAATTGGTTCTTTGAAAAGATGCCCAAAATTGATAATTTTTTCCAGATTGATAAAGAAAAAAGAGAGAAATTTAAACTTAATCAGAAATGAAAGTTGAGACAGTATTACAAATCTTACAAAATATCAAAGATTCTAAGAGAATACTATGAGGAAAATGCACAAATTTTTTGAAATGTGCAAACTCACAAAGTTGACTCAAGAAGAAATAAAAAGTCAGAATAGAGCTAGGAGAAGACACTGCAATCAGTGATCAAACACCTTTTAACGAAGGAAAATCCATGACTAGATGGCTCACTAGTCAATTCTAGTAAACATCTAAAGAAAAATTAACACCAATCCTTCTCAAATTCTTATAAAAAATAAAAATAAAAGTGGAAGGAATACTTCCTGACTTAATGAGTACAGGGTTTCTTTTTGGGATGATGAACAAATATGGTATCTGGAACTAGTTAGTGGTGATGTTTGCATGTAATTGTAAATGCACTTGATGCCACTGGTTAAGTACACTTTAAGTAGTTTGAAATGGTAAGCTCTATGTGAAGCTCATTTTACTACAATTTTAAAATCATCTTAGATATTTACATTTTAATTATTGTATTATCTCTAAAATTTAAATTTGAATTTTTTTCAACTGTATATAACAATGTTATGCTCTATCATTTGCTTTATCATTATTTTTGTTGAGCATTCATGTTGAAAACAACTGTATTTGTTGGGAATCTATGTGACCTACACTGAAATTTTATTCCTTCAGAGAATATTTGCATTTATTTCTGCTTAGTACCTGGAACAGTCATAGCACATGATCATTTCATGAAATGCTTTAAACTTTATTCTTTCCCCTGGGTTGTCAGACCACCTAGGTGGGGTGAGCTTCCACCACAAACCACATGAACACCAGCTCATGGTTAAGAATCCTGAAATCCAAGGCTGAAATAGACAAGCTTTCAAACGTTCTATCTTTGCAAATGATTGCTTTTCTGTTTTATTTATTTTTCCAGGTTCACTCTTTATTGAGATTGTTACACTTGAATCTCAGGTCTATGTGTGATCTCTGATTTGATCTTTCACTTTGTGTGGGCTGTGGGCACACATAGGTTATTAAAATCAAAGCTCTATATTAAGAAATGTACAGCTTTTCCCAGGGAAACCATGGACTTTATTTCACTTATTACTAGGGATTTATGCTTTCTATTTGCTCTCTGCCTCTCGGGATTACTCTGGCTTTATTACCAACTCAGACATGTTCTTTATTCTTTTAAAAATTATTCAACTTTTTCTGGCATTTTTGGAACAGGATGATTTGGGGATATCCATTCTGCCATATTGCTGGAGGTGATACACTTTCATCTTGTTGCTATCCAGAGATAGAGGAAAAAGTCAGGGCCTAACACTGTATCATTGTCCAAATTATCCTATTGAGGAAACAGATCCACCAACTTTCATCGTCAGTTGATCACTAAAGTCGGCGATCATTTGTGCTTTCACCCAATATTTCCAGCTTTTTAGCTTTCATGCACAGAGTAGGATCTCTTGCCATCAGTTTAAAGTTAGATTTAGCCATGTAGCTTTGTTTGGCTGTTGAAATGTGAATGAAAGTGAAATGTGTCTCTTCTGCCCAGAAAATTTTAGAGACAGTGAGTGATTGAATGCATACCACTCCTCCTGCTGCACAGGTTAAGCATAGATCACAATTTCAGCTTGTTCATTCAGGTCCCTCTGAGGGATTCTGATGACCAGAGACAGTCTGTCCCCATTGCTGTATAAGAAACTAGGTTTTGTTATCCTGAGCCACTGAAATTTGGTGGAGTTCTTGTTACCATAGCATATCTTAGCCCATGCTATTTGCTAAGCTGTCAACTACTATTACTTTTTAAGCTCAATTCAATGCCCACTACTTTATTATGTCTTCCCTGATATTGTTTAAAAAAAATCACTCCTACCTCTGTTATACTGATAAGAATAACACTAAAAGTGACTAATTGAGTAGGCTGTTAGTGAGTTGTTGTGTTCAGTGTTTTACTCACATTAGTTCATGTAATATTACTGCAGAATTATGAAGATGTATCATTATTTCTTTTTAAAAAAATGTTTTTACATTTATTCATTTTTGAGAGACAGAGAAAGAGAGAGCACAAGTGGGGGAGGGGAACAGAGAGAGGGAGACACAGAATCCAAAGCAGGCTCCACGCTCTGAGTTGTCAGCACAGAGCCCGAAACGGGGCTCGAACTCACAAACCGTGAGATCAATGACCTGAGCCCAAGTCGGACGCTTAACCGACTGAGCCACCCAGGCGCCCCAATGTATCGCTATTTCTATTTTACAAGTGAGAAAATAAATCTTTAAGAAATTAAGAAGTGTATATATTGCTCATATAACTTTGTCATATTTGACTGAAATTACAATTAATGATTTATCCATGTATTTTCCCAGTTAAAATTAGAACAGCTCTTTAATTTCATATCTACCAGTCCCAGACAGTGAGATGCACACAGCAGGTGCTCAATTCTTAAAATATATCTTTTTCTAATTTAAAAAATACACTGAGGGGCGCCTGGGTGGCTCAGTCGGTTAAGCATCCGACTTTGGCTCAGGTCATGATTTCACGGTCTGTGAGTTCGAGCCCCGCGTCTGTGTTGACAGCTCAGAGCCTGGAGTCTGCTTCAGATTCTGTGTCTCCCTCTCTCTCTGCCCCTCCCTTGCTCATGCTCTGCCTCTCTCTGTCTCAAAAATAAAATAAAAACATTGAAAAAAAAATTTAAAAAAATAAAATAAAAAAAAATACACTGAAAAAAATGAAAGAAAATATAAATGATAAGACAACAAATACTGTTTTACCACTCTAAGAAAGTTTTAATAGGGATTTTCAGTTTATTTCTTTCCACTTTTTCTGTGCATGTGTAATATGCAGACTGTTGACACAGTATTCTGTGTGTAAATTTGTAGATTGAATTTTATACTTAAATTCAAATATTAAGCACTCCATGCTTTTTTTTTTTGTTACTGTTAAAACACTTAGCTTATTTTACATGTATATCTTTGTCTTCCCACCATTTCCATTTGTCTGTCATGACTACTATGTTCTACTGTAACATTCCATACATGCTTAAAAACAAACAAAGGGCAGAGTTCCATCTTTAAAACACTACACAGGTATTTTGGACAATGCATTCTTGGCAGTGGAACCTGAACATTTATCAGACATGGTAGGGAGAATTCTCACTCTGTGTTATAAAAAGAATAGCCAGATATCAACTATTATAGATATGAAAAAAAGGAAAATCTTAACAAACGGTTTAAACTATTTTCTTAAAAAATATTTTTTAAAATCTATTTTTGATTGAGAGACTGAGCATGAGCAAGGGAGAGAGGCAGAGACAGGGAGACACAGAATCCAAAGCAGGCTCCAGGCTCTGAGCTGTGAGCACAGAGCTCAATGTGGGCTTGAACTCACTAATTGTATGATCATGACCTGAGCCAAAGTCGGATGCTTAATAAACTGTTTTCTTAAAGAGATTTCCTGCATGTCAGAGATCTTGAATAACCTCCAGGTCAGTCATTCGGAGGCAATTCTTTACATAATTGATGAAGTTGGCTTCCACTTTGGGAAGAGAACCACCCTTTTCTATACTTACTTGCATTCTTACTTTAATGTCCTTTACAGAACTAGGTCCTTTGGGTGTTTGGGGAGCTTCTTCCTGTTTTTTTGAAGGACATGGGACCTTTTGATTTTGGTGTTAATGGTTTTGAGTCTCTTTCATTCTGGCTTTCATTTTTGGCTAGAGTATCTCATATAGATTTTTTTACTGGAGCTCTTTCTTCAGCTTCCTCATCATTATCATGTTCACCATCATCATCATCACCATCATCATCATCTTTCTCCTCATCTTCCTTCTCATTTTCACCAGCAATAAGTTTTGTTTTTTCCTGTGGAAATTTGCTACCACTTCCAAGGTTAGAACACTTTCCAGATATACTAAGGAGTTTCCCATCCTCTTCCTCTGCATCTTCTCACTCTGTGTCTTCCCCCACAGCCACTAAATATTGTCCACCACTGTGCATAGGCCTTGAACAACATGTCAGTCATAAGACCACAGTAGTGTTATTTCAAAGCCTCCAAGGGAAACCTTGGCTGTACAGACATTTTCGAAGTTTCCGTTGCCTTTGCTTCATCAATGTGCAATTCATCCTTTACACCAACCCCTGAACTATTCTTAAAGATAACTTGTGCTCATTTTCATGATTATCCACCTTAAAACTGTAATCTTTGCCAGACTTTAGTTACAGCTAAAAAGATATATCTGGGACCTCAAAAGGCTCATGTCCATGTCCATCAAATCTTCCATGGGATGGTGATGCATGCATAGGAGGGAAAGAAGGCGGATGGAGATAAACTCCAGAATGGAATCACACCAGGGAAAGCAAGTACTCCATGCTCCAAATGTCTCTTCTATGGCTAAGTAAAACTTAGTCATATGGATAAAACATAATTATTTTTGTTGAAATGATAATATTTGAGGGGAGGGTAGAATGAGGTGAGAAATAAAATCATCTGGTTATTTGAGGGAAAAGAATGCCAGGCAGATGGGACAGCAAGTGCAAAGTAAAGTTCTGAGGCAGTTGCCTGGCATGCTACAGGAGCACCAAGGAGTCAAGATGTATGGAGGAACCCAGTGGGTAAGGAGATCTGATAGGGATTAAATAGAGAAGCAGTATGGATCCAAATCTTATAAATCATAGTGGTTCCTCAATTTCACCTTAAGTCTATAGGCAAGTAATTGAATTATTTTGATCATAAAAATGGTATGATTAGATACGTATTTTAACAGGATTTCTCTAGTTGCTCTATGCACCTTCTACGGTGGAGGATCAAAAATGCAGGAAAACCAGTTAGAGGTTACTCCAGAGTTCAGGCAAGAGAATATGGTGGCTCAGAGCAGAATGATAGTGCTTTACTAAGTGGTAACATATAGATGGTTTGATTATTTAGGATACACTTTGAAGGTAGAGCCAATATGACTTCCTGATGGATTGCATATCAAGTATAAGAGAAAAAGTTAAGGCTGATCTGTAGCCCTTGTCTGACTTATTTGTAATATATGTATATAACAATATATGTAATATATGCTAAGATTTCCAAATTATCTATAATAAATAACACCTCAATGGATGTCTTGTGAATAATTGTCTGCATTTCTTAGACATGTCTTTTTTCTGTAGAATATTTTCCTTGAGGAGGAATTACTTGTTACTGAGGAATTTTTAAGAAATCATTTTAAACTCATTGGCACACAATGGCTTTTGTGGAGGCATTTCTTTAATAACACATACTTTTGTTATATATTTATTTGTTTGTATGTAATTCCTCCTTCTTGTATTGATTATATGTTAACTCATAAACTTTTCCTTTTCATTGATACATTTGAATTTGTGCAACCAATTTTCATCTACTGTATCATCTGTTTCTATATACATAGTCCTATCTCATTTGTTGTTCCTAAACTACTTTATATTTTACCTGGTTAAACTTGTAGAATTTCCCTCTACCCTCACCCTGACTAAATCTTCAAGAATTTTAGCTATTCTCAAAATTATATTTATGTTCTTCAAACTACTTTCCTAATTTTATTGCATTTTTCCCTAACTTTTTGAGTTGGATGTCTTATTCATTTATTCATCCTCATATGTATATTTATGTGCATGTAGATGTGGATGTGGAAACACTAGTATATGTCTGTAAAGCTACACACTTGAAACTATTAAAATTTGAGACAAATTTAAAATACATTCACATGTAATTTTCAGGACATCTCTTCTTTTCACATCACAAGTAATTTATTCTTATTTCCTCAGTCCATTTATGTAAAATAATGTTTAAACATTCCCAAATAGTTGTGTGTTTTTTATATTTTTATTAACAATTTTTACTACAAATTCATAGATGTGTTTATATAATTTCATAGGTATGGTTCTTGTGTCAGTCTTGTCTATTATATTATGCAAACATCCTGTTAGCCATAGGTGATCTAAGTCCAATTAATATAATTTCCATCAGACATCCACTATTGTTTTGGGTTTATAAGTTAATGACCAGAAAAGACACAATAGGAACATGAGTCCTACTTATTTTTAACTCAGATCTGTTATCTCCAGGAAAATTTTTCTGTTATTCATGTTATTTATGAAAAGTATTTCTATACTTACTAGAAAAAGTCCTTATGTTCTCTCTTCTATGCTCATTATTTTCTGGGTCTCCTTCTTGGATTCATTTTGATTTTAACAAATGGAGAAAGGGCATGGAGGAATGGGAAACAATTCTTCCAAACAAATAAAAACCTGTTCCCAATTAAAGGAAGGAAGGAAGGAAAGAAGGAAGGAAGGAAGGAAGGAAGGAAGGAAGGAAGGAAGGAAGGAAGAAATTCCCTTTACCACACAACTGAATATGATCAAAGAAAAAAGAAGGCAAAGCCAACCAAAGAGATGGAACAAAACAGATACAAGGGATATAAGGGTTCTGCATATATAAAAAAAAAGCCAACATTTTGCTTTTTCCAGTGATTACATCATCCAGGGCCATTGCCCCGTAGTTTATCCTTGATCTGAGCCAGAAATCCTATTCACAAGAGCGAAATGTCCTCCCTAGTGTTCACGGAGGATGGAAACTATTGAACTTCTTCTGTATGTTTTATGGTGATAGGAAAACTACTTCAAATTTAATTCTTTTCATCTTTCTTCCTAAGTGTCTACTTCACAGAGTGGCATTTCTCCATATTATTCTGAGAGGGCAGTATTTACTAACTTACAATACCACTGCAAAGACTGCCAGGTGGTTTTATCTGTGAATATATTCTGGAAAGTACCTGCTTGTTGAACATTTCCACTCAGGGAAGAACAGCTACTATATGAGCTTATCCTACTATGGTGTTACTCTTGGGATGAAGCCCAAGAGTGGTGGGTTTCTGCTTTTTGTTGCTACCGATGCTGGGAGGAGTCTGTCACTTTGGCTTGCTACATGTGGAAGACATCACTCCTGGAGGAAACCATGCTGCTATGTTGGATTTCTGCTTTATGTGTCCACTGACTGCCTGGGTTATAACATGATCTTCTCCACTTACCGTGAAAGGAATAACTAATTATGCCTACAAGACTAGTGAAAGGATTTCCAGAACAGATGGTATTTGAGTTGGTTATTTAGAGGATGAATTGAAACCTGCTTTATGGTGAAGGGCAAGGGAAGGATATTTTAGGTTGTAGAAAAACAACTGCAAAAGCTGGATTCAGAACTGGATATTTTTCGTATTCAAAGCCAAGTATGCAATGGCATCTCTGGAATTCTGAGTTTTTATGACTTTCAAAAGAAGAATTTACATGCCATGTCAAATAGTTTTTATCTTATAGTATGATGGTGCCAAACAAGGTTACATGATTAGATTTAGAATGATAATTATGGCACCTTAATCATTGGCTTAATCACCAAGTCTTCTGCTAACTTCCGTATGTGTCCCCAGAATCAAGAGAATTCACTCAGACTGATCACAGTACTCACCTCAATAAAAACTGTGTTTTAGAGGTAGTGTCAATTCTTTCTTTAAAGAGGGTTGAGTCCCAAAGTGGTTCAGCAATGAAGATAAACAGTAAATGCCCTGAATATTTAGGCTTAGTGCCCTCTCACACTCCAGGACCTGATTCTCAGCCAGATGACTTGGATTTCTTTCAAACTTTATTCTTCTGAGTCCTATTTTGGAAGATTCTTTCAATGATCAAGTTGTGTCTGAAAATCTCACCAATTCTTTCTTGCATTCTGTAATACTCAGGAGCAGTGCATTTGTTTGTTTGTTTCTGTAAAGGGCCAGATACTAAACATTTTAGGTTTTGTGGGCTAATATGGTTTCTGTCACAACTAGTAAACTGTACCATCGTAGTGTAAAAGCAGCCATTGACAATAAGAAAAAGAATGAGCCTGACTGTGTCCCATTAAAGCTTTATTTATAGGGGCGCCTGGGTGGCTTAGTCGGTTAAGCGTCCGACTTCGGCTCAGGTCATGATCTCGCGGTCTGTGAGTTCGAGCCCCGCATTGGGCTCTGTGCTGACCGCTCAGAGCCTTGAACCTGTTTCAGATTCTGAGTCTCCCTCTCTCTCTGACCCTCCCCCATTCATGCTCTGTCTCTCTCTGTCTCAAAAATAAATAAACGTTAAAAAAATTAAAAAAAAAACTTTATTTATAAAAACAAGAAATAAGCTAGATTTGGCCAGAAGCTATAATTTTTGATTGCTGGTCTAGGCCTTCCTTACCTTGAATCTCAAAGCCTGCTTAAACTCAACTGGATTTATTACACTTGATTTCTTGGACTTGATCCCTGTATGATTTCATCCTTGGGACAATTACCTGGCTTCCATTATATTATGCTCACATACAAAAAAATCCTTCTTGTTATTCTTATACCACAGCATCATGGCTAAATTTGGTCCCTAAATTCTGTGCAGTTAATCCTAATTACCATGTGACACTGGGAACAGTTAATATTGTAGGAGCTTTGGAAACTGATTATAGGCCAAGAGAATTAAAGGTGATGGTAATTGACAGATAATAATATTATTTCATACTTATAAATGTCATGTGTCAGTGTCATGTGTCAGACACTGTTTACATATAAAAACTGATTTAATCCTCACAATAATCCTATGCATTACTATCCTCTCTACTTAACAGAAGAAGGAACTGAAACAGATAAGTAACCTGTCCAAGCCCAAACAGCTGGTAAGAGGTGCGGCCAGTACACAAATCCAGGCAGTTCAGCTCCAGAACCAACATTCTTAACCACTACACTCTCCTGAGAGGTGCTGCAGAATGACAGAATTCTGAGGGAACAATCAACATTGAGAAACCAGTTAGATGCCGTGAGAGTGGCAGAAGAAAGTGAGGATAAATTGCAAATCATTTAGGGGCGTCTGGGTGGCTCACTCAATTAAGTGTGCGACTCTTGATCTCGGCTAAGGTCATGATCTCACAGTTTGTGAGTTTGAGCCCCATGTGGGACTCTGCACTCACAGTGTGGAGCCTGCTTGGGATTCTTTCTCTCTCCTCTCTCTCTGCCTTTCCCCCCACCCTTCTCTCTGTCTCAAAAGAAATTAGTAAACTTTAAAAAATTTGTAAATCATTTCACTGGGATATTAGAGAATACAGGAGAATGTTTGCTCACTATGTTAATTTTTTCAATTATTTCGTAAGCACTTTTCTACCAGTTTCAAAGTAGGTTCCTCATAGAAGAAAGTAATTACTTACATTTTCATAGAGGGTTTCTAGCAGGAAATACAGCCTTATAATCATTTTAGTCTATCAGTGCTTCTTAAAACATATGTACATGAGTATCATCTAAGGATCTTATTGATAAGCAGATTGTGACTCAATAAATCAAGGGTAGGGCCTGAAGTTCTGCATTTTTAACAAACTCAGGCTAGCTGGATTCACAGGCATTTCCCTGGGCGCGTACACAAAAACACTTGATTTAATACTCTGCTGTCAGCATACTAATACTCTTAGTAATTTATGAACAAAAGGCCCTGCATTGCAGTTTTGCTCTGGGCCTCACAATCTGTGTAGCAGCACATCCTGCTCCTACTGATTGCTGCCCCTGCTGGGGCAGACCTGCTGGTCTGTTGACCGCACTATGAGTTGAAAGGTCTAGTATAGAGGTTTGCAAACCATGGTTCACTGGGTGAATTCACCAACAGCTTCTTTTTGCAAATAACATTTTTTTTTTGCAACATAGTCACATGTACTTGTTTATATATTATGCATGGCTGTTTTTGTGCTATACCATGGGTTGCGTACCTGTGGCTAATAGAGATGATATGGCCATCAAAACCTAAAATATTTGCTCCCTGGTCCTTCATAAAAAAAGGATATTCCATCAATGCCCTAGTAAACAATATTAGAGCCCATGGGATCAGTAATAGCATGTTAAGCAAATAGTTTCCCAAAACTTAGTAAAGTATTGCCTTACAGTTAGAATTTTGGAAATTTTTTGTTTATTCATCTTTGAGAGAGAGAGAGAGAGAGAGAGAATGAGCAGGGAAGGGGCAGAGAGAGACAGAGACACAGAATCTGAAGCAGGCTCTAGGCTCTGAGCTGTCAGCACAGAGCCGGACGCAGAGCTCAAGCTCGGACCGTGAGATCATTACCTGAGCCGAAGTCAGATGCTTAACCAACTGAACCCCACAGATGCCCCGGGATTTTTTTTTAAACAAAGCATTTTTAACATACATTATTCAGTTTCTCTCATGACATCCCTCTGAGGTAGATGTTATACTCTTATTTGAACCTATTGAAAACTGTGGTTCAGACGTCTTAACATACTTGTCCCAGTTCATGTAATGATCATCTTCTAAAGATACTAGAATATTTCCCCTTTTTTCACACCCCATTCACATACTCTATTTCTTTCCAATGGTCTGCTTGGGATTTTTTTTTCCTAAGTAGAGGCTGTAGCTACTTCTGGTCTATCCCACAATGACATCACTTTTATAAGTAATTCAGATGTTATCAAACTTCATTCCTAACAGCCAAGAGGCTCACAAAGATACCTCAGAGGCCACTGAAAATGAGCAGGGTACAGAGGGTGAACAGCATGTCCGTGGTACTTTGCAGATATTGTGTATTAGACCTTTGTGTTACATTTAGTCTGCAGAAGTATTTCCACTTAAAATTGTTTTTTAAACACGGTTTTAACAATTATTATTTCTCTTTGTTTTGTAACTTAAACCATTCTAAATTCCTTGGAAACATCTGCTTTTCTTCCCTTTCTCCTCATCCCTCAAACAATGTAACACAGCACTGTATTATAAATTGGTACACCATTATCCTTAACAAAGTTGATTATCTGTGAATCATGTTGCTCAGCATGACTACATTAAAGCATTATGCAAATCGGGTCTATTATTTCCTCCTTTTTGTATATGAAGGGAGGATTGTTTAGGTAGGAATAATGGTGAAAATTGATTAGACATTATATCCTATTATACCACAACAATAATTAAGACAGTGGTTGAAATTTTCACAGATATATGACAGAAAGGCATATTTAAGAAATAATGTTTAAACTCTCAAAAAAATATGAACATTATATAGCTTTAGCGCTTTTAGCCAGGAATAACAATAGACTAAACAGGACTGTGGGAAAGACCATATCTGGTTTTAGTAAAGACAGTAGAGTCACCTTTCCCCTCTTCTCACACAAAAAAACACATAGCCAAGAGGAAAATGAACTTTCTTAATTAGTATGTTAAGACTATATTGAAAGTAGAGATGGAAGTGTGTCTCTTTACTTCACAGTGTAGGTTTATTAAAGATTATTTAAATAACTAGTTCAATTAATTTTTCAACCAATCTATTGCCTACTAAACTGGCATCCAGCCTGGTACTCTCACCTAGTGTGTGGTACTACTGTTTCCTAAGACTGGATCCTCTTTTATTCTTTTCTCATGAACTACAATCCACAGAAAATTGTAAGCATAAAATCATTATTAACCTCCCAGATTGAAGCGTTCCCTACCAACTACCCAGTCTATTCCCAACGAACAGAAGTGTGTTTGTTTAAAACAGGTTAATTTCAGGGTTGCCTGGGTGGCTCAGTTGGTGAAGTGTCTGACTTCAGCTCAGGTCATGATATCACGACTTGGCTTGTGAGTTTGATCCCTGTGTCAGACTCCGTGCTGACAGCTCAGTGCCTGGAGCCTGCTTCAGATTCTGTCTGTCTGTCTGTCTGTCTCTCTCTCTCTTCGCCCCTCCCTCACTTGCACTCTCTCTCTCTCAAAACAAAAACAAAAACTTAATTTTAAAACAGATATATTTCAAAGACATTTATTGGGTGGGAAGTAGGTCAACGTCAAATGATTTCAAATAAATGAGAATTAAAGCTTAATCCAAACTATAAATTCTAATTTCTGCAATTCCTTTGTATATATATGTGCATGTGAGCATGGTGTCCCTCTATTTGTCTTTTTTTTTTTGAAAAATCTTGGATCTCTAAAAGATCATTTAAAAGAATACCTTTTTAAAAAAAAAGAATACCTAGATTATTTCTTAAATAAGATGTATTCAAAAGTAATAATTTTAAAGAAAAATATCAATAAATGGATTATATTAAAATCAAGTTTCTATTGATTAGATGAGAGTCCAAAAAGCAATTCACAGATTGGTTGATAGGGCTTATTTTTCTGGCAGTGATATAGGGCAATTAGAACTCTCATACCCTGGTTACTCTAAATCGGATAACTCTTCTAGAAAATTCTTTAGAATTAACTATCAAAATTGTAGATATGTACTGATAATAACATCACTAGTTATAAATGCAGCTTCCAGAGACATGCACAAAAGTGTTTATGGCAGCTTTATCTGTAATTGCCAAAATTAGAAACAATCAAAATACCCACTAACCATAGATCAGATCAATAAATTATGGTGTATTTATATAATAAAATTCTATGAGGAAATGAGAATGAATTGTTGCTATATGGAATAATGTGTATGAAACAGTGCTGAGCAAAAACATCAGACACAGATGCACACTTCGTTATTCCATTAGAAAAAGAACAAAGGCATGCAAATTGTACCATAGTCTCAAAGTCAAGATAGTAGATACCTTAAAAAACAAAGTGAGTAGTATTTGTGAGGAGCATGACCATGGCTTTTGAGATGAAGTAATATTCTCTTTCTGGACCTAGTGGTGTTTACTTGGATTTTCATTTTGTAATACTTCATTGAGCTCTATATTTATGGTTTATGCCTTTTATTTTTATATATTGCATGTTAAATTTCTTTTGAAAAGGGGGCAACATTAGAATGACAAAACCTAATCTATACAGTAAAAAAATTTCTTTTCTCATTAATTCATTTCAGAATAATGCAAATCTGTGATAGATGCGATTTTGTCACAGTTCAGCAGAGGTGATCAATTTACTTCAGACTCTAGAAATGTATGAACATCCAACACCGATCTGATTGAGCTAATAATGCTTCAAATAGCTTGCAACCAATTACTAATATAAGATATTTAAAGCAATGATAGAATGGGCTGTTAGTGTCTATAGAATAAATATTCATACTGAAGATGTTATGAATTAAATCATTTAAACTTAAAAGCAGTATATGATATTGCTTGAATTTTCATTCGATATGCATATTTTGAAATGGTTGAAAGGTAAGTTCAACCTTGTTTCTGTTAGAGTATAAGGAAAGATCTTCCTTTTACAGAATTGTGAATGAATTCTGATACCTAGGTAGACGCATTAAAAACTTTAAAAGATAAGCAAAAATGAATATTACTTCTGGCCCTCAAAACTATTTCTAAATACAAAAACTAGGAAAAGGCATAAATATGATACATCAGTACTGGTACTGAAATAGTTCAGAGTTAAATGGTGGCTCCTAAAATATGTTTGTCTCAACATGAGACAACAGGGTATTTCTACTTCCTTTAGAAAGGAAGATGGGGGGGGCACCTGGGTGACTCAGTTGGTTAAGCTCCGACTTCAGCTCAGGTCATGATCTCGTGGTTTATAAGTTCCAGACCCGCATCGGGCTCTGTGCTGATAGCTCGGAGCCTGGAGCCTGGAGCCTGGAGCCTGCTTCAGATTCTGTGTCTCCTTCTCTGTCTGCCCCTCCCCCACTTGTGCTGTGTCTCTATCAAAAATAAATAAATGTAAAAAAAAGTTTTTTTAGAAGAAGATGGGAGCCATGCGAGAAATATGATTAATAAATTCCAAGTAATGTATTTGGCAGTTATTAACAGGTTGTGAATTCAAGAAGTCCAAAGGATTAATTTAAGAAAAAATAATGCAGGAAAAGTAGAGTCAAACCAAAGAACCGTTCGCAAATTGAGAAAATGCATATATTTAACACAAGGTCTAAGTAAACAAGATAATTATTTGTTACTTTGAAGAAATAGTTATATTTTCAGTAGGACAGTCAAGTAGCAAAGGGTCCTATAGGAAGTGATAAAAGGGAATCTAAGCAATTTCTTTTTTTTTTTTAATTTTTTTTTTAAATTTTTTTTTCAACGTTTTTTATTTATTTTTGGGACAGAGAGAGACAGAGCATGAACGGGGGAGGGGCAGAGAGAGAGGGAGACACAGAATCGGAAACAGGCTCCAGGCTCCGAGCCATCAGCCCAGAGCCTGACGCGGGGCTCGAACTCACAGACCGCGAGATCGTGACCTGGCTGAAGTCGGACGCTTAACCGACTGCGCCACCCAGGCGCCCCGGGAATCTAAGCAATTTCTACAAAAAACTCCATAAGGAGTAATGTCGCAAGAGGCGGATACTAAAGACATGGAGGACGAAGTGGGAAGTCCCAGGCACAGCTCAGAGATGTCAATATCAAAATGGAGATATAATGGATTATAACTTACACTATCATTTGCAGAAAAAAAAATCCTAGTATATTGCCTGATCACCCTGTGTGAATATTATTTTTAGAGTCCCTTATTTTACCTGAGAGGAAAATAAGTACAAACCAGGTGAATTTTCACCATAACCCTCAATTTATGGTTAAGATGTACAGTCAAGCTTAGAGATCTTAAGTGTCAGTTGAGACACAATAAAATGAATTTCTCAACAAGTGAAAGGTTATTTTTCTCATGACCCACTGAAGTACTCAAATAAAGATTGTTTATTTCACATTATGAAATAAAATTAACGTGATTTGAATTTTAGGAATATTAGTTTGCCCCAAATTCCTAGAGTTTCAATCACGTAAGTCCCAAAATAAGAATAACAGACCAATCAGAGTGGGGAGATGGAAATGACTCTCTGAGTGTGTAATATGTGCAAAGAACATATGCTTATTTTAGGTATATGATCTATTTCCCGTAAGTGCTTAGTATTTTAACTGTACCTTACATGCATGCATTCTGAGAACTACAAAGATTAAGAAAATTGCTAGAGGTCAGTTAAGTGCTGGAGCAAAAAGTTGAAAGCACACCTATTTGAGACACTCCTTTTACCTCACATTACTCTGTTCTCCCTCACTAGAACCCAAAGTGTGAACAAACCTGCTGGGCTTTGCCTCATTGACTTTATGTTGGGGGGGTCAAGTAAACAGTCATTTATGAAACACAAAATAGGCTCTCCCTGTATCAGACACTTTTGGAAATTTCTTCTGCTTGCATATGTATTTAGAGTTGAAGGCCTCAGACACAGTACAAATATTTTCAGATGAAATAGTCATCACAGTAATTCCTCGGGCACTAATGCCTTAGGAATCCAGGTCACCTAAGGGAATGGCTGAGAAAAAGACCTAGGGGCCTATTCCATTTATTTCCATTATTTCCTGGAGACAGGTGTTCAGTGAGTACAGTGACAGTTTTCTAAAGTGTAAATATTTCAAGGATATGCACTTTTTTTGAGAGAGAGATAGAGAAGAGCTCAAGCAGGGGAGGGGCAGATGGGGAGAGAGAGAGAGAGAGAGAGAAATAGACAGAGAGAGAGAATCTTAGGCAGCTTCCACACCCAGCACAGAA
Source organism: Panthera leo (assembly GCF_018350215.1). Classification (NCBI taxonomy): domain Eukaryota; kingdom Metazoa; phylum Chordata; class Mammalia; order Carnivora; family Felidae; genus Panthera; species Panthera leo. Next base: position 51,381,668 of record NC_056690.1, on the reverse strand, counting down.
CCCGACACAGGGCTTGATCTCACGACTGTGAGATCATGACCTGAGCTGAAATCAAGAATTGGCCGTTTAACCAACTGAGTCATCCAGGTGCCCCAAGGGCATGCACTTCTTAATAATGGCTCTGAAAATAAAAATTTGATAACATATTTTTGAGAAACACTATGATTTGATATCTCAAATCATAGCCCAAACTACTATTACTGAAGGACAGGTTTTGATTTGTTATTATGTGTATTAGTTTAGTTAACAAATATACATTAAGATCCTACTCTATATCAGGCATTTTGGCATGTTCTGAAACCATGTAAGTAAAAATAGTTTTGTCTCTGGAATCTGTACTTAAGAAAATTAAATACGTTAAGGAGAAAGACTATTGTTTGCATTCCAGTTCTACTAGTCTTGCTTCAATTCCTTAAGTGTGCCGTCTCCCTAAAGCCATACTCCCTAATGAATGGCATGTGATAGTCACCCCACTCCCACTCCCCCTCACCCAAGTAATACCTACTGGTCCTTGAAATTCAACCTAAAATATCACCTCCTAAGAGCCAACTATTTTCTGGTCTAGGTCATAGATAGGAATAAGCAATTGTTGATTTCCTGTGTGATTGATTAGAACAACAAATGAAAGCAGCTTGAGAATTCAAAGCTTTTTGATGGAGAAGACTTCAGAATGGGAAATCTCATTGAATCCACTGGGATCAGCATATGTCCATATGTGGATACGTAAGCTCTTTGGTTTGCCGGAAGTTTATCTAAGCAACAGGAAATAGTATCAGTGATTTCTAGCTATATATACCACAGTCATCTTTGCATCTCTTATCAAAATGAAGGTATTCAAGCCTCACCATCAGAAATAATGATTTTAAATCTCACTTCGTTTGTCAGCTCTCCATAAAGCCTTCCTTGACCCCTCCATCTTCTGTCATTGAAGACAAAATCCATGAGCACAGAAATCTTCCAGTTCAGTTCTGTATCCAAGTACTTACAACAATACCCAGAAGACTTCTTCAATAGTTGGTTGAAAAAATGAATACTCCTTTTAATTCCCCACAGTACTTATATCAGTTCATAATAGTCTAAAAATTATTTACAAATTTGTCTTTCTTGTAAGTGTGGGTTTCTCGAGGACACAGACAGCGTCCTTGATTCACTTTCATAGAGTAATTAATCAGAAAAATATGTATGTGCATGATCCATGTTTGTTAAGTACACAGTTCTACTTGCTTATTAGGGAAGCAGAACATGCACAGGATGGATTTGAGGAACTAGAAATTGGAGTCTCAGAGCAATAAAAATATAATTACAATGGTACATGGAAAAAATGATGTGTGCCTGAAATATATTAGCAACAAAAAAGGGGACAAGAGAAGGGAATAGTTTATGGTTCTTTTAGTGTTTGATTGGATATAGATAAATCAGGGACAATGCATTAATAAATATTTAAGACAATTTCAATTTTATAACATAGTCAACATGGGTGCTATTAGCCAAAAAAGAAAATGCAAGAGTAAAATCTAGTTTGCAGCAGAAACTAATGACAATAATTGAATTTGAAGTAGAGATGGGATATTCAGGTAATTATATACATGGTCAATTGGAAAAATGGAGTCTAAATGTATTTCTCAGGAAAGCAAACTGAGTTTGATTATATGGTTTCAAGAAATAATAGTTGATGCCACAAAGCAAAGCATAAAGAGTAAGAAGGCTAAGGATAAATTACCAGAAAATACTTGAATAAAGGGAGTGTGGTGGCAGAATAATGCAATATGCAATTTTAAATACTGAGAATTATACAATTAATGCAAGAAATGGAACAGTGAAAAACACTGTAAGAAATTAGTTTCAAGGAAGGAAGAGTTGTCAGCAAAGCCAAAGAAACTAGTTGACTATATTTGACAAGTATATAATTTTGATGACTAAGCCTTAGAAAGCAGAGAGAAAAACTTTAATTCAGTTTAGTCATGTTTTCATTGTTTCAAGGGCCATGTTAGCATCTGTAAACACAAAAGGAAATAAAATACCATTCTTGTCTGGAGGCATTAAGTGTGAGCAAAGCTGGACTATGTAGAAAGTGTGTGGGAAGAATATAGGGAAAGCAATTTGGAGTAATCATTTGAACTTTATCCTCTGAAAGATAGATTTGTAATATCCTGAAAGATATTACACATTTAAGAATGATTGTTTCTGATTTAATTTGTAAAATAAAGCCTGTTTCAAATAAACTTTACAATCTAAGAGTTTGTGTTAAGACAAAATTATCTACACAACACTTTTTCATATTCTTGAGAATTTATAATTCACATAAATATATGGAAACTACTATATGCATAATATTTTTCTATTTTATTGTATATTTTTAAATTATATAATACAATATTATCAACTATAGTCACCATGTTTTACATTAGACTCTCAGAACTTGCTCATCTTGTAACTAAAAGTTTATACCCTTTAACCTTTCCCATTTCTCTCACTCTCTAGACCCTAGCAACCACTTTTCTATTCTCTGTTTCTGGCTTTTTGTTTGTCTTTTTGCTTTTTTTAGACTCCTCATATAAGTAATACCATGCAGTATTGGTCTTTCTCTGTCTGGCTTGCTTCACTTAGTATAATGCCCTCAAAGTTCATGTATATTATCACAATTGGCAGAATTTCTTTTTTCATTGCTGAATAATGTTCCATTATATATCTATACAACATCTTCTATATTATTCATATATTGACAAGTACTAAGGTTGTTTCTATATCTTGACTATTGTGAATAATGCTTCAATGAACACAGGAGTGCATATATCTCTTTAATATCCTATTTTCATTTCCTATGGATATATACCCAAAAGTAGGATTGCTGGATCATATGGCAGTTCTATCTTTAATTTTTTTAAAGAAAATCTATACTTCTTTTGTGACTGTACCAATTTATATTCCCACCAACAGTGCATAAAGTTCTTTTTTCTTCACATCCTTGTCAACACTTGCTATCCCTTTCTTTTTTTCTTTCTTTCTTTCTTTCTTTCTTTCTTTCTTTCTTTCTTTCTTATGACATTAGTTTTAACTGATGTGAGATGATATTTCACTGTGGTTTAAATTTATGTTTCCCTGTTGATTAGTAATGTTGAACATTTTTTCTTCCATGTACTTTTTGGCTATTTAGATGTATTGTTTGGAAAAAAATGTCTATTCAATCCCTCTGCCCATTTTTCAATTGGATTTTTGTGGTTTTTTCTTTTGTTATTGAGTTGTATGAACTCTTTATATAATTTGGATAGTAACCCCTTATTAGATATATGACTTGAAAATATTTTCTTTCATTGAGTTGGTTGCTTTTTCACTTTGTTGATAGGTTTTTTGCTGTGCAGGATTTTTTAGTTTGATGCAGTTTTACTAGTTTATTTGTACTTTTGTTGCCTTTGTTTTTCATGTCAAATCCAAAACATTATTGTAGATTATTGTTGCCAAGATTGATGTGTAGAAGCCTACCACCTGTTTTCTTCTAGAAGTTTTATGGTTTCAGATCTTACATTTAAGTCTTTAATTCATTTTGAGTTAATTTTTTTTATGTATGGAGTAAGGTAAAGGTCTCATTTTATTCTTTTTAGTGTGGCTGTCCAGTTTTCCCAACACCATTTATTACAGAGATTATCCCTTCCACATTGTATATTTTTTTGCTTTTTTTTATCATAAATTAAGTGACTATATATATATATATATATATATATATATATATATATGGGTTTATTTCTGGCCTCTCTATTCTGTTTCATCAATCTGCGTGTCTGTTTTTATGCCAATACCATGTTGTTTTGATTATTATAGCTTTGTAATATAGTTTACAGCCAGGACGTGTGAGGTCTCCAGTTTTGTTCTTTTTCTCAAGTTTATCTTGGTCATTTGGGGTCTTTTCTCTTTGTTATTAAGGATACAAAGCTTAGAATTGTTTGTTCTATTTCTATGAAAGGTACTATTGGAATTATGATAGAAATTGCATTGAATCTATAGTACTATGGATGTTTTAATAATATTAACTTTTCCAATCAATGAGCATTAAATATTGTTCCATTTGTGTTTCTTCAGTTTTTTTTCATTTGTTACTTATAGTTGTCAATGTATAGATCTTTCACTCTCTTGCTTAAATTTATTCCTAGGTTTTTAATTCTTTTTGATGCAATATTAAATGGGATTACTTTCTTAATTTTTCTTGTTGATAGTTTTTTAGTGTATAGAAATTCAAGAGATTTTTATAATATTGATTTTGTATCCTGAAAGTCAATGAATTTATTTATTAATTCTAACAGGTTTTTCAGTGAAGTCTTTAGGGTTATCTATATACAATAAATGTCATCTGCAAGAAGAAATGACATACAATTTCTTCATTTCCAATTTGGATAACTTTTATTTCTTTCTCTTGCCTAACTTCTACGGCTAGGACTTCCAAACCAGGTTGAAAAAAAAAATGGTGCAAGTAGGGACCCTTGTGTTATTCCTAATCTTAGAAGAAACGTTTTCAGTCTTTCAACACTGAGTATGATGTTAGCTGTGGATTTGTCATACATGTCTTTTATTAGGTTGAGATATGATACCTCTATTCCACTTTGTTGAGAGTTTTTATTATGAATGCAAGTTGAATATTGTCAAATGCTTTCTCTGTGTGTATTGAGATGATCATATGATTTTTATCCTTCATTTTGTTAATGTGGTGAATCACATATAATTCTTAGATGTTGGACCATTCTTGCATCCCTGAAATAAACCCCATTTGATTATAATTTTTTTGATTATAAGTTTATGATTCACTTAATGTATTGTTGAATTTAGTTTGTTAACACATCTGTTGAGGATTTTTGCATCTATGTTCATCAGAAATATTGTCCTGTAATTTACTTTTTTTTTATTTCCCTTGACTAATTTTGTTTTCAAGGTAATGTTGGCTTTGTAAAATGAGTTTGGAAGTATTTTCTCCTCCTCTATTTATACAATAATCTATATAATTTTTTAAACATGATTGAGAGTAAATTTCTATATATACAAAGAAACAAAGCTGAACAAATATGTCATGGGGTTTTCTAAAGTTAAAAGTTTCATTTCTAAGCAGTATAATATAAATTTTACAAAACTGTGTATTTTACTTCGTATATGCAAACAGAAAAACATAATTTCTAATTTCATTCCCACAGATGAAAGTAAGTTCTGATACACTTAGAAAGTAAATCATATTTATGAATATAATATGTTCTGATTAACTAGAACTTTTATTAGCAAATATGTCACTACAATTGTGGATAATTAAAATGGCATTAAAACCACAAAAACAGAAAATAAAAATCTGACATAATGATGATAACTGTTTATTAGTAACAGAGTTTTCTCATTTCAAGAGAAGAAATACTCAAAGGAAAATACTTAGATATTAACAAATACCTGTGTATATAATATCCTCGAATATAACCAACCTGTTGAAATTTCTAATACTCAAAGTATTTTTTTTTGTAAAATAACTCAACCGACAAGAGATATAGTGCTGTATCTATTACAGCTTAACATCAACACACCTTATGATACAAAATTTTCACTCCTAGGTTTATATTCAGTAGACATGTGTTCTTGTGTTACCAAAAGACTTGTATAAGAATGTTGAGAGCAGTGCTATTCACAATAGCCCAAACCATAGAACAATCCAAATATGTATCAATAGTAGAGAAAAGTTATGGCATATCTGCACAATGGAATACCATAAATCAGTGAGAATAAACAAACTGCAACAACACATATGAATGAATCTGAAAAACATTTATTTAAATTTAATTTTTAAAGTTCATTTATTTATTTTGAGAGACAGAATGTATGCATGTGAACAAGTTGGGGAGGGACACAGGGAGAGAGAGAGAGAGAGAGAGAGAGAGATGGAGAGAGGAGAGAGAGAATACCAAGCAGGCTCTGCTCAGTGCAGAGCCTGACATGGGGCTTGATCTCACTACCACAAGATCACAACCTGAGCAGATACCAGATGCCTAACTGACTGAGCCACCCAGGCTCCCCTAATTTCATTGTTTTAAGTAATAACAGGATGTAAGGATGTGTGTAGAGAGCTAGATTCTGAATCATCTTGTTGGTTGGGGAGGGGGGGTTTGCTGGCCATTACGAAGTTAGTCACGTTAACTCTTTTTTTTTTGTTTGCTTTGTTTTTTTTAACTGAGGTATAACTGACAAAACATTATATTAGATTCAAGTATACAGTGCAATGATTTCACATTTGTATATATTGCAAATGATTACTATAATAACTCAGTTAACATCCATTGCCATACATAGTTACACATGTTTTCTTCATTTTGTAATGAGAACTTTCAGGATCTATTCTTCTAGTTACCTTCAATACACAATTGAAATATGTATATTTCATATACATTATTGCATTACTAAGTATAGCCACCATATGGTACATTACATCTCCATGACATTAATTTTATAACTGGAAGTTTGCACCAACAAAAACATTTGTTGAGTGAAAGAAGCCAAACACAACAGAGTACATACTGGTTTATTCCATCTATATAAAGTTTACATATAAATAAAAGTAATTTATAGTAATCACTAGTCAGGATATTAATTACTCTTAAGGAAGTGGTGACTGGAGGAAGACACATGGAGGAGCTTCTGGACTACTGGTAATATTCTGTATCTTGATCTGGGTGTTGTTTACAATGTGTTCAGTTTGTGAAAATTCATCAAGCTCTACACTTATGATGTATGCATCTTTATGTAATACTTTAATAAAAAGTTTACATTAACATAATATATTTGGGGAACTGTGGGGAAAAAGGTATATTGGTAAGTGCCTTAGGAAGGATCCTATTTCTAAATTATTTTCTACCTCTTTGGCTACACTGTGACTAAATCTTCACCATCAGTGTGGGGTTGGTTGAGTAATCTCAGTAACTGCTGACATACAATTAGGCAATTCATATGCCTAATTTCAGGAAATTTTCCATATTGGTTTATGGGCATAACCATAGTCACTGTCTGTTAATAGGGATGCTTATGGAAGAAGATAAATTTGGGTGTTTTGATGACCACATTTTGAATTCAGATAAAGCTCAATGGATATGTTTTCATGGATTCCCCAGAAGCATATAAAAACCAAAAAAAAATTTTTTTTACTTTCTCAGGATAAAATAGGCTTGATTTTATTTACTCTTTTCTATTTTCCTCAGCAAAGCATTGTTCTAATAGAACATCAAGTCTAAATTTACTGAGTTAAATTTTGTATGAATTTTCTTCTGTTAGATGACTAGAAAAATGTTTTGCTTAGAAAAAAAGTCCATAAAACTACGTCTGTTGTAAATAAAAAAAAATCATGTTTTTAAAAATGTGACAGCAAACTATAAACTGAAAAAACAACAGGCTTGCATAGTGGGAGGTGCCATATGGAAAGAATGAGTCAGTCAATCTGTCAACAGACATTTGTTGAGCATCCACTTTGAGTCAACTCATTCTAGCAGTGAGAATACAGTGACAAACAAAACAAATGTGACGCCTGCCCTCATGGGGCTCACAGTAGAGGAAATGCGGCCAGTTAATAAAAAATATTGGTTGTAATGAAGAATCATTCTGAACACAGACGCATCTAAGTATTTTATTTTATTTTTTGTGCACATAAAAGTAAGACATATTTTAACAATTGTGAACATAATATTCAGATCTTTTCTCTTATTATATATCCATGTGTTGGAGTTCTATATTTTTTTTCATTAAGCACAGCCATAAGATTACTTATGATATCCAGATTCATTTTCTTTAAGTAGAGCAGGAACCTCACAACACTCTCAAAGTGGGCTGAATGAAAAATCTGCCTGGCTTTTGATGGATTTTCTTTAGTCATTCAATTGTCTCTTGCACATCTAATTCAAAAAGAAAAATTTTGGTTTCTTTTCTTTATTAATCCTTTCCAAAACATTTAAACTAATATTCTTAAAAACAACTCTATTTATTTTACACTGATATTTAATGGCCTTATAAACAAATAAATTATTATAATAAAAAATGTACCTGACAGTTCTGGAAAACAATAATAGAGTTCTGGAAAAGAACAATAGACAATACAATTGATTCTTCATAAACAATTCAACTGGCAGACACAGATGTTCATGGACATTTACAAACGTTGCCAGTGGGGCGCCTGGGTGGCTCAGTCGGTTAAGCGTCCAACTTTAGCTCAGGTCATGATCTTACAGCTCGTGGGTTCCAGCCCCGCTTCCGGCTCTGTGCTGATAGCACAGCACTTGGAGCCTGCTAGGATTCTGTGTCTCCCTCTCTCTCTCCCCTTCCCCCACTCATGTTCCCTCTCTCCTTTTCTCTCTCAAAAATAAACATTACAAAAAAAAAGAACACTGCCAGTGATGGGGCATCTGGGTGGCTCAGTTGGTTAGGTGTCCGACTCTTGATTTGGGCTCAGGTCATGGCCTCACAGTTTGTTGTGAGTTTAAGCCCAGCATCACACTTTGCGCTGACAGTGCAGAGCCTCCTTCGGATTCTCTCTCTCCCTATCCCTCTTGCACTCTCTCTCAAAATAAACAAATAAACTTTAAAAAAATAAGAGAACGTTGCTGGTGAGTGCTGCACATTCAATTAGCACATGTTAGTTAACACATGTTACAAAACAAAACAACAAAAAGAATGAAGTGATCCACCCAGTAAGTTGTTTAAATAGATGTAGGTTAGAAGAACTACTGAAGTTGTTTAATAAGGGAGTCTCCATCCTCGTGTAGCACTTGAACTTTAGAAGTGTGGCTAGTCCAAACTCAAATGCGCTGTGAATGCAAAAAACATACGAGATATTTGGGGTACATTTTTGAACATAAAAATGTAAAATGCCACATTAACTTTTTTACCTATTATATGTTGAAATAATAATATTTTGAATATATTGAATAAAGGAAACATACTTTTGAAATTAATTTTACCTGTTTCTTTTGCTCATTTTAAAGTGACGACTACAGGGGCGCCTGGGTGTCTCAGTTGGTTAAGTGTGTAACTTTGGTTCAGGTCATGGTCTCATGGCACGAGTTCGGAGCCCCACGTCGTTGGGCTCTGTGCTGATAGCTTGGAGCCGGGAGCCTGCTTCAGGTTCTGTGTCCCCCTCTTCTTTCTGCCCCCTCCTACGCTCACACTCTGTCTCTGTCTCTCAAAAATGAATAAATGTTAAAAAAATTAAAAAATAATAAAGTGACTACTAAAAAATAATAAATTACATGTGGCTCACATTTACGGTTCTCATCATATCCTATATGGTCAGTGTTGTAATGTGTGGGTGTTTATGTCTGTGTGTGTGTGTATAATTGTTTAGACAATTCTAAACAAGCATGTTAAACTAGAACAGTTGAAAAGACTTCAATAAAGGACAGACTTTGAGAAAATGAATAAGGAAAAACGTAATACACTTAGAATAACAACATCAGTTACCGGAAACTCCCCCAACCTCCTGCAGTGTTACAAGAGCACAGTAGTTTCCTGAATCTAGAGAAGTCATCCAGAGGACCTCAGCTAAACTCAGGGTTACTCAGTGAAAAAGGGTTTCAGGAGAATAGATACCCAGACGTCACTCTCCTGTCCTCTGATCTTCCCCTAGTGTTTCCCACTGATGAAGACCAACGGGAAGCCACAGGACAAGAGCACCGTTAGGTAAGCCATATGGATCAGATTTGGAGACTACAGAAGATGGTGCAAAGATAGTGAAGGGTAGATCCAAGCAGACAAATGAAATATCTAGCACTCAAATGGATTATGAGCTTATTTCTAACCATAATCTTCTATGTTAGATAGATGTACTTTCAAAGCAATAAAAGATAATCAGAAATGTTATTGCATCTAAATTTGGTGTACACTCAAATGGAAGTTTTTTTTTAATCTTTGCAATTTTATTTTATTTTATTTTATTTTATTTTATTTTATTTTATTTTATTTTTTTATGAAATTTATTGTCGCATTGGTTTCCATACAACACCCAGTGCTCATCCCAACAGGTGCCCTCCTCAATGACCATCACCCACTTTCCCCTCCCTCTCACCCCCCATCAACGTTCAGTTTATTCTCAGTTTTTAAGAGTCTCTTATAGTTTGCCTCCCTCCCTCTCTGTAACTTCCGCCCCCCTCCCCCACGGTCTTCTGTTAAGTTTCTCAGGATCCACATATGAGACATATGGTATCTGTCTTTCTCTGCCTGACTTATTTCACTTAGCCTAATGCTCTTCAGTTCCATCCACGTTGCCACAAATGGCCAGATTTCATTCTTTCTTATTGCCAAGTAGTATTCCATTGTATATATAAACCACATCTTCTTTATCCATTCGTCAGTCAATGGACATTTAGGCTCTTTCCATAATTTGGCTATTGTTGAAAGTGCTGCTATAAACATTGGGGTACAAGTGCCCCTATGCATCAGCACTCCTGTATCCCTTGGGTAAATTCCTAGCAGTGCTATTGCTGGGCCATAGGGTAGATCTATTTTTAATTTTTTGAGGAACCTCCACACTGTTTTCCAGAGTGGCTGCACCAGTTTGCATCCCCACCAACAGTGCAAGAGGGTTCCCATTTCTCCACATCCTCTCAAGCATCTATAGTCTCCCGATTTGTTCATTTTAGCCACTCTGACTGGCGTGAGAAAAATGTCCCCAGCTGAAATTCCAAAGGAACTTTTTTTTTTTTTAAGGTGAGGCAATATATATAGTGTGACAATAGCTTAAAACAATAGGCTGAAAAATAATGTATAAATTTTGGACTCAGATCCACAGCTCAGTAAAATCTTTTTTTTTTGTATATGTTAAAAGTTAATTTTACAAAGCAACAAAAGTATTGCTCCAACTATAAAACAGGATTGTTGTAAGAGTCAATCTTTCACTACTTGAGAAGTATTGAATGAAAAGTAGTGAAATGGAAGAGTCAACATGTCACTACTTAAAAACTAGACAGTACTATAAGATAGATGCCAGTTTGGGGGTAGGGACCCTTAAGATTAGAAAGGATATAGTCTAATACTTTATCTAAATTTTGAAAAGTCCAAAGCTCTCTCCAAGGTTGCTGAATACATACAAGGGTTATGTTCTCATATGCATATCCCCTCTTAGCCCAAACTCTAGACCCAGGTTATGAATTGTCTCATTGACCAACATTAATTTTTTTCTGTATTACATTGTAAAACAAAATATCTTTCCAGTCTTCATTACAAAATAAAATCCCATTTGGAAAGAGATTTTTGAGTAAAATAGGCTTCACTTTCAAAGTGAGGGATAAATTTAGCTCAACAATTCAAATATAGTGTATTGTTATTATAAATGTAACTTTGGGCATGTCACTAACAGCTATCTATTAATTACTTCATCTATAATAATTAGTTGGCTATAAGAGCTTTATAGTTTTTTTGAGGGTATTACCTAAAAATAACAATATAACAATATAAACATAACAATAACAAGACAACAATATAATAATTAGTTTGGTCAAACATTTTTCTTGTCTGGGGGTTATGTTAGTGTTATGTAACCACAGTAATAAATTTGCTTAATAATTAAATTATATGATGATTATTAAGGAAGTAATTTGAGAATTTTATACAAATTCTATCATAAACTTCAAACTCTTCTGCATATTAAAACCAGACTTTATTTTTCTAAATCTCAAATAGGAATATATTAGTAGTTTCCAACTACAAAATGCTTTCTTTCATGTCCAAAATCAAGTTCAAACTCCCTGACATGATACCTCTTGCTTACCTTTCTAGTTCTCCCTCTCTCTCCCATACCTTCTGCAAACATCCTCATGCTTGACATATGAAACCCATTTGAAACATGTTTCCTCCCAAGACAGATATGGTCATCAGTTTCTCTCATAATCAATATCAAGGCTGGATTGGAATTATTTGTCCATTATATGCTTTTCTTTTCTTTTCTTCTCCCCCCCCCCACCCCCACCAAGGGAGAAAGAGAGATAGAGAGAGAGAGAGAGAGTGTGTGTGTGTGTGTGTGTGTGTGTGAGAGAGAGAGAGAGAGAGAGAGAGAGAACCAGTGGGGGAGGAAGAGAGGGAGAGAGAGAGAAGAGAGAAAGAATCCCAAGCAGGCTCCATGCTTAACAGGGCTTGATCCCATGTAATGGAGAGTAGGATGCTCAACCAACTAAGCCACCCAAGTACCCCCATTGCATGCTTTTCTATAGTTAGTATAAAATAACTCTAACAAGTCTACTATAATTCACTATTGTTGTCTGTCTACCCACCTTCTCCTCACTAGACTTTATGCCATTTCAGCACAGAAATTGTTTCTTAATCACCTTTATATCTAATACCTGACAAGTAAATGAAATATATTAGCATGTGAAAAACTAGGCATTGACAGGAAAAGTAAAATCATTTGTAGTAAATATGAAAATTGGCTAGATTAAAAAAATTAACAAAAGAAGAAATTCCAAGACAAAAACAAAAGGGAAATTTATATTGAAGCCAAGTTTAAGATCTATTTCTTAGGCATAGTGATAACAACAACGTTACTGAAATTTAAGATAACAATCAAGAAAGAAATTACAGGGGTGCCTGGGTGACGCAGGCAGTTAACCATCCAACTCTTGGTTTTGGCTCAGGTCATGATCTCATGGTTCATGAGTTTGAGCTCCACATTGGGCTTCCCGCTGACAGTGGGGAACTTGGGATTCTCTCTCTCTCCCTCTCTCTCTGCCCCACCCCTGCTTATGCTCTCTCTCTCCCTCCCTCTCTCTCTCTATCAAAATAATTAAACTTAAAAAAAAGGAAATTACAATAAATTCTGAAGACATGTAGCTATGAATGATAGGGTCCTACTAAGTATAATCAAATATTTTTGTCAAACTCTTCTCTTTTGTCAGAAAAATATAAAAATATTTATATCCAAATAGCAAGTGTGTTTTGTTTATAAGCATGCACACTATATCAGTTATTACACATCAGTTTAACACAGATGCTTTTTCCATACCCACAATATTTAAGCTACCCCAAGGGCCATTCATAAATGCCTAATTGTTCTCAGAGAGGATCATAGACCTTAACCTAGCATCATAAAGTTAAATTGTAAATATACTTTGCAAGATGATTTTGAAAGATATCTGTCAAAGAAAATTTGTGCTGGACAGAGTTAAAGAGGCAAGGAGGACTTTATTTATTAAGACTATGGCAATAAAGGAGAGAGATTAAACTCAACTCCCTTGAAACAAAAGGCAAAAGACTTACTAAGCTTGAGGTGAGCTAGTGGAAAATTTATGGAGGGCATTAAGGGAGGGATTGGTCAAAGATATTAGGCCATCTGTGTTTGCTAATTGGCACTTATCAAAGTTAGGCTCCTATCCTCCCACGAAGACTGGCATAGAGCATGCAATCTTTCTTAATGATTACATTTCAAAAGGGATGGCTCCCAGGTCCTTGAGAAAGACATTCCTGGGTATTAAATCTGGCAGGAGGTTGGGAGAAGATTTACATCTCAAAAGGGCAGAGACAGAATTTACAATTGCAAATTTTCTGAAGTAAATGCTCTAAGGGAAGGGAAGTCTGGGGCCTATAATCTAAAAGGAAAGAAACCTGTCTAAAACGTAGTGAAGCTGAGAGGAATTTTAAGGCTGTTTGGTCACTCAAGATTATGGCTTTTAAATGTGGGAATCTCTCCTAAAAGAAGAGGTATATAAGCTACCCCATTTTGTCAGCTTCTTTCTCATTGCTCTGTTATCTCCCCCATAAAGAACAGGTGTGAGGGAAAAAAGCATAGGATATACACCTTTTAATATCTCCACAGATAACCTTTTTTATAATTATGGTATGGTGTTGCCTGATGCGTAGGTAAAATAGGTGTTTGCTAGAAAGCAATTCTCTCTCTCCTATCAAACATACATACCTGAATAATCCAAATCGCAAACATTTACTAAATGCTTCCCATAGTTTAGTCATTTGCTTAGAATAACTAACTCTTAAAATGTCCTGGAAATGTGTTATATCCACTCTACACAGGAGGACAGTAGGATTTGGAAAGTGCTCAGTCCCATGGTAGATGCCGATGGTGTCGACCACAGTCTGTATTAGCAGACATTCTAACGCATCATGAGTTTTTGAGGAAACTTGCACTCTCACCATAGAACTATTCCCTTATTTTTTTCACACTAAAACACATTTGGTATTTTTCTGTTTATAAGGAGATGCAATTGACGTTAAACAAAAAGATCATAAATCTAATCTGTCTATATCCCACTGATATGTAGATGACCATCGTTTGTTCAGTTAAAAGGTTAAAACAGGAACAAAACAAGATAAATACTCCAAAAATGTCAACAAAAATGAGCAAAACTTGTATGAGGAGAAATTGAAAACAGTGCTGTTCATCATGCACGTTGGCATTTATCTGCTGCTCCTGATTGACTTGGAAGCAGTAACTAGGCATCCACTTCCGCAAGATCGGCTGCCTTTCTCAGTCTGCCCTGCAGACTGCAGTGGGCAGAAATAGCCTGTTACGGACTGTTTAACCAGCTCTTACATTACATAAGGTCAAATCCCCAAAATATATTGGTTCTGCTTCTTTGATCAAATATTCTGATAGAGTTACATGTATGACATGTAAGAGAATGAGGCTGAAGGAATCAGGAAAGAGAGACACCGTTCTGAATACATCTTTCGGTGCAACTTTCATAATGGAAGCATGGAAATAGTCTATGTATTTAAAATACTAAAATAAATCAACAGTGATGTGAAGAGTAAAACTAAAGTTGAAAGCAACCTGAAGCAAATATAGCCAATTATGTTTCAAATTAAAATTATAATTAAACTGGAGGGAAAGAAAAAGAAATAAACCAATAATCCAAGAAATTTATAAACATAGAATCGGATGTACATTCTCAGTCTTTGGCTAGTATGGGAGAAATCTTAGCAGACTTGTTTTTTGAGAGGAAATATGGGCAAATCAATTATGAATATATTTTAAATGTTTTACAGCCTTGACAAATTCTAAGAGTTGGCTTTTCACATGGAAGGAATCTTAAATATATGGAAAGGAGGAGGGCAAAAAAGTACTCTGTTGAAATGTATTGCAACTGGAGATATTGGTATAAAATCATGATTTTTAAAATGTGTGTGTGTGTGTTGTGTATGTGTATGTATATGGTCATATATGTATGCTTAGGTATGCGCATATGAATGTCTCTGTCTGCTGAAAGAGCTTGGGGAAAAAATCTAAATTAATTCATCTAAAGGCCATCATAGTCACTAGTACCATTCCTCACTAAATGGAACAAGTACCACTAAGATAAATAACTAGTTGATTCCAGAGCTGGGATTAAGTAGGCACAAGAGGATCCTGGAACATCTTGCTATGCCAGAAAGCAAAACAATGCCCCCCAAACTAATGGGGCATGACCCAAGAATTCAAGAGTCAGCTTGTATGATAATTTGAATACTAAGATAATTAAGTATAGTGATGAACTATTAATCATTGGGGAAAAAATCCACATGTCCTTACTGATAATAAATAGGCAAGTAAATGGGGGAGATTAGAGAGATTTTGCCTATAATAGAGTACCAAGTAATGAAAATGGTAGGAGTTTTGGAGATGGAAAACCAACATTTTGCAACTATCATAATAGACTGATTCAAGCAAGAATCAATCAATTGTATTTGATGAGGAGCAAGAAGTTAATATTACCCGAAAGTGCCAGTACCAGACTATTTTTAATTGCTGGAAAAAATAAAATGTAACTATCAGTGGAGAGATCAACAACTATTTGACTCAATGATTCAAATTAAAATCATCCATGAGGGACATATAGATATCTGCTGTCTTCAGATGTTTAGATAACCTAAGAATGATGCATATTACATATTTTGCCTGGGAATTCAGAACCTGAACCCAATATGAATATACATCAGACATATCCATAATAAGTGTTTTCATATTTTAAAAAGCATTCTTTAAAAGCTCAGTCTCGAAAAACAAAGAAAGACTGTAGAAATGTTCCATATAAATGGAGACTAAAGAGACTAACTCTGACAAGTAAACACAATATTTGATCCTACATCAGATCCTGAATAAGGTGGGGGTTTGGGGAGGGAATATAATTTAAAGCATTATTAAGTCAATTGGCAAAACTGAAATATGAATGGTAAGTTAGCTAAAACGAGTTTGTTCAATTTTAAATTTATTGAATTTTATAATTATACTTAAGTCATGTAAGAGAAATTCTTACTTTTAAAAAATAAATGACAGAAAGGGGCTTGATGAATGTAATGTCCTCTCTAATGATTCACAAAAATATTGTGTATGTTTGTGTGTGTAGATGTGTATACAAAGAGAAAAAGAGCAAATAAGGAAGCAAATGGGGTAAAATGTTAACAATAGTTGAACCTGGTACTATTTGTGCTATTACTCCTCTTGCACATATTTGTGCCTTTAAAATTATGTCCATATGAGGGGAATCTGGGTGGCTCAGTCGATTAAGCATCGGACTTCAGCTCAGCTCATGATCTCACGGCTTGTGAGTTCAAACCCCACGTAGGGGCTCTATGCTGACAGCTGGGAACCTGGAGCCTACTTCAGATTCTGTGTGTGTCTCTCTCTCTGCCCTCCCCCACTGACACTCTTGTCAGTCTCTCAAAAAAATCAATAAACATTAAAAAAATTTTTTTAATTAGTTACACATGAAAAAGGTTTTTGTTTTTTTTTGTTTGTTTGTTTTTTTTAGTGTATTTGAAATTATGCAGTGGTGCTTGTCTAAAAAAAGTATCTAAACAAAACCTAAAATGTCCTTTAATTCAATGACATAAATCTTATCCTACTACATACATATACAAGAATCATACCTAACTTACTTACAAAAGAGAAGGAGAATTGTAAGGTTTACACATAATGAGAGCTGTATAAGATGTTTCCTGTATATAATCATTGATATTTATTGAAAAAGTTTTCTTTTTCTGTTTTTCTCTCTTTCTTTCTCACTCTCATTCTTTGGAGAGAGTTAAATTTAAAATATACAGGAAAAATTAGTAGGATGGTTTTCGGGGGGGGGGGGTTGTTTTGTTTTGTTTTTTTTCCAGAAATACTGATGAATTTTTCATTTTTACTAGATTTCTAGCAAATTTCAAAAACAGATTCTCATCCAAGCTCCTTGCAAAAAAGGTCTTCAAAGAATTAGTATTGAGCCAGGGACTATGATACCCTCAGAATTCTTTTCATTGCATGCCTGAGGCTAATACATCAAATCCTGGTTGGAAGTCATTTCCTAATGTTAGTTGGCTTTGACACAAACTGAGTTGTCTGCAGATAAATGGGTGCTTCGGCAAGGCAATGACTTCGTGCTTGAAAAGGCTAGCCAACTCTTGATTCTTATTGACTAAAACTAGTTAAGAGTAAGGCACCGCCAACATAAGCTGCATGTTTTATGATAAACAGCTCAACTTAAAATCGCTTACTTTTCACTTTGCAATACCAGTAGCTATCTGAATGTGGGTTAAGCACTGTGCAATTTTCCTGAATGTCCACAAAAGTGACAAAGAATCCTCACATGGTTTTTTTCTTAGTGAAAGCTAATTTTGGCCAAAGATGCTCTATTTTCTTTCGGCTGTGGAATCTATGAAGTCAGACCTATGTATGCATGCTACTCTCGTTCTTTTCTTTGGCCAACACCATGAGTCCTGATAAGAGACAGGGGAAGTTGTACCTGCCCCTTCACTGAGCATGCAGGCATCATGACAAGGTCATTCATTGAGCAGGGGTACATCTTTCCTCCTCAATAGATAAGTGAATCTCTCTGGATCACCTAGAAGAACCACACTGTTTGAATAATAAAAATGATGGGGTTTTAGTAAGGCATAATATTATAATAGTATTTTGCCCAGGAAACTTTCGAATATCCAATTCTTATCTAGAGTCTATCATTCTTTTCTGCAAGGTTCCCAAGGGATGTGTGCATACAAGCAAAATGTAACAAAGAAGCATTTTATGCTTTGCTTTGGCCATAACCTTGAAGTGGGATTCCAAGAAATGAAACTAAAACATGAAAGACTACTTTATTTTAAAGATAGATATATTTGTATGCTATTTACAACCAGAGAAGTATAAGATCTGTTTTCTGATTCCTAAAGCCAAATCCTGGTCTTTGAATTTTCCCCTTTAATGGGGCAAAGGTTTAAGGGACCAGAACTCTCAGGCCCAGAAAGAGACTACTATGTGTTTGGACTAAACGAACTTATTTATACCATCTATGAAATAAAATCCTACGAGTGACCTTGAATCTGATCAATCTAGATAAGTTTTCCTTGTTTTGGGCTTGGAATAAAACGTGATTGGAGTGGACTTCCTTCTTCTGGTAACCAGCTAAGCAAGTGCTATAGGAAAATACTTATTTGTGTCTATGCTCCTAAGACATAGGAGACTTCATACTGGTACAAACCAGTGTCCTGGAGGCAATACGGTCTATTGAAATTCTAATAGGTTAGGGAAAGTTCTGAATTCAAATTCTCTATTACTTACTGCCTGAGTAAATCTTGGCAGTTGTTCTAAATCTATTTCCCATGCCTAAAAAATGTGGTTAATAATAGCATCTATTTCAAAGGCTCAGATTCCATGTGGCACATGTGTATTGCATGCCAGACACTCTTCAGAACATTGCAGAATCAAAGATAAATAAGATATATTTTTTTTTCACTGAACCTTGTTTTTGGGGTAAACATTCGTGTGAAATAGAGACAATTTCTCATATAGTGTGATAAGCATCATGATACTGATATTCATAGGGCAATGGGTGCACAGAAGAGAGGCAGCCCAGTTTAGAGGTGCAGCAAACACTCATCAAAGAGGATGGTTATGCTGAGCTTTGCCAGATTTGTAGGAACTATGCAGAAGAAAGTAAAATATGTATGAAGGCTGTTAAGCAGAAAGACAACATAATGTATTCAAAGAACAATACAGAATTTTATATTTATTAGAAAAAAATAAAGGGAAAAGATTAGAAGATAAAACAGGAAGTAAGAAGGCTCAAATCATAAAAGATCATTACTTTGGCTTAAGGAGTTTATAAATAACATGCATACACATGTGCACACATGTGCACACACATGCACAAATCAAACAACTACAAGAAAACTTTGAAAGCCTGAAAATACTTTATTATTCCAATGCTTGCCTTTTCCAGAAAGCTTTTTGGAGAGGAAAATTTAATCACTGTGATTTAGAAGCAATGAAGTCCATGCATGATTTAGCTTAATGGAGAACTGGAATTATAATTTGATGCATTAACCCAGCCCGGACTTTCCTCATTTTGGAGCTCTCCTTATAGAGAGGTGCACTTCTGGTGGCCAGCTACTTTTTTATGCTGTCTAAGGAATATGCAGGGAGCAGGAGAGGGGAGAATATTCACGGGTCAACACATGGTAACAAACACAAATAAACATGCAGTTTCTCACTCTACAAGATTCTTTTTTCATCTTAGAGATGGTGTCAAGTTATTTCTGTTGTCACATATTATATAAAATATGCCTAGTGCCATCTGAAGGCAGACTAGGGTCACGGTTAGTACTAGCTGGAGTAGCTCTATGCTGAAGTGTAGATGCTTATTTTAGGAACATTGTTACCAACACCTGAACCATGCTGAAAAAGCTAAAGAAAGTAAAGTGAGACACTCACTCCATTCTTGGGCAGTTTCAGCAGTAGGGAGAAAACACTTCTAAGGATGAGGTCTCATAGTAAAAATGAATGGGTGAGAGTGGGTCAGTGCTAGCCAGCATTCGTATGGAAGGAGATATACATTTTAACTCTGAAAAAGAGTGTAGGGCACTAACCAGGGTTAAAAAGCTGAAGGAGTCCAGATGAAGGAAAGAGGAAGAGTGGCTATACAAACTGAAATTGGGTAGGCTGATGGGTTTGGGTCAGAGAAAGATCAAGATTAAAGAGATGGAGGTGCAGTCTTCCAGAAAGCAAACAGGATAATACCAGTCAAGATGGTCTCCTGTGCGTGCCTTTACGCGCATTTGCTCCTTATGCTGTGTGTTCTGCTCTGTTTCCAGGGAAAATCTTTGTGACCTCTGACAATAGATGATATTCAAATCTTTGTGAACCCAGCTCTGTTCTCATGACCCACAGATGATGAAGAGGATTACACTTTCCAACATACAGAGATTGTATCTGTCCCTTCACCAAATCTGTCAGCAAATGTATGTTGAGGATTCTGCAACACAGACAGGCCACCTGCTACAATTGAAGCTATCAGAATTAATAGAGGCTTGTATCAATGCCTCTAGCCTGAGTTTCTTAGAATCCAGTGCAGAAGAAAAATACAACCAGGTTAAATAGCAAATGGGGAAAAAGAAAATACAATACTATACTTCAAGTGTCACAAAGAAGTACATAATCAATGCCTGTGAAATCAGAGGGCAGCAAGATCACTTTGGATTCCACCTTGGAAATTTATAGTTATATTTTAACTCATTTCTAAGTAGATTAATGAACTACAGTGAAAAATGTACAACAATGCATAATGTATAAATGGTGCATAATGACATTATGCGGCTCTTGTATTATTTTTATATTAACAATTTTTATCTGAGGCTATTACCTTGAATATAACTTCAATGTGTGATTATCTGCCTAATGAAACTCCAAGAAATAACATTTCCACCTGGAGAAATTTACTATGCAACACCAAAAAAAGAAAGAGATGTTATGTTTTTGGAATAAAAATAAAATCCTTTCATAATAGAAATGTACATGGTGAATAAGTAACACACTCAATAATGCAAATTAAAACAAAAAGATATAACTTTCCACGTGTTGATTAGTCAAAGAGTTTTCAAAACGTTCAAATTCATCAAAGATATTATAACTTAGTTTTACTTGTTAGTGGAAGTGTAAATGACTGAGACTTTCTGGAAAGCAGTGTCTAAAAAGGCCTAAGTACACCTTTTGATCCAGTAATTAAACACCTGCAAATTTAGCCTAATAAATAGCCTTATTTGCAGAAAGATACATGTATACAAATTTTCATTTGATCTTTATTCATTATAAACAAGGTAAAATTATTTTTTAAATGGAATACATGTCCATAAATAGAAACGTGGTTCACTGAGAGCATATTCAAATAATGGATGATTTTAGCCATTACAATGATCTTTTCAAGGTATCCTTGATGATATGGAAAAATGCTCACGTTAAAATTTGGTCCAGGAGATGGCTTTTAACTTTTTTTGAACACTCTGTGGTGGGTGCTGCAGAGACATTTTGTCCTATTTCTCACCCACTCCTGTTCCCAAGCCCTGGGCTGCCGTGGATGTCTTAACAAATGGAACTTGACGGAAACAAGGTCCAGAGCTTCAGCTAGGCCAAAACTCAGTCAATAAGGAAAGAAAATAGAAGATGAGGAGGAGACTTGGGACAGTCCAGCATGGAGCCAGGAAATCTGGATCCGTGTTCTCAAAGAGCTCTATGCAGGGGCCAAAGTAAATAATCAAGGACATTTTAATCAAGGATTAAATGTTGCCTCAAATGTTATAGCAGGAATGAGAAACAGCCTGGAGGGGCTTCAGCTCCGTATCCCATCTCTGTGATGTGGTTCTCGCATCTATCTGGTTACTTAACAGTCCTGTAACATGAGAAGCCTCTCTGCGCCACATCTTACTTTGTTTAAAATAAGATTAAGTTCTTTCCCTGCCAGCTCTAAATTCCTACGATTCTATAATTCTAATAAATGGCAAATTTTTAATAAAAATTGAAGTTAAAAACTGTTCATTAGGATAAAAAGAGATCAGGCATACAAAAACAGATTCGAAAAATATGTTACTTTACAAAAAATATAGTAGTACAATGTTGCAAGAATAATCTAAAACCATATTCCTTTTCTAACTATCCAATCAAATAGGTATTTTTTATATTTTGTGAACTTTAGTACAAAACCATTTAAATGTATGACTAAGTTAAACATCAACATCTTTATGATTGGTTTACTTGTAAGGAATAGATTAAAATTGTGCACTGACCTCTAATATTTGAATATGGAAGAAGAGTTCAGAACGACACCAATATTATAGTTGTAAAGTGCCAACACAATTAGGTGTTAAAAAACTTTTTCCCCAGACGTTCAGGTTTTGATTGCATAGAAGTGTTTTATTTCCACAGTAGCCAAACAAATAAATAGACACAAAGTGCTTTTATAACCTGAAGGAAAAGTCATTCTAGCTGGTATATAGGTCAGCAGTTTTCTGGTTCTGGATTGTTGTTGTTTCTTTCCCCAAAAAATACTTCTTTTCACTCATCACTGACCATTAAATCCCACTACGTTTCTTCAAATGTTATTTCTTAAATTGTTTTCCATCAGTGAGATCTTGGGCATCTTACGATGTAGAGTTTAGCGTGGGCTTCTGTTGAACAAAGACAACTGTGATGGCAAATACAAGGGGTTCAACAGAAGGAAGGGTGGTATAGGGTGATTCAGAGTCACATATCCTCTAGCACAGGTGGGATAGGAAGCCCTACTGACTGTGTGATTCCACAGCCTCTAAGCTCTTTCTGTCTTTAACATTTCCCTCCTTAATCTTTTTTGATTCCTTCTTTCCCACTTACTTGGCTTGAAATTTTTATTTTTAGATTCTTAGTGATTAGGAAAATAAAGGCAGATTAATCTCTTTATGTGACAGCTTGGTACAACAGTAAGAACATAAATAATTTCTTCAGTCAGTCCCTTTTTGGATCTTGATTCAACTCCTAAAAGTTAACATATCTGTACCTCATTATTTTTCGAAATGTGACGAGAGAGAGAGATTAAGAGAGAGAGAGAAAGAGAGAGAGAGGAATCTTCTAGCTTAAAAGGTTGCTTTGAGGGTCAAATGATATCAACACTACATATTGATAGACTTTACAAACTTAATGACATCGCACAAAAATCAAACCACTTTAAAATATATATGTTACCTAATTGGAAAGCAGAAGGCCCTCTAGCCTTCTTTTGCCACACAACTAGTTGTTCAGTTTTGTTAATTGTCACCATCTAAAAGAGGAGGTGACTTAAGACAGGTAATTAGGGTCTGTGACAACAAGCTAGGAGCAGAATGTCCCTACGCCCACTGGGGTGGCTGTCAGTAGCCAATGGACTGACTGGTGGGAAGACCAGCTCCTTTGCTTCCAGGTCAGGAAGTGTGGAGTTGAGCTCTTTGTGGAAACTATTTGTGCCTGGACTTCCCCTGAAATCACACCTTCATTTGGCTACTTCCCCCTCCTGTCCTATTTCACACCTCCTACCTCTTACTGATTTCTCCCAGGAGCATGTCCTTAATAAATCACTACATCTCAGTCCTTGGCTTAGGGTCTGCTTCTGGAAGAAGCCAACCTAAGAAACCCATCAAATTCTTTTTTCATTAATTCAACAAATGTTTATTGAACATCTCCTAACTGCCAGCATGGTTCTCATTCATTAGAAAGAGAAACAAAACAAAATCCCTTTCTATGCATCTTCTGTTTTATTGAGAAAAGTGAGAAAATAAATGAATGAATGGGTCTATAATATGATTTGTGTTAAAATCAGGGTAAAAATGCTATAACAAAAAGGAACCAGTGTAATTTAGAAAGGGGATAGAAAAAGATGGAAATTACTATTTGAGATAAATAGGTCAGATAAAGCCTCTCTGAGAAATGAATAAGAACAAAAACTGTCCTCCTCCAAAGCATTATTTGTTCTTATATTTCAATATTGAGAATCAGGTCAGCTTAAGCCTTTGTAAGAAATTAACATGTACTGGGCACTCTTGTTGGCTGCGGGAAACCTGAAGCCTCCAGAAGAACAGAGGACATGGGGCTAAGATTGGGGTTAGACTCTGTGTAGGGCTGAGTGGGAGGTAACGCACCTTTAGCATCCTAAAAACAAGACAGAGACAGAGGAAATGTAGAAATGCTGGGGTTGTTCTGAAGGTTATGCCAAAGCAATCCAGACCTCTTAGAATCCAAGAAAAGGTTTATTCCATTGCTTCCTATTCCTTTTTTTGGGGGGTGGGGGGAGATTTGGGAAGAGAATGTATTCTTATCTCTTTGTATGCTTTGTAGCAATGCTTTTCTGCATACATAGGCCTTCCTTAAATGTCAGTTTATATGGGATGTGTGTGTTTGTGTGTACGTGCATACCCCAAACTTTATTTTACACATAAAGGAGTTAGCTAGAGTTCTCTTCCTGAAGATAATGGTCAGATATTTCCCCCAAGCCATCATTTAAACTGATTATGTGAATGTTGCCATACAAATATGCAATCCAAATATACATACCTACATAGAAAATACTGCAGGTCATTACTCTAAGTCCACTTTTGCGTATATAGACTTGTCCTTTCTCGTAACTCTTACTCTAACAATTTAATCTTTTTCTCCAAAGCATTTGACTCTGCCTGAGATTGCAACAAGAGCATGCTAAAATAGAGCTAATATATAATGTATCCTAGCCTCCTATCTCTTTCATCCCTTGGAAACAAATCAAAACTGAAATAAAACCCATGATTCATTCTGTAAAATCCAAGTTTCCCATAATCTTAATAAAATCTCCTCAAACTAAGCATCCAAGAAGGACTATTCAATAATCAAGTACTACTGGCTTTGTTTCCTGGGAGGAAAGGCAAAATGGAATATTTTAAGCAAATCATAGATGCAAATGTGTTGCATTGCTTCAGAATCTCCGTGCATGATTTCTAGAACATCAGTTCACTGGGCTGCACCAGGGTCTAGTCTAAGATGAATGAACCATTTGGACTTAAGGTTGATCTGGAAGGCAGCAATTCACCACAAGTTATTTCCATCCTGTGAAATTGCATTCCTCTTTTTTTCTTTTTCTGTGAAGCAAGGAAAAATAAATAGGCCTAGCAATGCAATTCCTTATTATATTGATCAGACTTTTGGCATTAAAAATGTCTGCCCTTTAACCTTTCCCTTTTCAGAAATCTTTCAATGACTCCTCTGTGCATGACATGAATATGTACCCCAGGAGACATTATAAGCAATATTTTTTTATTACTGACACTGTAAAAAATGGACATGTTTTAAACCCTCTATAAACTACTATTTAAAAACACAAGACATGATTGATCACCAGATGGAGCAGTAAAAATGAAAACTTGGAGATAAAGATGGAATACAAATATTTAATCATAAATGGGAAAACAATGAAAGTCTGGGGATAACTATATTCTGTTTGCAGATAATAACCTTTCATATGAGAATGAGTCACTTATGGTATCTAACATAGAAACATAAATCCTGATGTACTCTAAATACAAATTTTTGCCTGCGACACTCTTGCTTAGAACTGAAAACATTTTGTTTAGCTATTCTAATTTAGAAAGGTCTGATATATTAGAATTTTTACATCACATCAGTCAAGAAACATTGCTTCTCCTACTAATACAAAAGGCATTTTCTTCTGTAACGTAAAAAAATATGGTAGTATCCTAAAGCATATTGAAAGCATTCTGACAAAAGGTTTGGGCCCATAACAGTAGAAACCTTATGTAATCCTTTCTCTGAGATAGAGATTTTACTTCAGTTCTAGTGTGTCCCAGAATGTTGACAAAATGGAAATTTATTTAAAAATATTTTGCAGACGGTATTGCATTATTTCCTTATATGATTGAAGTATTTAAAACCACTTACATGTGAATATGGTATGCTAGACCATTAATTAAATGACATTATCAAAAAGCAATGGCCTACATTATCATTTGTTTTAAGCTTAATAATAAGACGCTAATATTTAAGTTCACTATACAGTGAGAAATGATTAACTATAGGATTTGAATTTTCTGTCACTATGAAAATTATAACCAAAAAATACTACTAAATATAAGAGAAAATTACAATATAAACATCCCAGCATTTAACACAAGGACTGACATGTAATATTCACTAAAGAAAACATGTTAAACTTATGACATCCCAGCATCTTCTATCAACCACTTCCTTTTACTACTTCTCCTCCCCATACATGGTACCCAGTAAAGAGCTCTGCTGACTGTAACATCCATTCACTATCTCATCCCCACGTTGTGAAAGGCCCATTGTTTTAAAATTTATAACTTGGCATTTGTCTGAATACAATGTAGTAAATCAAAATATCCACTAGGATATATGGTAGCCTAGGAATATCTTAAATTATCACATTGAGTATGACTTTTATATTTATTTCTACAATGCCTAACTGAAGGTTTGTTCTTCAATTTTGACCTGATTTTCCAATATTATGTATTTAGTTGGCGCCCTTTGGTTCATTGGCAGTAAAGAGGCAGAGACGACACAGCAGTGACTTCTTCTAAGACACCCAATGTAAGAGGTACACAATTTTCTTTGAAAACACTGATATTTAAGAGGCACGAATAGCCTGAATGTCAAGGATAAAGGAAGCTAATGCTGCTCTTCTTGGTTCCCTAACTTTTCTATGCCCTGTCAACAAACTGATCAGTCAAACACATTAACGAGAGTTTAACTGACCAAAGTGAAACAAGGCAAGTTCTTCCATTTTCACCATCTTAAGCTCGACAAAGAGCTGAACTAAGGCAGGTGAAACATTTTTGCCTTAGTCAATATGTGTTATTTCAATAAAAACACTTTCCAGGTCAGTGTAAAACATTTTCCCAAATATCATCAATTATAATCAAGCCTGGTACTCTTATTCTTTTAGTTTTGAATTGTCTCATTGTACAGTTCTGTCCACATTATCCACTAAATTAACTGGATGAGGTCAAGGTAATAAATAACTTGAAAGGGCCATAGCACTTTCACCTGTAGTGACATATATATATACATATATATATATATATATATATATATATGTATATATATATATATATATTCAAAAATAGAAGCCAATTCAGCAATGTTGGGGCCTTTACACAAAATTTACAGACCTTTATTTTTGTTCATTTTGGCTTCTCCTGTTCTAATGATTTATTAATCTACCAGTATCCCACTGTGTTTGGAATAATAAAATGTAGCTCAGAGCCTTGGAATTCAGACTATTTAATAAGGCCCAATAAGAATGAAATTCATTCGCAGAGACTGTTGAGCAGATTACGTAGTAATCCATAGCAATCTTCCCTAGGGTTCTTATCTATTATTTCAGGGTAATATCAATGTGAGTAAATAATACTTTCCTAGAGGAAACGATTTGCTCTATTAAACCACAGCTTCTTAGATTCCCAAAATTCCATGATTTCTTGATAGGCCTATCAGCCTTCTGGGAAAAAATAGGAGAGCATCAGCTGTGTCTAATAAACCCAATACCACCCAGATGATGGCTCAACCAGAAGTTAAGTGCCTGCCTTGCTCATTGTCATTCCCCTGAAGTGACTACCAGCCCTGGGAACATAAGTGATGGCTGAATTAACAAAAAGATACCACTTGGGAAAAAGGGTAGGGTACCTTTTTAATAAATACGATATTCACTAATAAGAATCTTTGAGTAAATTTATTTGTCTAGTTTCCTAGGTGTTTCTTTGGCTGTTTAAAGGATTACACCCTAGAGAAAGTACTTTGCTCTCAGATAGAAATACAATCTAATTATAAAATTGTTTAATAATACCTGTTAACATTTGAATATTAAATGGAATAATGCCTACAAGTAGCGAAGGCATGATTTCTAGTACAATTGGAAATGTTCAGTAGATGTTCATTTTCATTATTATTAATATTCATTGCAGGTGAGGTCGCCCATAATGCTACTGAAGGTAAAAATCAAGATATTCTGTTCAGTTTGCTACTCAGTAGCACCTCACTAGTTAAAGTGAGTCCAAAAGAAAATAAAAATGGAAGAGGGATCATATATCCTTGCTAATTCTAGATAATAGCATAATGTAGATGTTAGATGTTGCTACCTCTCTTAGAAAATTGGCCAGCTAAAAGCAAAATCATAACTGAAATTTGTGCTCAATCCAGAATCATCATGCCGCAGACTGGCCACTCAGAACCCTGAACCATGACCCTCAACTGGATCTGTTTCTCCTGTTGCCTTACCATACTCTGTATAATTCAGTCCTTCCATCTGAGAACTTCAATTCTGGGTGTTATAGTTTTGACAGGAGTTCGTATCAGCTAGGTTATCTGATGTTACCTAAGAGAAAGTGCTGATGAATAAAAAGTGGTTTCTGTCTCACACTTCAGAAGGATCCTATTTGCATTTTGATAGTGTTCTGCTGATGGCTCCAGGCACTTGAAAGAGTGACTCAGGATGCTGGATCCTTCCCTCTGCTTCTCTGACTCATTCCTTCCCAAAAGGATATAAGCTTTTCTGATGAGTGAAATTGTGTGCTCTGGTGCCTCTTCTCTTTCTGAGCCCATAATCTACATTTACCATTCCATCATAAGGTCACCCAGTAGGCACCCTCTATCCTACAGAACTCAGCCCTGAAATCCTGTCTGCATAAGGATATTGGGAATGAGTGATGAGGAAGGAGTAGAAGCATGGTTCCAGTTCAGGGTGAAGCTTCATTTTCCAATCCAGTTGTTAACAGTCTACAAAGGTTGATTTTTTGATTCTCCATCTGACTCCTGTTCTTATTTCTCAATTACCTCTGAAAACGAAGAGGGAAAGGGTAATATGTCACCTGAATGATTGGCATACATTCTCTTAATGTTTAGTTATTTATTTTGAGAGAGAGAGAGAGACAGAGGAAGTGTAAGTTGGGAAGAGGCAGAGAGAGAGAAAATTCTAAGCAGGCTCCATGCTGTCAACACGCAGAGCCCGACATGGGGCTCGATCCCACAAACTGCAAGATCATGACCTGAACCGAAATCAAGAGTTGGACATTTAACCAACTGAGCTACCCAGGCACCCCGACTGGCATACATTTCTTAAACTCACAGTAAACAACTCATTTTTCTGGAGGTTATGGGAGACCATTCAATGGTTCTTGGGGCACATTATTATTATCTAGGAAAGAACATAAAAACAAAAACCTGGATGTTGAAAGATGGGTTGAAAGATGGATTGAAAGATGTATGATGATAGATGGGTTGATGACTATTCAGAAGTAGGAAAGGTTACCTAATGGGAAAGATATATCACAAGTTGGGCATTTACCAGCCTTCAATAATGGCTGCTGGATTTCTGATTCCCAGGGTGGAAGGCAGACAAAATGTTAAGTTTTGTATCAGTCACCAATGACTCCAGCTTTGAAGGTCACTGCTTTTTACTTTCTCTTCTATTCACCACTGCATACACTGTTTCTGAAAGGAGATTGAGCTGAGGATCCCTGTGTGGGCACTGAGTATTTATAACATTGTGGTTTCTTGTCCTTATCCTATAACAGTTCTAACTTTTGTCTGTATTTTTTTTGAGTGCTGCTGCTTATTAATGAAGATCAAGTCACTGAGAATAATTGCTGCATAGATATCCCTTCAATTAATTTGAAATGTAGAGTCAAATTCTATTTTTAAAAGAGAAGTCACACATATTTAAAACTGAAAATCATTCTCAAAAGTGGGAAAACTACTTTCTTTCGGTAGCAGAAAGTATTTTATTTGATTCACAGTGAAGAGTGTTTCTTTTGTTGCTGTTGTTTGCCTGACAGCTACACATTCTGGGCCTAACAACACTGAAATAGGTGTTCACTAAAGGAACAATACATTTTGTACCATAACAGGTATTAGTCGTTGTTATAATAATTATTATTGTAGTATTTACTAAAATTATAAAATGGTTAACAACACATATTAATCTTGAAGGGATCTTGATTCCCTGAACAATTTTGCATATCCACTTATGCTTTTTCTCCTTTTCTTATTTTCAGTTCATGGGAAAATAACGATGTTGAATTTTATTTGGTGAATGAGTTGGTTAAAATATTTGATAAAACTCTTTTGTGGCTCATAGAAGAAATCAGTTGGCCCTTCATATGCTAGAAAAGTTTTTTTAAAAATTAGAATATAATGGGGCGCCTGGGTGGCTCAGTCGGTTAAGCGGCCGACTTTGGCTCAGGTCATGATCTCGCGGTCCGTGAGTTCAAGCCCCGCGTCGGGGTCTGTGCTGACAGCTCAGAGCCTGGAGCCTGTTTCAGATTCTGTGTCTCCCTCTCTCTGACCCACCCCCATTCATGCTCTGTCTCTCTCTGTCTCAAAAATAAATAAACATTAAAAAAAATAAAAAATAAAAAAATAAAAATTAGAATATATTTTGAACTTTGTCAATCATCAATGAGAATAACATAAAAGTTACCTTTATTTTCTATCAGAAATGCTGCCTGAAGACTCTTACAGACTTTCAATAGGGTGAAACCTGGTAAAACCCCATAAGTAGAATCATTGGATTGAAGACAATATGCATTTAAAATTTTAATATGTTTCCAAATCCTATCCATAGGATGGGATCTTATTATACCCCCACCCACACTTTTGCAATTCATCAAGTTAGGAAACTTAAATTTTTGTCAGATAGGAAGTTGAAAGAATGGTACATCAGTGAAGTCTTTGTTTCCATTTTTCTAATTATGAGTGAAATTAAATATTTTGTTAATGTTAAAGGGCCATTTTCTCTTCTCTTCCCTTCTCTTCTCTTCTCTTCTCTTCTCTTCTCTTCTCTTCTCCTCTTCTCTTTTCTCTTTCATTCTCCATCTCCCTCCCATCTCCTCCCCGCCTTTCCTCCTCTTTCCTTTGTTTTGCCCATTTCTCTATTAATGTGTTGGTC
This sequence comes from Panthera leo, assembly GCF_018350215.1. Lineage (NCBI taxonomy): Eukaryota > Metazoa > Chordata > Mammalia > Carnivora > Felidae > Panthera > Panthera leo. The sequence continues at coordinate 51,350,985 of NC_056690.1, read as the reverse complement.
TTTTCCTTATCTATTTGTAGGAACTCATATGTATTAGGAATATTAGCCATTGTCTATCATATGGGTAGTAGCTTTTTTCCTGGATTATAATTTTTGTGACTTTGCTGTATAGAATGTTTTTTTGTTGTTATTTTGTGGAATTTAATTAACATTGTTTAATGTTCATTTCTTTATTTTGAGAGAGAGTGAGAGCACAAGTGGAGGGAGGAACAGAGAGAGAGAGGGAGAAAGAGAGAATCCAAGTAGGCTCCACACTCACAGCACAGAGCCTGATGTGGGGCTCAATCCCATGAACAGAGAGATCATAACCTGAATCGAAATCAAGAGTCAGTTGCTCAACTGACTGAGCCACCCAGGTGCCCCTTGATTCAACATTAAAAAGAAAATTATTATACATGTTGGAATTTGAAATAGAGTAAGCAAGGTCTTTTCGAGTCCATCATAAAAGAATTCTGTATTTTCTTCAGATACATTTATGCTTTTATAGATTTGAATATTGTAGCTAATTGCAATGTATCTTGGTATGTGGTATGACCTATGAATTTTACTTAATATTCTTATCAGATCATTATTAATTTGTTCCCCCATCATTTATTGCCTAATCCACCTCCTGTCATTTCTAAATTGTGTCCAGTCCTGGATGTTCTATTATGTCCCACTGGACTACCTTCCTCTTCACGTGCTAGTAGCACACTGTTTAAATTATTGACAGATTTTAACATCTTGAACTGCAAGTTTTTCTTCCGAGCTTTTCTTCTAAAGTTTTCTTGCTGTTCTTTCTTGTTTATTTTTCCATAAGAGTGTAGACTAATTTAGTTTGTCCAGTGCCCTCTTCTTCTCAAAAAAGGAGAATGCTAATCGTATTTTCATTTGATTCATATTTAATATTCATATAAGTTAATTAAGAAAATAATTGATTTTATGCAATAGAGTCACTGTTGAAACCCAGCCAATTCCAAATCCATCGCATGTCTGGCCTCTCACCCACAGATGTGACCCATTCTTCATATACTATAGTATGCATAGCAAATGTATTCAAAAGATTGGTTTGATCATGGTTATTCCCCTGGTCAGCAGTCAGCAGTGGAGACATTTGCCTTTTGCAGTACTTCTCACCAGAAAAATGTGCTTTTAAATGCTGCACAAAACACTTCAAGATGTTATTTTTGCTCACTTTCCATCTTCGCCAAATATCTTTCCTTATCATTAACTTGCACCCCTTTTTAGGGCCAAATCACATCTGCTCCATGACACCTTCACCATCCACCTTAATGGAGAGTGTTGGCTCTTTGCTTTGAAATCTGTTCACACTTCCTCTGTGTCAATCATTTGCCTTCCGTCTTTGAATTTAAGGCTAATTACCATTTTATGTGGAGTCATCTTAATTAGATTATAAATTGGTTAAAGACAGAACATAATTCTCATTTTTTTAGTGTTTCTGACAGACGAGAATGTGTGTGTGTGCATGTATATATGTGTCTACTTTTTGTTCATTACTTTCTCAGGATTCTCATTTCCTCTGTGTTTGTCCTCAGCAGTTCGACACAATCAGTTTGCCTCCTCTTACTCCAAATAATGAATTAAATATCTGACCCTCTTCCAACAAGCAGACAGCTCTTTCCTTATAGCAGCAAGACATTCAGAATCCTGCCTTTTGTCATCTGTCCAGTTTTTCATTACTGACAGAACTTTCCCTTTTCTCCCTCTGTTGCCAAGAACTTATAGGTTCTAGGGAATCGATTTGCAACAAGATAGGGCTTTGTCCAGGGGTGACAGCTTACCCTGGGAGCTCTGGCAAAGCTGGACCTTTGAAGTCCAGATGGCAAGAAAGCTTCTTGTGTGTTCTTTTAAAGCAGGCACAGATTTCCACTGTCAGGTGATACTCAGGATAAAAATATCTCTTTTAAGAGGCACTGAAAATCTAAATTGAGTACATCTGGCAACCCTCCTTTATTTACTCTTTGTTAAGCATCATAAAGTATCCTTTCAAGGCAGAGAGGGAATGATTTACATTTGCAAAGCCCAGGCTGATTTATTCCTAACAAATTTTGCTCACCCAGATGATTTGTGTTCCACCTTCCAAGATCTTTTAAACTAGTTTTCCAGGTGCAGAGGTGAGAGTTGCCAGTGTATAATTTTTGGATTACCCTTCACTCCCTTCTGCAAGATGCTCAACACTTTGGCTACACTCCAATCTCCAGCTCTAGTCTCTGCTTGAAAGGATAAATTACATATTTTTGTAATTATATAGAAATAAAAACACATTTTTACCAGTGAGGATGCCAAATCTGCCAACTATCTTAAAACATCTTTATTCTCATGCACTCGAATCTAAAAATAGGTTCTAGTTCAAACCCTCTTTTGCAGGGTTTTACCAGCTTATAATGAATCTTAAAAACCAAGTTCCCTAAATTTAAAACACATGGAATTAAATAGTATAATTGATGATCATTTAAGGAAAGACACTGCAAAGTAATTTCTCTAGACACCAGACTCAGGCCAAGCACTAGAAGAAGCTATTACATGCAATTATTCTATAGGGACCTCTCCTTTATCATTAATCTCCAGCTTACCAAGAAATAATGTTCACATGTATGATTCTCAACCAGTTACAAAATATATGACTCCTAAAAGTTTTTATTAGTGCTTATAACATGAATAGAAGGTAGATATTACACTTACAGACAACGTGCTTGAAAGGTGGATTGCTGAGGTATGACTAAGCATTGCTACATTCAGTGATCAGGGAAACAACATTTGGAAATCTTGTCTACAAACTGCAGATGTGTGTTTCTTCTATATACAGTGCTCCTGCAGTGGCTCTTTATTTACTCAACTTCAGTGCATTAGTACCTTTAGCGATAAAATAATAGAACATTATCCTAGGAACAGGGCATGACCAGCACATTTAAAATGGCATGCAGGATGAGAACGGTGCATTAAAATCTGAAGCTTTGCTTAATTTTATCTAGGAAAATAATGTTATCTTTCTGTGTACATTGTTGAGAGTAATCAAATGGAAGAAAATTGTTACTAGGAGGGAAATTAAAGCCAGTCAGAAATTAAAATTGCCCAAGCGTTGGTCAATGATAATTGATAATAGTTAATCAATAGTAGAATAAATAGAGATATTCCCACAAGAGAAGTAAATGAACATTGAGCCTTGTTAACTTTCATTGATCAAGGTGTAAATGTATACCTAGATGTAATGCATTTTAGCAAGTGCATTAGCAAGATCTTCCCAAACCGAAAAACCCAAATCCATGACCTCGCATTTTAAATGGTTTATTAAAATGGAAATAGAGAATAATTGGAAGTAACTATCACCCTTTTCGTGTGCTCATATACACCCTTGTATATATGTAAAATTCAAGTACTTTTCATATTGTAATTATTTATTTTAATTTGTCATAGTCATACATAACAGTTTGAAAAGCCAGATTCTAACAAACATTATGCAATAAACATTAATGCTGCCTCAATATCCCTCATACCCAGCTCCCCAACTCAGAAGCAATAATTTTAAAACATTACTAGACTTAATTAGTCTGACGAATAGCCCCAGAATTTTAAATATTACGAAAAAAAAGTTTAAGCGTTTGCTCTGATTTGTTAAATTTATATATCATTTATTGTTATCTCAATATAAAAGGCCAGGCTTTTAATTTACAGTTCATATTTCCAAACTCCACCTCCCCAAATACTTATACCACAATTCTGTTTCTTCTTCAATTGGTGCCATATGCAAATGCAAATAAATATGTTCTGTCAAACTTCGTTACTATGTCTTAACAGCCACTTTATAAGATGAGGATATAGGTGTCCCCTTCCCTCTGGCTCATCTTCATGCACCCACTCTATCTTTGCTTTTATATTCTTCTTTATGGCAAAATTAAGGCTTTCGTAATTTGACCATAGATTAATTAGAAAAGTATAATACAAATGTAAATTACAGTTCGGAGCAGGACCAAATACTGTACTAATTACATGCTATCCTTTATGGCTCTACTGTAATGACCACTGGGTTATATCAAGTGAATATATATATAATATATATACACATATATATGAATATTTCTTATATATATTTCTTATATATTTCCTTCTGATTTGAACTAGATTTTAAGCTTACAAAACTATAATATTGGAACTTCCCTATCCTGTTCTCTTACATTTATTATTTCTTGAATCTCACAACTTCCTCTCTCTCAGTTTACCTTTTTAATTTGCTGAAATATATCCTTAATTGATTTCCAAGGAAAGATTTGTTTTTTTACCAAGTATACTTCCTTTCAGGTTTTAAAATATTTTATTCCTTCCTCACATTTTAGTGAAAGTTTGCCTAAGTATATAAATCCACACTGAAAATCATTTTAAGAACTTTGAAAGCATTTCTCCATTTTCATCTGTGATGCTAAGTTAATGATGGTCTGACTATGTCATTTATAGGTGATTTTAGGATCTTTGATCTTTGTTTTTCTTATATTTTTACAATAACGTATCTAGATATTTTCGGGTACAGTGCTTGGAAAGACTTTTTAATTAGATTTATTTCTCTCTTTAGTTTTGAAGGACTTTTTGGTACTTTGATCATTTCATCACTGTTCTGTTCATCTTTTTTTCTTCAAGCTTATCTATTTATCTTGAGAGAGAGAGCACATGCATGCAACAAGTAGGGCAGGGTCAGAGAGAGGGAGAGAGAGAATCCCAAGGAGACTCAGCACTCGATGCAGGTCTCAACCCCACAACCATGAGATCATGCTTGAGCCAAATCAAGAGTTGGACACTCAACTGATTGAGCCACCCAGGTGCCCCTGTCTTCACCTTTTTTACCAAAAACTCTTATTACTCAAATTTTGGACGTCCTGAAATGATCTCATCTTTTCTCTTCTAAATTCTTTTGTTTTTATTTTGGTTATATCTAATGAGTAATTACTTCCCATTAATTTCCAACCTTCCTATTGAACGTATTGTTCCAATCATAACTTCTGATTTCCAATTTTTTTCTTCTTTCTCATTTTTTTTTCTTCTTTTTAGGATTCTTGTTAGTTTGTACTGCAGAACATTCTCAAATTCATCTGACGATACTCATGAGATTTTTAAAATATATTTTGGTTCTTTAAATTACTCCTATTTCATCACTGTTAGTTTTTTCTTAGCATATATTTTCATCATTATTTCTCACTTTGCAGTATTTTGATGAAGTTCTGGCGATTCATGGTAGCCAATTCACAAATAATAATTCAGAACTAAGAATAGTGACTTGGGAGATTTTTTGTTTGATAGGAAATGCATTAGAGTGGGAAATGATGGGGTTGACTCCTATACCGAATAAGAAAGATTTCAGTCTGAGTCTCTATTAAACTAATTACCCTTATTTTCCTTAGACAGCTTTGTTATGTTTGTATTTGTGCCTGGGCTAAGGTATCCAGCATAAAGAGTTGTAAGAAGAGGTGTGGTTTATTTCTGCCCTATATGTTCTTCACTAATCATCTTGTTCTTAGATCTGTTTCTTCCTCCCACCCATCAAAGTACCTGTCATCTCTTAGTCTGCAGCCTGTTTGGAGTATATAAGAGAAGTCTATTTTTCATTAGTTATGGTTACCTCTATAAGTGTTCTACATTGTGTTTTTCTGTTCTTTGATTAATCACTCACCTATCCATCTCTTTTTCTCTACCAGAAATTTGTTGAAATCTATCTTTCACTGGTGCCCACCCCCCCCCCCCCGGCCATACTCTTAATTGTGAGTTTATTTCTTCACCAGTTTCATTTTAATTGCACACTGCAAACTGAAAAGGGAAGGGGTAGGTGCAAATGGCTTGTCTGCCATCTTGCCCTGTCAAACCCATCTCCCAGACTAAAGAGTAAGCCCCTGAGGTGCAGTGATTAGCTCTTTTTATCTTAGCATTTCTGTTGCCTATCACGGTGCCTGGAATGTATTATGTGTTGGAAAAGTATGTGATAAGAGAAAATAAGGTACATTCTATCCTACTCAAGGTATAGTATCTGAATGTTGTTACATTTCCTCTGTAAAATTGTTCCAGAAAGCAAAAGCTATCCTTGCTGTCCCAGGGAAGTGTGCCACCATTTCAAATTCTTTTAATAAAATCTTCTGAGTTAACATGTTATAATAATGAGGAAATGGTAAATTTCCTTAATAAGGAAAATGGTAAAACCATGAGTCTGTTAAATTAATAAGGCTTTTTATAAATGAAATATATTTACAATGGAAAGCTCATTTAAGGGAAATACTTAATTTACATGAAATCCTTGCACAGAAAAGCAGTGATAGATAAATTTGGATTTAATGGCATGTCCTCATCAAATACTCATGGCTGTACATCGTATAAAACATTTATACAATTATGTTTGTCACCAATGCAGTCTGTTGATAGCTCAGTAGCTCATTCTACATTATTGCTTCAGAACAATAATCTTTAAATATCACCCACATGATAGCTTTTGAAGGGTTTTAAATGGATAACATTATTATAACTTCTAGAGTGTTTATGGAGAACATACAATTTAGTTTAACATCATAGTGAAGTGCTGTGTTTTTTAAAGACAAAGCTACACAGAAACTCAGAATCTCAGGGATCATTTTTCAAAAGGCTACTTTATACCTTACATGAAAGAGAAAAAATAAATTCCTACCTAAACATCAACTGACACTCTGGTGCTATACAGTTATCACCCCATTACAAGAGTTTTTCAGATGGGGAAATAAAGTCCTAAAGACAGTTTAATGTACATCCAGTACTACAAAGTTATTTCAAGTGTTAGAACTTGAAATCAAAGCATCTGGATTCTAGTACATTCTACTATTCTCAACAGCACAGAGTTTATAGGCATATGTCCATATGTGGGGAAAAAGTGAGAAAGGCGGAAGCAATCTGAAAGATATTGGCTTACTTAGGCCTATGCTTTAAGACTGGACTCCAAGGGTGCCTGGATGGCTCAGTCAGTTAAGCATCTGACTCTTAATTTTAGCTCAGGTCATGATCTGACAGTTCATAAGTTCGAGCCCCATGTCAGGCTCCATGCTGACAGTCATAATTCTCCACAAATAACCTCTACAAAAAATTCCAAGGAACAAAGCACTTCAAAACAATTTGGGTCTTGGAGGAGGAAACTAGAAATGTTTAGTGATTTCATATTTAGAGTTCCTGAAATGACCAGTGGATTGTGGCCAGTGAAGGTTTGTGTCATCTTGATGAAGGACACATCCAAGTTGTTATCCACCTAACAGTCCTGCTGACCTATGTCTAGATGAACGTACCTTCTTAGCTCAGAAGATGAAAGACTTGGGAGCACAGATGGTGCTGTCATCATACTGTCTTCCCAAGAGTTAGCACCTGAGAAAGAAAGATCTAAGATGTGAACAATGGACTGTGCAGCTGGTATCAATAAAAAAGGATCTTGATTTCTGGATAATGGAATATATGTCAAAAATATGAGCTCATATCCAGGAGTGGAGTTCATCTCATAAGGATAGGAAATACTATTTTTACTAGAGTCTGGAAGGCCTGTTCAAGAGGGTTTGGGGCTAAATATAGATGAGTAAGGGAGAAAAATGTAATAAATGTCATGCAATGACTAGAAAATGAGCAAAGAGCAAAGAAAAGGAAGATGAATAGTTTAGGTGATGTCACATATCATCACAAAATGTCTAACTGGGGTTACCTGTTGCCCCTCTGGCCACTTGCCCAGGAATGTACCTTGACAACCACATTTTCATTTGCTCTGAGACTTTAGTGGCCTTGTAAAAACACTTGAAACAGTAGTCTGAAAAATGTAACATGATTAATAAAAGATCAACCGCTATCGGTTTCCATATGGAATACTTTTAGGCAGAGGATTGTTATTGTCTGCATCAGGAGAATTTTACTCAGACATTATAAAGCATTTTCTGGAATTCAATAAGCAGTAGGATGCACTGTCTTCAAACATAAAAGCTAATATTTTTCTAACTATTTGCTTTAGGGGGTATATCATCAGTAGGCATAATAGAGAATGGAGGTACTAGGATTCACTGGATAAACTCTGCAAGTCCTTTCCAACACTGTGTCTCATTTCAGATAGTGATGCACATTAGTGATATTAGGAGCAAGGACTGTGACATCCATGTTACTTTACAGAGAATCTATCCTTTGTGTGACTACAGCATGTAACTATTTTGAGCCCTATATCCTGCTTCCCTGAGTTTTTACCTCAGCCTACAGTTGTCTCTGCTTGGAAGGCTGATAATTAACTCTGCAATGCTTTGATATTCACATATATAATTATTACTTTACATTCTTAGAGCTCTAAAAATTTCTATCTTCCACTTTAGAGGTATTACACTGGAAAAAGATATACATTTCCTTCGTAGAGAACACACACACACACACACACACACACACACACAAATGCACATAAAAGTTACCTCAAAGAGGCTAGAAGCAGAGACTAAGGTTCCTGCCATGAAGTAGAAGTCACCTGGAAGGAGAGTTTCTAAATCTTTAAATGGAGCATGAGATTTTTTTTTCTAGTTTTCCTTCTCATGAAAAGCAATTAAATCAAGAAAATCAGCATGCATACGTGTGGTGTGAGTACAAGAGCTGAGAAAAATGAAAAAGACACGAGGAAGGGCATATTGGAAACAAAAGGAAATTAAAGTGACATGATTTTTAGGAGGATGGAAGAAAAGAAATTAAAGAGTATTCATATTACTCCAAAGTTGATAGATAGTGATGCTCACTTTGAAGAGATTGATGAAATAATTTTAATTCTTTGTGAACCCAGACTGCTAATGCCACATGTGATGGTTCATTTTATGTATAAACTTGACTAGACCACATTGCCCAAATATCTGGTTATTGTGAAAGTCATTTTTTAATTAGATTAAGATTTAAACCAGAGATTGAGAGTAAAGCAGATTACTCTTCATAACGTGGGTGGGCTTCATCCAATCAGTTGAAGGCCTTCAGAGGATAAGACTAAGGTCTCCCAAGAAAGAGGGAATTCTGTCACATGACTGCTTTTGGACTGGAGCTGCAACATCAGCTGGCTCTTCAACCTATGAGGTTGCCCTGCAGATTTTGGACTTGCCAGTTCCCACAATCAAAACTGTGAGATACACACACACACACACACACACACACCCTACTATTGGTCCTGTTTCTCTGACCAATACCCCACCAGTAATTATTTTTGTATTCCAGAGTTTTTGTCAATTTATTTACATCAGTCTTGACATTGAAAAAAAGTTTCATCAACCATGTCAGACACCAAGCCACCAGTCTTCCTTCTATAAATGAAAATAAAATCTACATGTTCCTGCTTTACTTATTACTGTCCATAAAATTTATGCTCAATATGGTTTAAAAATTCTAAGTACTTTTTTCTTGAAAACATATAAACAAAAAAAGGTAATGTTTTCTACCACATTTATAAACAAAGCTTAAAATCTGTTTCTTAATTCAGACACTCCAAGATATACTCAGATTCCAAAGTTGACAACACTCCTAATAATGAAAAACTACCAAAGCACTGTCTTTGCAATATATGTTATTATGAGTCTGATTTAGGTCACAGGAGAAAAAAATATTGTCTAAAAAGATCTATCTATCTATCCATCTATATAATATAGCTATACTATACATCTATATCTATCTATCTATCTATCTATCTATCTATCTATCTATGAACTTCTGTGTGCATTTGATATGAGTACAAACTAAAAAAAGGATATATATTTCAAAGTATAAACATGATATAGATAAATTAAATCTGAGATCAAGCCATCCTCTTCCAAAAAGGAACTTATTTTTAAAAAGAATAGCCTTCTATTCTTCCCCGGCCATTCAAACAATATATTAAATGTGTACCTCAAAGTGTTCACTCAAAAGTGTCTTTTTACAGAATGTCCTGTGCAAGGTGTCAAACAATGAGATATTACCAGCTGCCATTAGGGAAAAAAATAATTTTCTAAGAAAAAAATATTGTTGCAATTTACTCTTAGTCCGTATTTAATGAGATTATTTTAATAGAATGCTTATGAAGAAGTCACAGCAAGCAAACATCCAAGGAATTATTTGGCAGCTTAAAAGCTTTTTTGTTCTCTTTTAGAATGTAAACATCTGGGAAAGAAAAAAAGAAGCAATATTTTTATCGTCTTCCTGTTAGCAGATTGGAAATTTCCAAGTAAATCTTACTGTAAGTGTCTGGTCTTTTATTTACTATCATTGTGTGTCACTACAACATCATATAAAACATGACATGCTGTAAATGGGGAGAAAACAGTAGCAGTACCAAATATTTGGGAAACAGAAGTTTCAGCTAGCCAGGCTGGCCTTTTCATCTGGTATTAGTATCGCTCAGAACCCTGACAGATGTAGGTTGGCCTCTTCAATCCCCTACATCACCAAAGTCCACTTGTATGATGTTATTAATATAGTTAACATTTCAATTCACTTATTTCAAGGGCCCAGAATGCCATATATCATGAAAAGATCAAGGAGTGGCTGCCTCTCCTCTGACCTGTTAAAATTATTTTTGGTCCTGAAGATTGTCAAAGAGCTTAAGCATCTGTTATTCTTAATGATAACTCAAGAGCATTTGAAAAAAGCCAGCATAATCTGTACAAAGAGACTCCATTTCTGGAATCTCATGATGACTTCTCACAAAATCAATAATGAAAAACAGGACATGTGTGGTTGTGCCTCTGCTTCAGCAAACATTAAGTAGCAACAGGATACAAGCATACCAACTGATATTGAATGTTGTATAGTTTACACAGAATATTTTTCATCGATGTATCATCATATTCATCTAGCAGTGATCAGTATTTGAAGGGCTATTTGCAAGTCTGGAAAGTTTTGTGAAATGAAAAGAAGTCAGAAGAAAAACCGTGCACATGTAATATATTTTTAAAATAAGTCTCAGGGTGCCTAGTGGCTCAGTCAGTCGAGCAACCGATGTTGGCCCAGGTCATGATCTCATGGTTCATGAGTTCAAGCCCTGTGTCAGGCTCTGTGTTGATGGCTCAGAGCCTGGAGCCTGCTTCAGATTCTGTGTCTCTGTCTCCCTTTCTTTGCCCGTCCCCCACTCGCTCTCTGTCTCTCTCTCTCAAAAATAAATAAACATTAAAAAAAATTTTAATAAAATAAGTCTTTAAGGAAAAAGACAGTTATTAGGGAGTATTAGAGAAAAGAGAACTTCAAGAAATATTGAAACAAATGAGGGGATGAATCCAAGTGAGTAGGATACGGCAAGGCCTGGAACAGGAAAAAAGAAGATTCCCTCTCCTTCCTCTAGAAGAGAATGAATACAGTGACCTACGGGGGTGTACATTGACTTTGCCAAAGCAGAGATTTTGAGATGCACAATAATTCTACAGAAACCAGCTCCCAGTTAACTATCATAAAAATGCACATGCTTTTGACTTGAATGTTTCTCAAGCTGACCACTGCCCAGAAGAGCAGATAATTTGAGACTAGTTGCTACTGTGATTTAGCCATATGTTTGTAAAAATGTCTCGCTCCAAGTGATTATATCATAATAGAAATTGCTGGCACAAAAAAATTCTTTTGACTAGGGACACTTGAAATAGCAAATGAATCATAGGTAAAAATTCCTGAAGATTAAAAAAAAAACTATAAAGACAAAGAAGGTCCACTGCCTTTCACCACTGAGAGGCTTGGTGACATTAATGCTACTTAACTATGAAATATGGCATCCAGATAAATAACAAAATTCAAGCATATGAAAGTGAACTTTTTTCAGTTTCACATTTTATTAATTGAATGTCTTCTGTTCAGACCACAGGGCCCAACCTAGTTAGTTTAAGCAGAAATTGGCATATTAAAGGACATGTTGGTTTAGAAGCAAGAACGCCAGGGAAAAGCCCAACTTACAACTCAGGCTGTTCAGTAGAAATCCTACTATTGCTGCTTGTAGTCAACTCCACAAAGCCAGAATCTATGCTATAGCTGATAAAGGAAAGAAAAATGAAATGCCTTTATGACCGTGTTTGTCAGAAAGACATTTCCCTTCTGACTGCTTTATGGACCCATCAACCTGGAAATCCCTAGTAACATGCAGAGCACCAGCCACAAGGAAGCCTGGGATATTATAGTCTTTAGCATTCCAAATTGTGAATAAGCTTATCCAGAGTACTGGCCATCAATACCATAAAGATAAGTCAAGACGGGATAGCCATCAAATGCTGGAAGGAGATTAGGAAGTTGTTAGAAGGGGTACTAGGGGAATTATAGCATACGTTCCTGAATGTTTCCAAGAGTTTGATAGAATTCTCTCTCATAGATCGCATAGACAAGCTGCATTACTCCCAGGTGTGCAATTATGTATTTTGCCCTACATTATAATATCATTATCATGTCCTTTTACTCATTTGAAATCATTTTCTTATGAACGTGATACAGAAAGCTGTAAAACATCTATACTAATATATATATTTTTTGCTTGTGTTAGAGATTTCTTTCTGTCAATTGGTAGAACTGTGAAATCCTGAAACTTGCCAGTCTTTATACCAAATGCTTTTTTTTATTACTTTTCACACAAGGAATGACAGTATTTCCATGCTAGACAACATGAGGTCATTTATAGTCAATTTAGCTCGTGCCATTTACAATCAAACAACTGCACTTTCACATTCAAAGCTATTTGTTACAAACTGAACAACGTAATCTACACTATGAGGCAAGGTGTATGGTCATAAACTTTAAACTTCATGACATATGGGTAAACATTTGAGAGCAAAACAGTTTGATTTATAAGGATTCTAAAAATAAAATAAAATGTGAAATACTTGCCTATGAAAAATCTCAGGGTAGCATAATCAGCACATTTTCCTGCTGCTTATAACCACTTTGCCATCCAAACGTTGCTATTCGTTTCACATGTCAATCATTCTCCATGCCAGTTACCTTGCACGAAGATCAGGAGACACATGCACTTTCACCTTGCTTTCCAACCTCATCCTATTGTTACCATTGACAGATATCATTGTTTAGTCTGAAAATGTTTTCTGGAACTGCTGAAATGTAGTGATTTGCATTCAGCCGGGGTAGAAAGAAAAACTCTACTTACAAACCTGAGGAGTGGAACACAATAGCAATTTTATCTCAGAATTGTAATTATCTTCAGCCTTAGGCCCTTCAACATATTTTTCCATCTCATTTGTATACACACTCTGTCATACTTCAGTATTTACCAGAGTCTCTGAAATATACAGGCATAAGTGTATAGAAACTATGCCTCATCTCTCCCTAAAGTGACAGTAAACCAGAAAGGGAAAAAAAAAAAAAAAAAAAAAGAATGGCATAAAGCCATGTTTATACTTCTTAATCTCATAGCTCTAAATAAATAAATAAATAAATAAATAAATAGACAAACCAATAAATAAATATCTTGTTGGAACTGGATTTCAATGAATAATCTGGCTTCTAAATAGGATCTATTCCTGAACTGATTTCACAAACAATTTGGCTGACAAGGGATTTCTTTTTGATAGCTGGAGAAAGGGAAACTGGACATATTTTGTATTAACCGATTATTTTTATCTTTTGAAAAACCACAGAATGTTGTCTTTCACAGTATATTGAAATGTAAAACAGCTTCTCTTTACCAAGAAGTGAGCTGTTATTGGTTAACACCTCATCAGTGAATTTCACAGACAGATGTTTTGTTTCCTCTCTGCACACTAAAGCCTAGCGTTTTTAGGACTAAAGTTCTTGGTCCTGTCACGTTAAACTATGACAGTCCCTGCGGCATCCAGCCGATACGAAGACTCAAACAGCTTTATTTACTTCTGAATATACTGGAGGGATTGGGGAGTGGGAGAGACCATGAAAATTTTAATTTGAGCCAGCTGTGAAGCTTTCAGAGCCTCCCTCTGCAGCCAGTGCTGAGCTAAGATTAAACCAGGCAGAATGCCTGAAGAGATACTGAATAGGTTTGATACAAATTACATTGTCCTGCTGGTTTGAAAGTGCACATTACTGGAGTCATTAACCATAATCATCCTCAATTACAAGCACTGTAAGCATGCATACAGCAGCCCAGTAAATGTGGCCATTGTTTGGGAGTGATGTCCATAATGGATAAAGGTGGTGCCTCCCCTTGCTGGACTTAAAGCAGCCTCCATTCTGCCCCTTTCTCTTCTCCTTTTCTGTGGTCCCAATTCTCAAACTTTATCTCCAAAAGTCTGTAATTCATTGAAGTATTTTTTTCCTGTGAGAATTTAATATTGTTGAAGATGTTATTTTCCCTTATTCTAAACTATACAAGGTGTTATGACAAGTTTCAGATTAGCTCTAGTTTGTACTATTAGCTTGGTCAATCTTTTAAACATAAAAATTATCTAATTATTATGCAACGAGACCAGAAAGCTTCATATTACAAAGGGATGGTAAAAGGCAATCAAATAGGCAATCTGATCTATAGCTATCACATTGCAACCTTTCATTATCAGACTCTGTGTGCTTCTTATTAAGGCTGAACTGAATAAGGGTTCAGGGATATCTATTTTTAACTTTTATTTTGAAATAATTTCAGACAAGTATAGTATAAAGTACAAAGAAGCACAAAAATAGTACAAAGAATTTTCATACACCTTTCACCTACATTCCGTTAATGTTAACATTTTTCACACATGTGTCCCTGTCTTTGTCTCTATCTACTGTTCTCTCAGTCCTTGTCTTTGTCTCTGTCTATATCTATCTATCTATCTATCTAGTCTCTCTGTGTGTTTATATTTACATTTTTTCAAGTTTTAAATTTTACGCCTAATACCCCTTTACCTCTAAAATACTTCACAAATTCAATATATTTCTAAAAACAGGACAGTCCTTTAAGTGGGTGAATACAATTGTCAAAAAGAGGAAATAATATTTAAATTCAGCATTATCTAATCTACAGATCTTATTCAGATTTTGTCAACTGTACCACATTTATCCTTTCCTATTTCAAGATCCAATCTGGGATGACACAGTACCCTTAGTTTTCACGTCTGTCAGACTTAACATTACATTATGTTATTAAAGAGTTCAGGCCAATTATCTTCTAGAATGTCTCTCATGTTCAGTTTAACTAATGGTTCCATATTATTAGATGCAGGTTATATAATTCGTCCAAGAACGCAGCAGATATGATATTGTGTAATTCTCAGTATATCATTATAAGGAGACATCTGGTATTGCTTTGTCCCATCACTGATAAAGTACATTTCCACCTATGGCTAATGTTGTGTCTGCCATGTTTCTTCATC
The DNA here is from genome assembly GCF_018350215.1 of Panthera leo. Classification (NCBI taxonomy): domain Eukaryota; kingdom Metazoa; phylum Chordata; class Mammalia; order Carnivora; family Felidae; genus Panthera; species Panthera leo. Next base: position 51,335,713 of record NC_056690.1, on the reverse strand, counting down.
GTGGAGGTACTGTTTTCTCCTTTATAACTAACAAGCATCTGTTAGATGTAAATAGACTGTGTAAATATCCTGTTGTCATCATACTTGTGCCCACTGATTTTAGCTTCTTGCCTGAGACTCTTATTGCTGTGGTTGCAAACAAATGGTAATTTTTCTAATTTCTTGTTTCCTCCACATTCATTACTTGGAATTTTACTTAAAGAGCTCTCCATTCTTCCCATTTATTCCTTAATTTCATCGTGTACGTATGCGATATTTGATTCCTATTTTTATTTTATGGATTATAATGTGTTATTATCAGTATATTTAGGGGGGCAAATGCTTTTGTATCTATTTGATATATCTGCATCATTTTTTGAGTATGTCTTCACCTCCTAGCACTATAAGATGTTCCAAGTACATCTTGTGCTTTCATGTATTAGTCCTGAAAACAGCTATATACACAAGAAGTCCTGTGTGACTCTTACAAGGGAATGGTCTTTAGAGACAAAAATCTCGGTGTAAAATTTGATCATTGGCCCTGGGATGTCATTGCTTTCAAGAACTTTCAGAGCTAGGAAATACGCATATGTGTATGTTGTCTATTTCTATATCTATCTGTGCACATAATAAAATCTATAGGTTTATATACCAATTCTCCAATTGCAACCCAGCTTCATAATATTCATCTTAGTCTTCACCCTTTCCATAGTTGTAATGCCTTTCTCTGGCAATAAGAAATCAGACTCTTCTTCTCCACAAGTTTTTTATATTTCCTTGAGTCGTTTCAGGATTGCTCATCCATACCATGTAGAAACAGGCCTGCTAACAGATTCCTTATCCTTTTGTTTTTTGGTTTTTGTTTTGTTTTGTTTTTTGCATTTCATTCCTCAGTTTTGAATCTTTAAAACATTTTCTGCTTTAGGGGTGCTCGGGTGGCTCAGTTGGTTGAGCCATCCAACTCTCGATTTTGGCTCAGGTCATGATCCCAGAGTTGTGGGATCAAGCCCTATGTCACACTCCACTCTGAGTGTGGAGTCTGCTTAAGATTCTCTCTCTCTCTCTCTCTCTCTCTCTCTCTCTCTGCCCCTCTCCCACTCACTCTATCTCTCTCTCAAAAATAAATAAATAAACTTAAAAAAAATAAAGTATTTAAAATAAGTATACTTGCTCTATGTTTTACTGGTTTATACATCTTGCTCTTGGAGACTTTTTTAGTCAACAAAATCTAAGCACTATGAAAAATGCTTGATACACTTGCTGTTGAAGGGAAGTAGTCATATTTCTTGTCTTTAAGGAAAAATTAGTGTAGGATAAGCAAAAACTGGTATCAGGAATATCAAGAATCATGTATAATACAGGTAGTTACTATTAGGTTTCTGCTGTTCAGTCAACCTCCATGGCTTTTGTTTTGGACTCTGACAGTCTCACTACATTTTTTTGTCCCAGTTCAGTCTTTCCAGGGGGCAAAGTGCAAATTACATGGGAAGTTCACTAAGACCCAAGTGGATTCACTTTTGTTTGTACAGTTATTGCTGACATTTCTTGCCAACTCTCTTTCAGCAAAACAAAATCAACTCAGCAATTTATGAAATTATTGAGCCTTTTTAATAGCTCTTTTCAAGCAACGAGAGAAATATTGATAGTTTTTTTTTTGCCAAAAATATGCCAGTCCTTGAAATTTAGTTAATAGTTATTTCAAAGAACATTTTTATATAGTTTTAGATATCACTGTAAATTTGCAAAGTATGTATATCTCACAAAAATCATTTTATTCCAGAATTTCGCTAATAACGGGCTATTAATATGCATTTAATCTACAACTCCAATTACCGGATAAATAGAAATAATAGAAAAGAAAAAAACAATTAGTTGATAACTTGATGTTATGGATCAAGTGTTTTTGTCACCCCACCTGAAACTTCATATGCTGAAATCCTACCCTACAATGTGATGGTATTAGGAAGTGTATTATGATGGCTCTGAGAGGTAATTAGGTCATGAGGCTAGAGCCCTCATGAGTGGGATTAGTGGCCTTATAAAAGAGACCCCAGAGAGTTCCCTTTTGTCCGTTCTGCCATTTGAGGATACAAGAGAACTGGGTCTAAAACCCAGAAGAGTGCCCTCACCTGAGCTTGACCAAGCTGGCACTCTGATCTTGCATTTGCAGACTCCAAAACTATAAGAAATAAATTTCTGTTGTTCATAAACCTGTCTATGGTACTTAGCTGAACTAAGACACTTGGCTAAGTAATTTGTCTGTCTTGTTATTTAGAGTATTTCTCTAAGCTACCAGTGAGGGGAAAAAAACCCACATAATATGAGAGAATCTTTTGGGAACCTAAAACAAAAAAAAAATCTGAGCATATTTTATTTGTGAAATGTTTAGCAATTAACCTTCAGCAATATTTATCATTCCCTGCGACAGATTATTTTTCACTACCTTCTCCACGAATACTACTTGGATTTGCCTGTTCCAAGTGATCCTAATATTAATAGATACACTTAGTGTTTACCACATGCTAAGCTCTCTCCTAACATTTTTTTTTAAAAAAATGTATTATCATCCTTACAACACCCTATGGATTAGGCGCTAATATCATACCAGTTTTAAATATTAGAAAACTGAGACAAAGAGTTTAAGTAACTTGTCTAAGGTTATCTAGCTAGCTAGTAGAAGTCATCATAAATAACAAGCATGCAGTTACAGCCGAGAATAACTTGGTTACTGAGAGATGTTTAGGTTTTAGCTTCAGTGTCCGTGACCTTTGACTAGCAATATTGAAAACTATGATGTATAATTCGGAAATGTGGTATATTCATATCTGACATATCCACAGAAAACAATATTTTAAATAATTATTAAAAATCTCTAACGAAACCAATGCTGTAAAACAACAAAATTAACCCATTCATTGTTGAATGTTTTGCAATTTTACATCGTAGCTTACAGTGTTTGATTGATAAAACTCACACCTTGGAGATTAAAATGCTACGTGCATAGTATGCATTAAAAATAACATTTCTTACCTGACTGTATGTGTAGTAGAGCAGATGGCCTTTGTTTTCGATTTGTAAGCACATCCACAAATCACCTGTATCTCGATTTCTGAATTCTTTTCATTGGGTCATTCTCACCCTGGATTGTATATCTACTATGTGCAGGCCACTTATAAGTTAGTGAAATACAGGCCATAATCCAGTAAAGAACAAACCCCTTTCCAGATATTTGAACTTATAAAATTTGGTATTTTAAAACTGTGTGATACCCTGCAATCTTGAGAGTGACACGATAGAATTACAACCGCAATAAAAACAGGTTTAATTATATTTTTCAAAAATTACTCAAATGGCATGAAGTGATTCTGTTCTGGGTAAGGGGACTGCGAACCTGAGACAGGGGTTCCAGGTAAGGATCTTACAGCACCCCTATTTGCATCAGATGGCCAGAGATGCAAAGGAACATTGTAATCCCATCTTACTACTTCCAGGCCTGAGGGGAAAAGTTAATAATATCTGATGGGGGAGAATGTTTGAAAAAGTTATTTTTATAATTAAAAAGAATGTATGGGCAAATTAAAGGAGAATACATATAATTAGAATGAGTCATAAAGAGTTTTATGCACGTTAGTAAGCCATCTCAGAGAGCTGTTTTTTTCCCTCTTTTCAACATCTGTTTTTTACTGTATGACATAAAATTATAAAAGTCTTTGGAGCTTATAGAGTTTTAAAAAATGTAGCCCACAGGATTTTTACATGAAATGATTCTGGGTAGTTGTTAGAAACGCAACTTTTTAGGTCCTGTCCCAGATCTACTAAGAATCTTAAATGGTTGAATCTAGAAAGGTGTTGATTTTTAAATGTTGCAGGTAAATTTTATGCATCTAAAAATTTAGTATGCACTGGAATAGAGACTATATTAACCCAGGAAATATTTTTAAAAAATACATTATTCTTTTTCATGGGTTAGGCGCAATTAGAAGGTTAAATAAAATCCTAATGGTTGAAACTGCATGCCTGCCTCATATGCCTGCACATTGACATTTCAGTCCCTCCATCCACAAGCAGTATCAGTATAGAGGAAAGGAGAGGAGAAAATATATATTTAAATTTATTAAATTTATATTTATATAAATTACATATTATATATATTATTATATGATATATTAATATAATATATTATATATTATATATATTATATATATATTTTATTATAATATATATAATTTAAACTGCTAAAATTACAAAAGTAAGTTATGAAATGATAAAAATATCACAATAATCAAGAAAATGTAGCATACATTTTTTTCAGGCTACTAGACTGGAAAAAAGGATAAATAAGAGAATATATGAATTATATAAGACATGAATTTCACATATTCCCCTTGACATACATGGAAATAAAACCAAATGTTTCTTTCTTTTTTTAAAAAAAGTGTATTTATTTTGAGAGAGAGAGAGAGAGAAAGAGGGAGAGAAAGAGATAGGGACAGAGAGAGAGAATGCATGCACACATGTGTGCAAGGAAAGGGCAGAGTGAGAGGGAGAGAGAGAATCCCAAGCAGGCTCTGCACTGTCAGCTCAGAGCCCAATGCGGGGCTTGATCCCACGAATCGTGCAGTCATGACTTGAACCAAAATCAAGAATTTTACTCTTAATTGACTGAGACACCCAGGCCCCCTAAATGTTCCTTTCTGAGTTCGGCTTCCTCATCCCCATTGATTCTAGTGTTAACACCCAAACCCCAGTATTCACACCCATTCCATCCACCTTCTTAAAAGCAAATAACAGAAATTAGATGGAACTCATCACATTTCCTTGCTGAAAGCAAGCACTGGCCAGAACCAGAAAAGCAGGAAAGCACCACACACCTCTAGAGCTGTGGAAGCCCCTCTTCTTTCCACCTTGCAGCAGTCTGTGACCATCCCCACACCATCATCTTTCCTCCTACTGCAGTGGTTTCCTCAGTCCGTATTATTCAGATTCAACTGTTAAGCTTTGCATGCCAATTCAAAGCCTTTGACACATACACAAGAGGTATTAAGCCACATATGATCTATTAGGGAAAGTTAGTGAAGAAACAAAATATTTATACTTGGCCAAATAAGTCAACCTTCAGTAAAGCCTCACAATACCTCATAAAGAAGCAAATACCATAATATTTTTTCATGATTTGTTCAGTATTTTGGTGGTGAAAGTTTTCTTTTTAATAATAACAATGGCTTGTATTTATCTAATATTTGACCTTTTTGAAAATACTTTCAAATATATTTGTTTATTTGATCCCAAATAGAATGAAGTGAAGGAAGCAAGGCACATATTATCACCATTTCACAAGTAAGGAAAGTGAACAGGATATTTTTCTTAGTTGACACGGCTAACAGGAGTAATATCCCTTATTCAAAATCAGATTCCAAATCCATAAGCTGTTCTTCAAATTTTTCTTTTTATATGATTTTTAAAGTTTATTTATTTATTTTGGGAAAGAGAGAGAGACCATAAGCAGGGAAGGCGCAGAGAGAGGAATAGAGAGAGAATCCCAGGCAAGCTCCACACTTCAGCCCTGTCAGCGCAGAGCCATATGTGGGGGCTTAAACTCAAGAACTGTGAGATCATGACCTGAGCCGAAAAAAAGAGTCAGATGCTTAACCCACTGAGCCACGCAGGCGCCCCTGACATGTATATTTTAAGTGATGACTCTTAGGACAAAAACAGAGGTAGTAATCAAGATAACCATAATTGCAAGAAATTGAGAATTTGGCAGACCTGTTCTACTCAATCTTTCTGATGTCATGTTGTATCACTTGGATTCATTGCCCACTGACTTTGAAAAGCAAATGTAACAAATTTTCCCCAGGATATACTAGTACTGAAATCCAAGGTGAGACTCAGTGAGTGAGAGAAATATCTTTACTTACCAGGTCTCTTTGAAACAAAATCCACTGAGTAGATTTTTATCCCTACATAATGCATGGTACTCAGTATTTATCAGAGATGTAGAACAAAACCAATAACAAGTGCTGTATTAAGAAGTAACTGTTTTCTGAGGTAACATTTTGAACCTCAGAAGATGATAAAGCATTTCTAAACTTTACCTCTATATACCCTCACCAAAAGAACAAGGTAATATTGTAGATGTAAAAACTTACCAATACACAGAGTTTAATGTGGCTAATCAGGAAAAAGAAATAAGGAGATTGTTCTAAATTAAAGATATTTTATGTAACTAAATGGATACTTTTAAAAAACAATGACTTAGAAATAGAGTCTAATTTGGGACGCCTGGGTGGCTCAGTGGGTTCGGGGTCCAACTTCAGCTCAGGTCATGATCTCACGGTTCGTGAGTTCAAGCACCGCGTTGGTCTCTGTGCTGACAGCTCAGAGTCTGGAGCCTGCTTCGGATTCTGTGTCTCCCTCTCTCTCTGACCCTCTCCTGCTTGTGCTGTCTCTGTCTGTCAAAAATAAATAAACATTTTTTTTTCAAAGGAAAGAAATAGAGCATAATTCAAGTTCAGTAGGAAGTTGAGATTCCCCAGATGTTTCACACATACAAGTCATTCTTTGTACACTGCTACCTAATCTTTAAAAGAGGAGATCAAATCAAACCATATGAAAATTGTTGAAAACTAGATCAGGGAATCTTTTTTTGGAATGGGATGTATTCAGCAATATGTCTGAAATACTTTACAAACTCAGCAATCCGCTAAGCTTTCCACTTTTTTTCTTTTTTTTTTTTTTTTTTGGTTTGTTTGATTTAGTATGAGTATACCCTTTTATCGATGGAAAATTGCACCACTGAAATACCTTATACTACAGTCTATTTCAGAATCCCTGGAGGTTTAAATAACTTAAAGTCACTCTTTGAAGAATAGCAATTGACCTCTGAATAGGTCTTACTTTACAGCATCCTTTACTTCCAAAAGAAATCAGAGCACTGGAAAGATTTAGGAAGTCAATCAAATTTTATAGAAAAAAAAAACACAATAATTTATCCAATAGCTTATGCAGTAGTCAAAAATGGAATATGATTTATGTCAACTTTCAACTGAACTAGAATTAAATATAAGATTCTCAGCTTACGTGAGGGCTAATCACATGTAACCACATTGAAATAATACAGAGATCCATGGGTTTAGATGTGCATTATGGAAATAGAAGCATGGTGCAAATCATGTGAACATTTTCAGAGAGTGAAAATAATATTGTGTGTCTGAGAGTTTCACCAGTCCCACTTGCAAATCCAAGTAATCCATTTCTTATCAGATGTGACATTTATGATAGGATTTTTGGATGTAGAGTGAGGGGAGCTGAATTGGTGTTTGGCAAGTGACATTTCAAAGTAGGAAATTAAATTACAAAGAGGCTAAATGTTGCCACAGAACCAAAGGGTTTGGCAGTAGCAGAGGCTCCAAAGTCATTTTCAGTCTATTCTCTAAAGAATCATTTCACAGTTTATGCAGAAAACCCAACATTTCAGTGGTAATTAACAGAAGTTAATCCAGGTGACTGCCTGTGGAATGGTCTTCATAAATTTACAGAATGTGAATTAACTGTCCATCATGAAGAAAAAAAGACTACCGTAGAAGTAGATTCATCACACCAACAAGAGAAGTAGAATGGTGTATTTTACACTGATGAGATGCAAAGTCATTGAACTTCAGCCAATGTCAAATAGAAAGCACTGACAATAAATACCAACACAGGATGTTTGTAATAAACATTTTGTTTCACAGTTTTAAAAAATCGTCTAGCCAACTTATATCTTATCTCTGTAATATCCACCAGAAAGGAAATTTTCATTGTTGTCAACGTCAAGTCCTTTATAATTTAGGCTGGGCAGGTAATGCTGTGTTTTCTAATTAATTAATTAGTCCTACTACTTTAATTAATTAATTAACCAGATAATACCAAACCAAGATATGAATGAACACACAAAATTAGACCTTATATTGTAAGCAATATAATTATTTTATCAAATAAAAACTATACTCCAAGGAAAATTTCTGCCCATGAGTTTCAGAATGTCTCATAAACTTCCAATTCCTTCTTAAATCCACATTAATAAAATATTAGTAAATTTACTTTGTTACCTTAGAATCTTTCCTCAGAGTTTAAATTATATGATTCTGCTACTAATTAATTGCTCAATCTTGGGCAAGTCAACTGAATTTCTTTGCCTTGTCGTTCTCAGCCATAAAACAAGCACATAGGTTTAGATGATTTCCAATGACATGTCTAGATTTCTTATACTAAAAGGTTTTGATTATCCCAACTATCATAAAACCTTCTTAAGTAACATGGTATAAAATCACATTTTGAAACTCATTCTATTATAGAATTTGGAAAGTAGTAATCTATAATCTAGTTGTAATGTATTTTGTAATCAATACCACCATGATACTATAAATCTCAAATAGTGTGATACTTATAGTATGACCTATACACTGATTATAAATATTTCTTAAAACCAAACTTAATAGTTGAAGATCCAGAAAAAGAGCTGTGCATTCTAGAAGCAGATAGAGTAGTCAGAGTCACATTCCATTCTCCCTAACTTGGAACTTCCTCTTATGACTCTAGTGTTCCCATTGTTACACCCACCTAAGCCCCTAGATGAGGAAATTCACCACCCCTGTATTTGTCTGGGTTCATCATCTCCTACATATAATGTCAGTAAATCCTGTCAGTTATATTTCCATATTGTGACACAAGTTATTCAATATTCTTTGATTATTACATTTGCAAATTTGTCACCGTTCACTGAATAATCCCAATAGAACAACCTAGTAGCTCTCCTTTTTATTCCTCTTTCAAGTTTATCCTTTACTTAGTCACCAAAATGTTGTCTAAAATAGCCTCTTGTTGATGATTTCCTAAATTACAAATCTTACATAATCATTGATTACCAATCTATCATTAGCTGCTGCTTTCCTCAACCTTTACACCAGAGCTGGTGACACAAGTGAATTTAATAAATCTGGCATAAAGATACATTTTTTTTGATTATTGCAAAGTGTATATATGTGTGTGTGTGTGTGTGTGTGTGTGTGTGTTGTGTATGGGAACAAACATATATATTTATACTTAAGATGGACATGAATTTTCTAGTTACCATAGAGCCTACCACTCCCTACTGTCTTATTCCCAGCTGCTTTATATTTAATAGGTGAAAAAGAAAATTGAGTGTTTGAATATAGCTACCTAGAGGTCTCCAGACTCACAAGTGAATGTCACTGCACAGGTCATTCCTCCTACTTTAATGTAGTCACACAATTTGTGCATCTCCATTTGCTTTTCAAAACTTAGCTCTGGCATTGAATTTCTAGGAATGCTGCCATGAAATCTTTTCTATCTCAGTGCTTTCTCAACCCCTTCATACTTGTCTCTATAACTTCTATGTGCTTAATTTCTTTTTCTTCAAACTTGTGTTATAAATTTTCACACTTCAAAAAAAAAAATCTGTATCAATTAAACTTAGCAAAGTGAGCATACTGTGTCCTTTTAATCTCTTAATTCTGTCAGCAAACTAGCACCTAACACATGGTAGATGCTCAATGGAAGAACAGAATCAGTGCATTTCTAGCTCAGTGGGATAAGCATCCAATGCTTGATTTTGGCTCAGGTCATGATCTCACGGTGGTGAGATGGAGTCTGTGCTGACAGCACGAGCCTGCTTGGGATTCTCTCTCCCTCTCTCTCTCTGTGCTTCCCCTGCTCATGTGCATACATGCTCTCTTCCTCTCAAAATAAACATTTAAAATAAAACAATCAAAGCATTTCTCTAGGCAGGAGTTTCATAAATAGGTTTTACCTTGAAACACCTTAAAATGTACAAAGTATTTATAGAATAGTAGGAAACATAATGGGCATTTAAAGTAGCAAAAGTGGGGCCAAAGAATCAGAGAAATGTTCAAAATGTGGTATGTGTTTAACTGCAATAAATATTCAATACATCCAATAATATATCTTAATACATATTTAATGTAAAATTAACATTTTAATTATAGACATAATATTAACTAGTAATTATTGAATGGTATTTTAGTGCTCAGTTTACAATTCTCCAGTGACTACCTTCCTCAATCAGAATAAAATCCAAAGTCCTCACCATATCTTTAAACCTCCACACCCCAAATGCTTTGGGTTTCATCTTCCATTCTCCTACTTTCCTCTCCAGCCACACTGGCCCCTCGACCTTCCTACATTTTCCCAATGACATTAAACCCCTCCTGGGTTTTGAGTTTGCTCTTCTTTGCTTTTCCTGCAACACTCTGCCCCACACATCTCATGCCTTACTGCTCACTCTGCATTATGTTTCTTCTCAAATAGCCTTTTATCTGAGAAGCCTTCTCTGAATATCCATATAAATGGCAGGCACTCACACCCTGTACTCCACCCTCTTAGGCTGCCTGGTCTCAGAACTGATCAGAATTTGACAAATAACATATATCCTTGTTCCTTGTGTAAGATCTGAGTCCCTCTAAAGAACATAAGCTCCGCAAGGACAATCACTTTGTTTTGTTGCCTGCCAGGCACATTGTAGACATTGAGAAGATATATTGATTGAATATATTAGAATTTTGCATTAACTTAATACTTCATGGAACTCGTTTTGGGAACTAGAGCTCGAAGCAGTTTTCTACAACAAAGGAATTTCAACCTTATCTTATTTAGTCATATTTCTGGTAAAGAAAATTCCCCATTCTGACTAAATACACTTAATACATATGCAGGAAATTTTAAAGCAAGCAAGAAATTAAATGTGTATAAAAAGAACGTTAAGTAAATTTTAAAAATATTTGAAGTTCTACTAAATCTCTTAACCATACCCATATTTATTCCTATGAAAGGATTATCTAACTATCTGCCAAAAGTTGAGGATCTTGTTTAGTGTATAATTTAGCAACAGCTTTTAAAGTACAAATACTTTATTTCAAATTTAATGTTACTAATAAGTTCTACCATGCACAGATTATGCTTCCAGCAGATATATTCTGAAATCTTTTTAGACATATATATCTTTATTAGAATACAGCTTCTGAACATTTAACTATTTTTGAATATCCACCACTTTTTATCACAAATTACTATCTGAAAAGAATTTAATTGGAATGAATTTTAACTACCCAATGTCATAGAATGGAATAATAAGTTAGGGGCTCATTTTTACCCTCAAATACATTTCACTCATTATGTCCTCTATTTGATAATGCATTAACTACAGAAAAGGTGAATCAGACATGCCATTAAGGATGCCAAGGCTTAAAAATCAGTAGAGTGAATAAAAAAGGTATTACTCAAATATGTCAAAATGGAATCCAACCATGCCTGATCTTAATAAGTCCATTATAAGCTGTATTGATCAAGAAAGCTTGCCAATCATTATAAGACATATTACAGGAATGTTTAATGTGTTAGAATATTTTAAGATATGAACAATTGAAATAAGGTGTCAGCATATGTTTAAATGACAATCAATCAACAACTATTTATTGAGTAAAAGCACTGAGTTAATCACTACTATAAATATAAGGTGAATTGATATAGTTCTTGCTCTAAAGGGCCCAGTACTCAAGTTGGGGCATAGGATATGCATACTTGAGTAAACTATTTTGGTTCTATGTTTATTTATATATAAGGAGGTTAGTTTATTAATTTATAACCTCCCTTTTTAGCCTTTTCCTATCTTTGGGATTCGTTTTTTTAGTTTATATGCTTGACAACAAAAATACAGCTATAAGGCCTTGGGAATTCCTTAAAATCTATCTGTATAAACTATTAGTGTCTTAGATATGTTTTCATGTAATTCTTTGTGTAAAACAAACAACTATGAATGGATATTCCTCCTGCTTTTTCAAACAAAAGGTAGGGTATAGTGTATTTAAAAAGCAAATACACTGTACTTACCCTTGAATTTTTTGATAAAAATAAGTTCTATGAATATAATGCTTCACTATTTTTTTTACAGCTGCATAATATTTCAAAATGTTTATTTAACCAATTCCTTACATGGACACTGAGAGGTTTTTTTTTTATTGTTTTGTTTTTTAATTGTTCTCTCTAATAAACACTATTGCAATGAATATTTGAGTGCTTATAAAAGGCCTCTTTAGGGTAGATATAGCTGTAGGATAAATTCCCAGAAATAGGGCCACAAGGTCAAAAGGCAAACAAAACACAAGTCTAATGTTGTTTTAGGTTGTTTCATTCCCTTTTAGAGGGTCAACGTATTTCATTCCCATTAGCAATGCATGGAAGCTTAATTCTACTCTTTAAAATGAAATTCCATGTATGTTTTAAAAAAGAATAACAAAACGAAATGAAACCAGAGTTATGTTGGCTCAAATAAAATATATTTGCGCATTAGTTAAGAAAAATACATTGTTTTCTTTTTATGTAAACACGATTTCATAAAAGGTTCATTTAGTCATGGAAACCAGTTTTGGTTCCCCTGACCAAAGGCAGAAGGAAGCTAGCTCTTCAGTGGAAGGCAAAGCCTCCTTTTTTTAAAAAATTTTATGTTTATTTATTTTTGAGAGAGAGAGACAGAGACAGAGAGAGCACGAGTGGAAGAGGGGCAGAGAGAGGGAGACATAGAATCCAAAGCAGGTTCCAGGCTCTGAGCTGTCAGCACAGAGCCTGACGCGGGGCTTGAACTCATGAGCTGTGAGATCATGACTTGAGCCAAAGTCGGACACTTAACCGACTGAGCCACCCAGGTGCCCCCAAAGGCTCCTTTTAAGATGTCTTTTGGCAAGTGAAGTTATCTTCTGGCATCTTCCCAGTCCAACTAGCCTTTCTAATTTTCCCATTTAGCACTGTGATATTCCCAGAACAGTACAAGTCAAATTCAACTTTATTCAAGAAATAATGTTTGGGTCCTTGTGTCAGAAATTTTAGCTTCCTGGTAGTTTTACTTCTTCATCGATGGTTCTCTGAAGTACATCCTCCAAGTAAAGTGGTAGACCTGCATCTGTAAAATCCTTCCAATGCAATAAAGAGTCTACCTATGAGATGGATACATTTAAATCGGTGTCAAAATATTTTCTCACACTTAACAAAAATATCCAGCCATGATGAGTGGGTGTTCTAACAATTTATATATATTATTTGTCTCTCTCTTTTTCCCTCTAGTCTCTGATACCTAGGACAGCACTTATAGATTAAGAAAAATATGAATATGTGGCTCTGAAATATAAGACTTATTTCTTAGGATTTAAATATGGGTCACCACCACTGCAATCTTTGGGACACTGTCAACCAAGTCATCATGACAACAGTGAACAAGCAGATATCCTACTCTGAGGGACAAGCTCCACTAAGGAACACATATGACAGCAAAGAAGGAAAGGCAAATGCAACTGATCCTGTTTACTTCTTGCTCCTTGTGTTAGAACTCAAGGGCATCCCTGTGGACTAAGTGAGATGAAAAATGCTATTTTAGTTAGCTTGGGTTGTCATAATAAAATACCATAGACTAGGTGGCTTAAACAACAGAAATTGATTTTCTCACAGTTCCAGAAGTTGGAAGTACAAGATCAAGGTGCTAGCTGATGTAGTTCCTTGTGAGGCCCCTCTTCCTGGCTTGTGAATGGCCACTTTCTTGCTGTGTCCTCACATGGCAGAGAGTCAGCAAGTTCTCTAGACTCTTATCTTATATGAACGTTAATTCTATTGGATCAGAGCCCTGCACTTATGGCCTCATTTAAACTTAATTATCTCCAGAAAAGTCCTATGTCCAAATATATTCACATTGTGTGTTGGGGCTTCAAATATGAATGGAGGGGAGGCATTCATAACCATTCAGCACATAATAGGGGCAGAGTTAATGCATCAAAGAAGATTTCCTGATCATTTGGAGAGGCGGTGCCAATAGCAGTTAATTGGAGAAATCAAAGTCACAACATTATATTTGTATGGCAGGCTGGTGGTATGGGTCATAGTACCAATGTATCTGTGAGAAGAAAAACACTAAAATATTATAAATTTATAACGTAGTGAAATTAGACTACTATTGATACAAGTTAAGTTCAACTAGCTGTACATAGATATACACATAAAATCTTTTGAGCAGTAATCAGGTGTTTTTATTTGCATTAAGCTCTTTTTATTTTATTGTACTTTTTATTGGGGGAGAGAGAGAGCACATTAGCAGGGGAGAGGGGCAGAAACAGAAAGAGAGAGAGAGAGAGAGAGAGAGAGAATCTCAAGCAGATTTCACGCTCAGCATGGAGCTGGATGGAGGAATTGATCCCACAACCCTGAGATCATGACCAAAGCTGGAATCAAGAGTGAAACACTCAACTGACTGAGCCACCCAGGCACTCCTGCATTGAGCTTTTTTATTTAAAAATCAAAGCTAGAAATAGGTGTAATTAGAGATGGTGTAGTACGTGATAAAATATTTCAACATTCATTTTACCAAAATATAATAAAAAAAAAACAAGTCTTCAAAACAAGAAGAGGTCCCTGCTTATTATTTAATACAGACAATTTTTCCCCAGTGTTTCTCTTTTCAGTGTAGCAAGAAATAAAATAGATTGACGCAATAAAGGACATCATGTTTAGAAGACTTATGCTAATGTTCTTATTAGCTAATGAATTTATATGCAGACGCTAGTCATTTTTCTTTTCCTTCATATAATCTTTTCCTTCTCAATCACCACAAACAATTTCATTGGCCATTGTATCCTCTTAAGAGCATTTCTCTTTTGTGGGAATGTATAGAAATGTAGGAGGATTCCATTTCAGAGAAGGTGGTAACTCCCTTGAAAGCCAAGAATGAATAAAATGATGTCAACCCAGACAGTGAAAAAGAATAAATCACACTTTTTATAAAATCTTCAGCTTTTTATAGAATACATGAAATCTTTATATATGTAACTTTACATAAATATTTAAATTAAATATACATAAATATATTGCATAAGATTTAAATTTTAAAACTTTCTATCAGATTTCATACACTCTACTATTTTCTACATGGTCATTAAAGAAGACCATAGAATTTCGTTTTGAAAAGTGAAGGGAGAATGATAGGAACCATAATAAATGAAATGTCTTTTAAAATAACACTAAGATCACAAACCATGTCAATTCTGTCTTTCAAAAACCATCACCTATACTTACTAGAACCAAAGAATTTTCAACTTGTGCAATATCCTATTGTCAGCGTATCTTATGGAATTAATAAATGGTATTAACAGATGCAGAAATTTCTTTATTTCATATAATAACTAAAAATTTCAAATTATATTTTAAAACTTTCTCATGCCGATTTTACTAAATGAAGCAATCATATTATGGGATTTGCTTTCATATGCTTTAATTTAGTTACTTTATGTGTGTATTCTGTTCTGGAACTTTATTTGCACATTTTTCATTCACGCTGTAAATAACACTTGATAAATCTAAAGAGCTGCCATGTATTCTGAGACATGTATACAAGCAAATTTAGAATGCAAGGTAAGACTTCCTTTGTATCTGATTTCAAATGAATTTTAAAATATTTTCCAGCTAGTTTTGCAATTTTTATAAGCTGATCGTAATGCAGAAGCTTTCTTCTTTTCAGTTAGCTTTGCTGTTTTTAAAGTAAAGAATGATAATAGCATCATATACACATACACACCCAGCCTTTTACACTTATCCATTAAAATGTTTAAGGTAGGTCATAATTCAAATATGTAAAGGGCTAACAGGAAATGAGCTTAAGCTTGCAAAAGTTGATAAAATATTTTCCTTAGAGAAATATAAGTAAATTTAAAATTTTGAATATATACATAATATGGCAAACATTTTAGAAAATGACTCCTATGATCCCTGCCCCAGGATGTTCATACCTTGAATAATCTCCTCCTCTTGAATGTGGGCTGAGCCTAGTGATTTGCTTCTAATGAATCAAATACTACAAAAGTGACGTGATGCCACTTTTGATACTGGATTATGAAAGACCAACATCTGTCTTGTCGAAGCACTCTTGCTCATTCTGATGAAGCTACTGCAGTATTTTGGGCTGTCCAGGGAAAAGGCCCAATATCAAGGGAGTGAGAATACCTCCCTTCCTAAGGAACTGAGCAGTAGTCAGCAAGGACCTAAGTAAGGCCTCACTCATCCAACAGCTTGTGAGATACTGAATCTTATCAACAATCATTCAGAGCCTGAAAGTGGATCCTACCCTCATTGCATCTTGAGATAACCATGGCAGGCTAAAATGCCACTTGCAGCTTCAGTTGGGAGACCCCGAACCTAAGACTCTATATAAGCTCACCCACATTCCTGATCCATAGAACCCATAAAATAACACGTGTGATGTTTTAAGCTGCTAAATTGTGGACAATTTGTTGTGCAGCAATAGATAACTAGCGTAATAATTACTATAAATAATTTTGGCTTCAGGGTAATAATAATGTTCTAATATGTAAAATGGCTATATGCTATAATAACGTTTGTTTCCAGGTCTGCAAAACGAGAATGCTGAGAAAGAGTACCTCTCCTATTGTTTCAAGATCTACATTTTATCTTATTCATATCATTCTATTACTAAATTCACGTCTAGTTTTGTTGTCAGAAGAGAAAATAAGAATTGTAAAGATTACATTATATTATGCATGGAATAGTACCTAGCTATTCACTGTGAAAATGCTCAGAAGGTGTAAGAAAATAGATGTTTGTCACAAGTTGGCATGCCTGACATGTCACAGGGAGGCAAATCTGGGTTTCCAGTGTAGCTCTTTCTTGGTCAGCTTGGGTTTATCAGAAGGGGTAGAGTGGATCAGCTTGGGAGTAAAATCTTATTAGGACCAATGGAAACATCTCTCATAGAAGCTTATTTCAGATTTCTTGTTTTAAAAATGTTTTTAAGATCAATTCTTAAACTTTCTGTAGGAAAATGTTTAGAATGTCAGAATAAAAATAGAGTGTGAAATACACATTCACAGCCTTACATTTTCAAGTTTAATAAGCACATGATTTTTAACAGGGATACAGGTTGAAAAGCTGAAAAGAGGTGGGGAGATAGGAGGGAGTAGCTGGTCTGTTTGATTTTTATATTTTAAAATTTTAAAGTTTGAAAGCACCAGTGATTTCCATGGCTTTCAGGACTTCTTAGATGAACACTGAACAGGATTCCTCTGCAGAATAATTAAATGAAAAACAATTTTGCAGTACCACTTTAGTAATTTAAAGATGGCTGCAAATTCTTTGCTACTCCTCCTATGAGGGGTAGAGGGAAAATTCACCTCCTTTTGAACTGACACTGAACTTCTTAACTTGCTTGGCAAGTGGAACAGGGGCAGAAGTGATGTTGTGTGACTTCCACAGGCAAGAAACCTTTCAGACTTCCTATAATGCATGCTGTGGGTAAAACCACAGTCTAGCTGTTCTAAGACCACCATACTGGACATGCCACAGGTAGATCTACATTGTGAGCAGAGTCCATCCCTCCGGCCACCCAGTGACCAGACATGTGAGTTAAGCCAAATCGGACCCACTACCGTGAGAAACAGAATCATTACCTAGCTGAACTCTACACTAATTCTTGATGAACTATATAATAAAACTATTGTTGTTTTAAGCCAATTAATTTTGGTGTAGTTTGACACACAGCATTCATTAACTGGAAAATCATCATAGTCACCTAGTTTTTACCTAAGTGTTTAAAGTCCAACTAAATGCAAATAGCCTCAAGGTGTAAAAAAATACTTTACAACATTATCTAGAAGGGATAATTTAGGCCTCAAATTATATGGAACAAGAGTATCACTGGACACCCAAAGAAAAATCATGAAGAAAAGGGTAAATAAAACAGAACTAAAGGATTTTCATACTGGAAGTATATTGTGTTACTTTATAGTAATTCTATACTTTTACTTGACTCGCTATGGAATCAAATAGAAAAATAAATAGATATACATTTATTTGTGTGTATAAGTTTATACTTACATGTATCCTGGGGCGCCTGGGTGGCTCAGTCAATTGAGCATCCGACTTCGGCTCAGGTCATGATCTCACAGTCTGTGAGTTCAAGCCTTGCATTGGGCTCTGTGCTGACAGCTCAGAGCCTGGAGCCTGTTTCAGATCCTGTGTCTCCCTCTCTCTCTGCCCCTCCCCCGCTCATGCTCTGGCTCTCTGTCAAAAATAAACATTAAAAAATATTTTATACTTACATGTATACTTACATATGTATATACTTACATATAGGTATATAAATATATATATAAGTATAATTTCACCATATATTATATATATGTAAGTATATATAATATATATTTATATATAGAAGTCCCAAGTTAAAAAAGACTCTCGCTTATTATTCTATATAAGTAGCTAGATTGAGTGAAATTTACCAGTTTATTTCAGTAAAGTTTCTGATATCTAGAACAGATAAAACTGGATAAAGTATGTCCCTGAAAGAATCTTTCTGAAAAAGATCATAGCTATTTATATATCATATACTTTAACACAGAAGCAATTACTTTCTCTCCTACCCAACGGCGGCAGAGGAAAAACACAAATATTTATTCAAGTTAACATTGAAAAATAAAGAAAAGTGACACCTTGACTAACAAATTCCTGACGAATTCTTTGTGTGAAGCCCAATGCAGGGCTTGAACTCACGACCTTGAGATCAACACCTGAGCTGAGATGGATCCAGACACTCAACCGACTGAGCCACC
This sequence comes from Panthera leo, assembly GCF_018350215.1. Classification (NCBI taxonomy): domain Eukaryota; kingdom Metazoa; phylum Chordata; class Mammalia; order Carnivora; family Felidae; genus Panthera; species Panthera leo. The sequence continues at coordinate 51,317,060 of NC_056690.1, read as the reverse complement.
CAGGCATCCCTATGAAGCCTTAGTCTTTACACATTGAGTGGCATCCCAAGACAGGTATCCTCAACGGATAAAACAAAGTGATGCATAAACATGGTTTTCAGAAAAAGAAAGGAAAAGCAAGGCATACAGATGATGATTTAATAAATAGCATTTATCTGACAGCTGCCTCCACTATGGTTCTTTTTACAGGCAACCACATTTCCTTTTTCATTTGTCAAGTTTTCTTATGTGTGTCTCCAAATCCTCAATCAAGCTTACACTCCTACTTCATGATTTATATTCATCAGACACTGATAGAATTTAGATATTTTCTGTTAATGTTTTCCACTGACATTTAGCTATGAGAGATAATGATTTAGTTCCCTTATACCACTCCAGCCCCTTTCCTCTCTCCTCAATTCTTCCTAGTTCTGCTCTTCATAGTCAAACTGCACACTTGATTTTGTGCCTCTTACACATATAATGTCACATTTTAATACAAAATACAATATCCCAATTAACTCACTTTTGATAATTCAGTATGGTAGTAAACTTTTGTAAATGTGTGACAGTTTAAACATTTGAGTTTTCACACATACTTAAAATTATTCTAAACAATTTCCCAAAATGTACTGATTAAATATATCTATTTAATCCAGACGCTTCCCCCTCAGCCTCAAGCTTAAGTTGTTCAGTAAGGTGTTTGGCATATACTTTTCACAAGAGTCATGCAGGAAAAAAACAATAAAAGGAATTTTATACTTAAAAAAAAAATTCCTTGATATGGCTTGTTAAGGCAGGGTACCCGCCTCCTTAAATACCTGACACAGCCTGGTGTGATACCTGTTCTCCAGCAACGTGAATTAACGATGGCTTTTAACACAGAATATATAATGACATAATGTTCACGAAATGTCAGAGAGGTAATTGTTGAGTTAAGGGAAAGAAAAACTCGTTTTTGTTAGGAAGAGAAATATTTGAAATGTGCTTAAATATTTATCCTCCGACTTTTATGGTAATTAATAATGGATAAAAGGCCTCAAAATATCTTCGGAGAAGTACGTAGTAGATAGTGCAGGCTTGGCACAGTGAGAGGTTTTTGTTTCCTATTCCAATTTCCCTGTTGGCTGCCTTGGAGAAGCTTCACGGAACCCTATCTGAACAGAGGTATTCTCTGTTTTCTCTTTCCGTTGAAGGGCAGACATTTACATTTTAGTAACTAACGATTATGCTATATCGGTATTCCATTCACTCACTTTCCCTTTGTTGCAAAAAATAGAAACAAATACGTTTCTCTTCAGTCTTCACAAAATGAAGATGAAATGCCATTACTAAATTCTCATTCTGAAATGTTTAATGTCCAACTGAAGATACTGTCTTCTTAGAGAAGTTATATGTATCTGGTTATCAAACTATTAATTGTTTCCTTTCTGGTTGAGCATTTAGAGCATGTCTTTTCCTCACTTGCTGTTGTTACATCACAGTTTTATATATATTTTATAAACAAAACAATTTTTGCTTTAAATTTAAACTTAGGGTTTAAGAAGACTTTTTAATGTATTTTTTGTCTTTAAAGGAGACTTTAAATACATCTTTTTTTTTTCAAAAAAGACTTTAAATTTAAGATATTTAGGTTGGAACTTTAGTTTCTAGCAATAACACAGATTAGATGTCCTGAAAATATTCTCCATAAAGGCCAACATCAGTTAAAAACAAGAATAAAGATACTTTAAATGAAAATGAGATGATAAGTCCTTCAAGTAGTTCTATTTGGGGAGGAACCACAAAGATTCCAGAGGATGACAAATAAAGAGAAAAACCTGCCTATTCCTCAACACGTGGAACTAAAGCTCTAAAACACAAAAGATAACAAGGAAATCTTAAACACAATCAGAGAAGAAAGAAAGATTACCAGGACTAATAATAGGCTTCTGAACAGTAGTTTTTCAGAAGAGAATGAAATAATACCTTTCAAACTATATGAAAATAATAACTGACAATCTGTAATTATAACAAATGACAACCTATAATTTATACATAGCTAAGGTATTATTATAGTAAAAAAAAACAGAATAGAGACCTTTTCAAAGAGATAAAATTCAAATCTCAGATGAATCTCAATGATATCTCTCAGTAGAAGGAAATTTAATTCAGGATAAAAAAAGATACAGGGAAGAATAATCATCAAGGAAGTTAGTGACCATGTAGCTAAACACATATTGATTTTAAAATAACAATAATAGTTAATTTTGAAGTAAAAATAAAAGAAATCCAAAAGGCTAGGCAACAATAAAATGTAGGAATTAAGGAGATAAAAATTTAACAATAGTTCACAGTTCTTTTACAACTTTGTTGGAGGTTATAGGTATTGGTTTACTGTAAATTTTGCTAAGTTTGTATGTGAAATGTTAGGTGTTATGTGAAAAAACTATACCTTAACATATATGAGAGCTAAAAATCTTTTAAAATTAAATATTTAAGCAATCAACTTAAATGAAAAAGTACAGGATAAGCTGAAGTCAATAAGAAAATGAAAATAAGAGTGAAAGGTAATTAAATAGAAACAATTAAATGAAACAAACTCGAGTAGATTCTAAGTAAAACATAATAATACAGATATACCTCTATCTAGATTGATGAATGAAAGGAAAAATGTTGGTATTGCACATCGTTGAGTCAGAAAGAGAACACAATGCTAGAGGTACAGAAGAAATTAAAAATGAAATGAAAGTACAATGAATGTATCTCTATTCAAATGAATGTAAAATTTAAATGACTAGGAAATTTCCAAGAAAGGAACACTAACAACACTAACTCTTCAAAAGCAAGTTTTTAATTTAATATTAATGATGGAAATATTTCATCAGAAGTTTACAATCCATCCCCAACAACACACACACTTATAAAACTACCAGAAAAAAAATGATTTTAAAGGTTAGTTATTAAAACATTCAAGAAACTGATAATTACTCTAAAAATACCTCTTATTTTTTTAAAGATATTCTTTTTAAGTAATCTCTACACCCAATGTGGGACTCGAGCACACAACCTGAGATAAAGAGTTGTACACTCCACCAACAGAATCAGCCAGACACCCCTAAAAAAAACTCTCATGAGAAGTAGAAGAAAGTTTTTACCCAATCCACTGCATAGCTAGTATACCCCAGAATAGTGTTACAAAAGTAGCCAGTCAACTGGCCAGTCAATTTGTTATTGATTAGTAGTGAGGAAGGAGTTTGAATCAATTGTAAATCAGTGTGCTGCTTCCTTCCGTAAGAACATTTTGCTTCAAAAAGTGTCAGCTGAACTAGAATTGTCATGCTTAGCGATGTACTTGATTTTTATTCTGACAAGGTCCTCATTTCATTGTGATCCAGTAGTAAAGAGTTCAGAACTAGCACCACCAAATTAGCACCAGTTCGAACATCACACTTTGAGCAGCACTATTCTGGAAACCAAAACAGCACGAGGATAGAAAGAAAAAAATTGGACCACATTTTTTAATGTTGAGGTAAGTGTCCAGATGAAAATATTTTAAAACTGAACATATTAGGGAACTAGAACAAAAAATCCAAAGTCAGGTTTATAACCAGGAATTTTATGAAACTCAACACCAATGCATAATAAATGAAAGGCAGTTGGGGTGGGGGTGGCGCGCCTGGGTGGTTCAGTTGGTTAAGCATCCAACTTCAGCTCAGGTCATGATCTCATGGTCCATGGGTTTGAGCCCCACCCCCCCAACCCCCCCGTCAGGCTCTGCACTGACAGTTCGGAGCCTAGATCCTGCTTCAGATCCTGTGTCTCTCTCTGCCCCTCCTCTACTGTGGTCTGTCTCTGTCGCTCTCAAAAATAAACATTAAAAAAAAATTAATAAATGAATGGGAAAAATAAGTAAGAAAATCAGGGACTTTCCTTAGGATTCTTAAATAAAATAAAATAAAAAAACCCACAGAGGAATCAATGATAGCGTTTACCACTTCATGATAAAAATTATGATCCATACTCTAAAATCTGAAAGTACGGGCACCTGGGTGACTCAGTAAGTTCAGTGAGCAACTCTTGCTTTGGGCTCAGGTCCTGATCTCACAGTTCATGAGATCAAGGCCCACGTCAGGCTCTGCCCTGACAATACAGAACCTGCTTGGGATTCTCTATCTCCCTGCCTTTTTGTCCCTCACGCTGTCTCTCTCAAAATAAATAAATAAACATAAAATAAAATAAAATATGAAAGTAAATAAAAATGATAATTATCATGGTTTACATTCAATGCATACCCTGGAAGGAATAATCAACTAACTAAAAAAAAAAAAAAAAAAAAAAAAAAAAAGGAAAGAAAGAAAAGGAAACAAAGACAAAGAAAAGGAAACAAGCTATAAGTAAAGAATGTCAGTAGTACAATTGCATAGAACATCTAAAAGACTCTACAGACAACTTATGAAAATTAACAAGATTATGTTTGCATAATAATAAAATTTCTGAATGTCGTTTCTATAAATCATTTTTGTTACAAATGTAGATTTTTAAAGATATTTTTAATTTTATACCAATATAAAAGATACATAGAACTATACCTAACAAATGTAGGTAAAAACTATAAAAAAGATATAAAATTTGTGTTGAAAGACTAATGAAGAATTAATTAACTGAAGAGATACGAATGATGAGTCTATGGAAAGTAAGGATCAAAATATTAAGGATGCCATTTCTCTCCAGGTTAATTTTTAAATTAATTGCCAATTAACACAGTGCTTTAAGGAACACAAGGTTTTAAGTAAAATGGTTAAAAATGAGTAAAGGGAAAAAAGAGGCCAAGAATAGCAAAGATGATTTTGACAGATAAAAAAAACAGGCAAGGTTTTAATAATTATAAAGATACAATAATTTAGAAGTATTTCAGGTAGTACTATATTGACCTAGTCACAAAGAGATGAGTAGGATAGAATAGGATGGGATAGGACAGATATAGGACAGAATCCAATAAGATGTTAGAATGTATGAGGATAAAATAAGAGGGATTAGGATAGGATAGGACAGGATTTAGTAATGTATTCACCAATTTATGAAAATTTATTATTTTAAATAAGTGGCATTGCTGATGAGGGATGAACCGTGGCATAATTAGTTAAAGGTACTGAAAAAAATTGCCACTCATATAGGAAAAAAATCAAGTCTTAACACAAAGGCTTTAATCTGAAAATCAAAGCTTTTTTAAATTTTGCTATAAATATAGAATATATTTGTGTCCTCACTATCATAGTGGACTTCTTTAAAGAGAGATATATAAAGTACAAACCATAAAATATACATTGTAGAAGTACCTTTCTGCATCCAATTGCACACACACACACACACACACACACACACACACACAGAAAATGGCAACCTAGAGACTCAGAGAGATGTTGACAAGGCATAAAACCAACCAAGAGCTACTATGCTTAATATAAAACAAACTGTGGTAAAGGTAAATCTGGTAGAAAAAAAATGAAAGAGAGGAAAATAAGGAAGAGAAATAAAAATCCAATGAAGTGGACAAAATCTAAAATCTAGCAACAGGCAATTCAAAGAAGAGGACATGTGATTGAGGTTTAAAAATGTTTAACCTCAGTAGTAATAAGAGAAATGCAAGTTAAAAGTACAATAAGAAGCAGTTTCACCCTCAGAGATTGGCAACATTTAGTCTGAAAATAACATGTTTTGACAATGCTGTGGAGCAAATATATTTTTTATAACCCGCTAGTGGGAATTTAAATGGGTACAACTAATTTGAAGGCTTATTTGACAATATATAGAAAAACTGAAGATGTACATACTCTAAGACTCAGCAGTTTTTCTCTAGGGATGCAATCACATACAAGCACACAAGGAGATATGTACATAGAAATGCTCACAAAGAAAGTTTGGCAACAACCTAAATTTCCATAAAGTGAAATATAGATACATATATTGTATTTACTCAATAGCTATGAGACAGATGTACATGAATTATATGTTCCAAGGTGAATTACTCTCAAAAATACATTGAACAAAAATAAGCAATTCACAAAACAGTGTAGATAATATATCATTTGAATATATATATATATATATATATGGGCTAAACATATAGGCTACAAAATATAATACTTGCCAAAATTATAAGAACGCCAAATTAAGCCTGGTGATTAAGTATTAATGGAATTGAAATGTTTTCTTTTTTAAGTAGGTGATAAGTATACAAGAGATTATTCTTTCAAACTTTGTAGTTCTAAATTTTTTCACAGAAATAAACTCATATGATCATCAAATTCTGTCAACCTATGTACACAGAAGTCTATTCTGTGAAAATGATAAAATGTAATCCTCTCATCAGGAAAAATGTCGATATTAAATGGCTTTGCGTATGGCAAGTATCTTGTGAGAGCTTCATCCTCCTGGTAACAGGAGCCTAATTAGGGTGCAATCCAGAATTACAATAGAAGTTGGCCTTCACCAAAATTTAGGATCTGTTTATGACTAAAGCTACTGAGATCTTCAGATGGATAAATGTAACAAGGTAGAGATAAGGAAGGCTCAACCTCAGTTTTGTTTACTTCAGTATAAACAAAAAAAATCTGAGTTATCCAAATTCAATCCTTTATACAATATGCTGTAGCTTTGTTTTCTGTGTGTCTTAATTATTTTATTCACAAAAAGTTCCAAAGGTAAAATTATTAGTATCTATATCTGCATCTATATGTACCTGTTATGTATGTATAGATGCATATATATATGTATTCTATATGTATATACATGTATGTATATCTATTAACTTTCTAGGAATGTATGAAGGTGCAAAATTAGGATAGCAAGTAAAATTTAGGAAAACAGAAAAATCCCAAATTTTTCTTGGGATAAAAAAATAGAATGGAATAAAGTTGAATGGAAGGAAGCTGGGTAATCGAATTAAATATATCAAATTAAGCTCCTTTTTTACGAATACTGAAGTGTCAGAGCCAGAATTAAAAACCAATTGTATTTGATTCTATATGTTATGTTATATCTGATTCTATATGTGATGTTTCCAGTTGTATCTGATTATATATATTAAGCGGTCAGGCTATAGGGTTATCGCAGTCATGGTATGATGTCCTACAATGGGAACCACGTTACCAGATACAGTGGGAAGAGACCCAAAGCCCAGTCTATACCCACTCAGAGGGGACTACCAACTTCCCTATTACTTGAAACATTACTATGAGTTAGATGAGGTACATAACACATACTGGATGGAGCCCAAATTAAAATTTAACTTCTATTAAATCAATAGCAATTAGCTTTTTGGATTATTTTGCTATCATTTGAAGGAAAAAAAAACATCAGAGGGAAAGGACTCTGTGAAAGGCAAAAAAGACAAGAACCCTGCTAGGCAAGAAGAGTTTCCCTCTGGCAACTAGTCTGAGTCAGATGCTGGACAAACGGGACTGGTAGAATGGCAAAGAAGAAATGAATATCAATTTTTTGCAAATTTAAGCTGTTTCCAAAATCATCTGATATATTGGTGAGAAATTCATATTCATTTAACATTTATAAACCTGTTGTACAATATGTAATACATTGGAATTTTTAAGCACATCATCTCTGATAGACACAAGCCCAGTTTGGGAAGAATAGGGTGTCATTTACTTCTTCTGGTAAAGAAACTTCTGGTAAAGAAGCTCTCGCATGACATTATGTAGTTTAGTTGGCTTGGTGGTGTACCCAGGTCAAAGGTCTATCAAGACATTGTTTCACCATTATTTTCATCATCATTAGAATCAACACCATTGCCAATATTATAAAGTTTATTTACAGTTTAGAAAGTAGTTTATCCCTATGTGTGTGTGTGTATACAGGTGGGTGAATGGTGTATGTCTTTCTGAAGAAGACATTTGATCTGAAATAGATCAATCTTCCTCTCACTGTCATTCTCGTAGGAATAACAGAGGAATAACAGTCAGTTGAGCGTCTGACCTCAGCTCATGTCATGATCTCACAGTTTGTGGGTTCGAGTCCCACATCAGGCTCTGTGCTTACAGCTCAGAGCCTGGAACCTGCTTTGGATTCTGGGTCTCCCTCTCTCTCTGCCCCTCCCCCACTCTCTCTCTCTCTCTCTCTCTCTCTCCCTCCCTCCCTCTCCCCCACTCATGCTCGCTCTCTGTCAAAAATAAATAAACATTGAAATAAATTTAAAAAAAAGAAAGGGAGAAATAACTTATTCAAAGCTTTACAAATATCAATCTGGTTGACTTGTGGAGAGAAGATTACAGAGGAGGAAAAGAAAAGACAGGAGACCAGTTTGGAGACACTTGACAAGTTTCAATTTAGAGATGATCATAGTACTTAGATAACAGACAATGGACAAAGATATACATTTCAGATTCATTAGCATGTAGAATGTTAGCTACAGCCACAGGATTTAAATGAGTTCATCTAAAAAGAGACTAGGAAGAGAAGAAAGGAAGGGAAGGGAAGATGGCTGGGGGCACTGCAACATTTAGAGGACCAGTAGATCAGGAACCAGTGATGGTGACTCATTGGTATTGAGAAGCAGATGAAGGTGATGTCACTGTAGCCTAGTGAAGTAGGGGTTTAAGGTGGTGGCTGAGGTCAGTAGATGACTAACCATTGACTTTGGCAAAATAGAGATCACTGACATATTTTATTGTTGCCCTGCAAAAAAAAAAAAAAAAAAAAAAAAAGCCAGACTAAATTGGATTGAATAGCAAAAGTGAAGTCATGACATTGAGTCAGAGATAGAACTCGCTGTAGGCTTGTCAGCTCCCAGTGTTAGGTCACTGCCTCTGATGTCCCATATTCTGAACATCCTCTGAGGTCACATAACTGATTCTTCTGGGAGTAATACTTAAGCATCAAACTCAGGGTATTTAAAGCTGGATACCACTACAGTTACTATAGTATTTCTATTTGACTCTCCCTTTGACTGTGATTGCCTGGGTTTTACCTCTAATAACCTCAATTCCAGTGGTGGGTTATAAAATCCTTACTTCAAGTTTTACAGTATGAAGCATAAGAACACTTTCAATTAATATAGCAAAGGTTCCTTGATGAATGTGTGAAATTTATTTCTCATTTATATTTCAATTAAATACATCCTTTAACAGCTTAATTCCTTCTGGAGGAATTTGGGCATAAAAAAAGAAAATAAATTAGTAAGTAAGTAAATAAATCTGACTTCTATTATCTGTTCACACATTTTAGATAAACTCAACTTGTTAGTTAGGTTTGTTTTCTTTAATATGATATAAACTCTCATTGAGCCATGTAATTCATTATGATAAGATATGTAATTGTAGGTAAGTACAAAGAAGAAGATATTTACCTTGCATATTTATATCTATACTGTATCTATGGTATGATTGTATCTTCCAAATATATATAAATATTTTAATATCATTTGTTCTTATATTTAGCAATTCCAGATTTTATATTTGATAGAATAATGTTGCTCTTTTTAAAATCACACATTCTGTCTTCCTCCCTCTCTCTCTCACACACACACAAACTAAATACATACAAAAACAAAACGGTATTATAATGTCAGTGTACTGACAGACAAACCACACAGGAATGCTTTATTTTACTTGTTTAGTTTACTTAGTTTAGATGTGAATTGATAAAACTCTGATAAAGTATTTGTTCAGTGCCTACACTTTCACATCCCCTTCAATTTATGCGACACTTCAGAATATCACTACCACAAATATCACAACTGGATAAAACTCTGCAAAGTTGGAAATCTACTCCATACAGTCCACTCTTTGATTTATTTAATGGAACCTTTATATAGTTTATTAGAGATGGCATCTGTCGGCCTGGAGAATACAAGTCATTTCAATCAAGAGAGTTACATACGATAAATTTGTAAACTTTTAATACCTTTCTTGTCATTGCAAGAGCTATATCCTCCTGTTAGACTAAAACTCTCGTTGCACCCTAAAACAGTTCATACAATTCACATTTTGTGGGGGCTGCTCTAGGTAACACTCGAGCAGTGGAAACTTGATCGAGGTAAAAGGGCCTCCAGGGACCACCAAGCTGAATGTAAATAGACTTTTTAAGCAAACCACCTCGAAATAACCATAGGCCCTAACTGATCAATTACAACCAGGCATACAGTTTCTAAGATTACCAAAAAAGGGAAAATTCTTACGTTCCCATTCTCCCTCACTCTGCCCTATACCTGTGACCCTTCATCACCACCTTCTCGCAGGCAGTTTCTCCCTTGCTGTCCTGCCCGCTGCTCCCTTGTGGTGTATTCAGTAAACTTTTATCTCTTTGGTTCTGCCTTGGGTGAATTAATGATTTTACCACCCGGGCCACTGGCCTGCACCCAATTGGAGCGCCTCACATTTGGTGGTCCTCCCATCTGATCGGGACACCCCACACACTTCTAACCTACTCAAGTTATTTTGTAGTACTTGAGATGCTACAGTGGACCTGGTTCTAATGAACAATTTAAAAATCATAACTTATTATGTGTTTAATATGTGTAGGGTGAAATGTTAAGTTTCATGTTTATTTAACTACATTATTTCATTTGGTCCTCATAACCAATCTATAATGTAGGTACTTCCTCTTCTAACTTGTATATGAGGAATTTGACTCACAGAAAAGTTAACAACTTAGGTTGCCAGGCTAGTAAGCAGACAACAGCCTTCTAATCAAGATCAGTATTACCTTAAAGCTTAAACTATTGATTACTAGATTCTGCTATTCCTGCATGGTTTTGAAGCAAATACACTGCAGGAGAAGAATTTGAATATTGAAAAACAAGGGGAAAAAGAGCTTGTTAGGAAAAAAAAAGTGTGTAAATATCGTTATGTAATAATAAGAAAAAGAATACAACATCCAGGGTTTAATTCTAATAAATTGATAGATATTTCTAGATCAGAATTTCTGAGGGAATGTTAAATTGCCACAAGTTCACGATTATACAACAGTTTAGTTAATCTCTGACAATATGAGGTCATTCTTATCAGCTAAGCATCCATTTCCATATAAAAATAAACACGCAACGAATTCACAATTGTTGTACATTTATAATTCATCCACCTACAACTCTTATGTCCCCACCATCTACTCATTGACAAAGAAGCTAAACCCTGGCCCACCTCATCTTTAAATATGCACACAAACACCATTCCCCGCCACAACACACCAACACAAACACACACACACCCCAGACCTTTCTTTACCTTATTCAAGTTACTCTCTCTGTAGACAACAATCAGCATTGTGAAACCATCTGTTCTATGTCTTTCAGGAAGGGTAAATACAAACCTTAACCCAACAGGTTGCTCCCTCCCAACTATTAACACATCTTTTGAAAGACACAGTTCCAGCCTTTTTAAATGTATAAATTTAGAATTCAGTTCCCAAAGTAAATTTTATTTATGTTCAGTAGGAACAAAACTCTGTCTTAACAAGAATTCAGCTTTTAAATATTAAGGAGTTTGTTTTATTCCTACTGTTACAAGAAGTCCCCATATGGTAGAGTAAGGGATTTACATTGTGAGTGTAAATTAAAAGATACTGAAAGCAATGATGTATTCTAATGATAAAATAAATCTGCAGTGGATGATGATAGTATAGCTATAAACTTTAATGTGCTTTTTATTGGTTTTTACTTTTTGGGCTCATCCCATCAACAAAACATAGAACACGACTTAAGTATTAGCATGCAAATGTTTAATATTACAACCTTATGAAAGCAATGGCAGAACTATCAAGAAGGAGAAAGATGAGGTGGAGGTGAAAGTGGGCCTGCTGATTTACTCACGATACATAATACAGAGTCATAACGATGAGTTGAGAAATACAGATTCAAGCAAAACATCTAAAGGTTATAAATGTAATGAAGAATGATTTAAAATTATATACTATCAGAGGTGCCTGGTTGGTTCAGTCTGTAGAGCTTATGACTCTTGATCTCTGGGTCATGAGTTCAAGCCCCATGTTGGATGTGGGACAACATTAAATTAAATTAAGATAAATTAAATTAAATTATATTAAATTAAAAAGTAAAAATAAATAAAATTATATGCTGTCAAAATCAAGTTATGGTAGGTAAGGAAGCAGGAAGATAATATATGTCTAGTGATTTCCTCAGCCAATAAAGATGAGGATATGTTATTTTGAACATTACAGTAGGATGCACACACACACACACACACATAAACCCACACACAATAAAATATTTAGAGGCCACTATCTTCTGAAATAAGTCCAAATTTGGAGAAAAGGAGAGAATTACCTTTGCATTTTCTTCAATGTTTTTCCTTAGGCAGTATGAATATTATTTATATATAATTAATAATATTTTAGAGTTTGGTAAATAGTTTTAAAGACACTCAGCTAAACTTTTTATTTAATACCAGAAAGCATAGCTCATAATCAATAAACTGAAATGAATAATCAGCATCTTTGGTATATGTTCCTGTATCCAGATTGATAATAGTAAGCAATTCTACTCAAAGATATAATTATCAGAGGGTGCGTTTTGTGGCTAAGTCATCCTGGTGGACTCATTGGGTTGCAGTTTTGCACAAAAGTGTTCTTCAGGAACCATATTAAGGTTTCTTTATGATAGAGGCAGGCAATTAGCTACTGCCACCCAAAATATCTCCCAGGCTAAGGTAATACCTTATATGTTGTGATACAGAATTCTAGGTCTTCATCAAAGTACCTGTGTGAAAAATAAATATGTATCACAAAATACACTTTGAGAAGTTACTGACTATGCCTGTATGTATTCTTGCAATTAACCTCCATGTGAAATGGGGTGGTCCATCTGCACTAGAAAGTAGTTTGTTTTGCTTTGTTTTAATTATAACAAAATGTTAAATTTGATAACTACATGATTTTTATATAAAGTATGCTTTCCTTTTTAAAAATTACACAGAACTTCTCCTACTTTAGACATGTAGCAGCAATGCTTCACTAATTAATGCTTAAGCATTAACTGTGGTTTATTTATGTCTCATTAAAATTCTCTACTGCGTCTAATAATATTGAAAGTAGGGGGGTAGTATAAGATATGATAAAATAAACACTTCTTAATTTTCTCTATATTCAAGCTTCTATTGTACTAGATTTTTTTTTTTAATTTTTTTTAATGTTTATTTATTTTTGAGACAGAGAGAGACAGAGCATGAACGGGGGAGGGTCAGAGAGAGGGAGACACAGAATCTGAAACAGGCTCCAGGCTCTGAGCTGTCAGCACAGAGCCCGACGTGGGGCTCGAACTCACGGACCGCGAGATCATGACCTGAGCCAAAGTCGGCCGCTTAACCGACTGAGCCACCCAGGCGCCCCTATTGTACTAGATTTTTAACAAAATGCATTGGTAATATTTTTGCATGTGTGTTTGTGAGAGAAAATACTTCACAGAATCAAAGAATCATGATTTGCAGTTGATATGGCATTGGTAAGTGAAGCACTGTGGCATAAATCATATGTATGCAAGGTACTCTTTTCAAAGTAACTGTCTCAAATTAAGACAAACAATAGGCATAAAGTCAATTTTAAAGGTTTAAAATTTTAATTCATGTTTTGGACAATGTAAGAGTTAGTATGCATTGTTATTCTTAATACTAAATAGTATTTTCAAATTTTTTATCTTATTATTTTTTTTAAAAAATAGAAGAAAAAATAGAATTACTCTCTTTCTGTTATGATTTTGGGTAAGTTCTAGTGAGTAATGGCACCAAAAATAGACTATATTTCACAAAGGTCAATTCCCAGCCTAGGTTTTAAACCCTCATAGTCTACCCACCCCACCACTTAGTCAGCTTTATTAAGTCTCCAAATACACAAAGGATGAAGTCCATTTTTTTCTTACAACCTTTTCCAGTTTTTTATTCCTGTTGCTTATTTTGTTTCTTAGGCTCCTTGTAGCATTTAAAACCCTCAACATTAGATTAAACTGATATTTCAAATTATGTTTTCAAAACTTTTGCTGTTTATTCAGTAACTGTTTGTTATGAGAAGTAAGAATTCCATGTCCCAGTATCTCAATTAAACATTGGCCCAGTGCCCCTATGGTGACATATGATTCATAAAAAGCAAGGAAATTCCAAAATACATAGAAAACAAAGAATCATTGGTATAAATTTTTGCAAAAAAAAATAATCAGTATTTTTAAATTAGTTTATTTTCTCAGAGATGTCTGAGACAGTTCCCAAAACATCCTTATCCTTCTGGAATGTATATGGAAACATTACTAACACAATGGGTTTCATTTTGGTTTTAGATTCTTTTAATGTTATCTACTATAGCTAGCTATACAGTGTAAAAATGTCCCCAATATCCAGCCAGCAGTTTAATGTAAGTTCATAATTTCTAGACTTATTTTCAATATGCAATCAGAGAAACCAGGTGTGTCCTATCAAAACATCATTTTGTGGGTAGGATTCTCACTTGTGGTAGTCATTGTCACTAGCATGGAGGTTCTGGTATATGGCCATTAACTTGCTCTCAAGGGAATTTGAATGTATCCATTGTTCTTCCACATGGTCTGCAGTAGACAGGGAATGAATTATAGATCTGCTGTTAATTATTTCCTATCCAGTTGTTCTATATTAAATTTGAGGACTTCTGTTCACAAAACAAAACAATCAATAGAGAAACTAGGCAAACCACTAATAGAAAGCAAATTATCAAAGTACATATATTCACCAAAACCATATATCCAGAATATTTTGAGGAAGTATAAAGCAATAAAAAAGACAACACAATAGTAAAAAAGTCACTACTACATTGGATACCCAATGGCTAATAAATCTAAGAAAGGCAATAAACCACAGAGAAATACAAACTAAAACAATAAAAATATGATTACACAATTATTAGGATGGCTAAAACTAAAAAGACAAGAAATATCAGCTACTGGTGAAAGTATAAAGCAACCAGAATTTTCATACATTGCTAGCACGAGTCTATACTAGTACAATCACTTTGGGGAACTTTTTGACAGTATTTACTAAAGCTGAGTATGTAAGAATGATACAACCTCTACTCCTGATAATATGCCCATCAGAAATGTGTGCATATGTTTACCATAAAAGTATGTTCTAGAATGTTCAAAGCAGCATAATCTATAATAACTCCAACCCCGAAAATTTTCAAATGTCCTACCAAACATTAAAATAATAAATAAAATTATCTCTGCAATGGAATATCATTATGGCAGCGATAACTGACTGAAATACAACTACATGCAACAATATGAATGATTCTCACAATGTAGAACAGAAGTAGCCAGACACAGTACTTACTGTTTAATTCTATGTATATTTGGTAAAACAAAAAAATGTAAAAGTCATGTCTGCCATATGAAGTCATAATAATGATTAGAGGGGCAGTAACTAACGAGGAACACAGGCCGTTTGGGGGGCTTGGGTAACATGCAGTTTCTTAATCTGTGCAGTATTTACATTAGGTGGGTTTACTTCATGAATACTTACACCATATTTATAATGGTGTACTCTTGTGTGTATGTGTATGTGTGTGTATCTAAAACGTATCTATAGGGGCACCTGGGTGGTTCTGTTGGTTAAGTGTCAGACTCTTGTTTCGACTCAGGTCATGAACTCATGGTTTGTGGGATGGAGCTCCCCTCAGGCTCTGCGGAGACTGTTTGCAGTTCTCTCTCTCCCTCTCTCTCCGCACCTGCTTCAAATTAAATATTTTAAAAAAATCTTTTAATGAAACATCTATCATCTATATACATTACACTTCAATGTAAAGTTTTTAAAAACATCAACAGGCATACATAGTAAAACACACACATATACCACAGGATAGTAGCATCCCTTCCTGCCTACCACTCTCCATTCAACCCAACTCCCTTTATCCCAAAGTTTTATTAAGTTGAACTTAAATTCATGTAACACTTTCTCACATTAGGGAAGCTGTTGTTAATAAGGTGGAGTACAGAGGATACAAAAGTCACATCAATATGCAACTGTTTAAATTAATTGTCCTATGACAGCATTGGTTTCGAGAAAACAATGAAAGGGGGGATTATATTTCCTATAGGATCTCAGTTTGACTTTCTGTATCCAAAACCCTTGATGGTTTTGTAACGAAATACTTACCTGTGAACTTTATCTATCACTAACTCTTTCATCATAGGAAGAAATAAATATTTATTATTACAAAATAAAAAAGGGAAGAAACTCAGAGCAATATATCTTTGGATTTTTAAACAGAACAAAAGATGAAAACCCACTGTGATGCTGTTTGTATTTTAAATGTGATCTAGAAACTGAAAAGTCTGTAGTAATTCTGGGCACCAATAATAGAATATTCGGCCAATGTACTCTGATTGATTTAAGCATCTAAAGTTATTTTTTACCCTTGGAGTCTGAAGAGTCATAATGACCCTGCTCCAACAGACAGGCAAACTCTTATCTATGAGACAATTCAAAGCTGAGCTGAGGCATAATTTTCATAAACATACCTTGACTACAAACATATTGTTATATTACTAATTGAAGTATTTCTTTGAAATTGCTGGTCGAGAGCCAGTAAAATCTCTACTGAATTACACCCAAGCCTGCTGAAAAATTACTTTCAATCAGAATGTCAATAAAGCTATTAATAACATTTCAGAAGCTGCTTCTTAGTGAGGTAACCAGGCAGCTGCTGTAAAAGAGAGAGAGAGAGAGAGAGAGAGAAGACATCCCCTCCCCCATTCCTTTACTATGACAGTGTAATTTGAGTCTCATTAATCTGCAATGACATCTCCCTATTGTCAGCCTGTGTGGCAGAAATGGTTTTAGTCCAGGGTCATATTAAAATGACGGTGAGCGAGTATCCCACCCACTTTCATGGAGCTTTATTTGTAGCACTGTGATCTCTATAATTGAAGGCTTGCCTATCTTTTTGTTAGGAGAAATATAAGGACCATCTATCAATGTCAAAGACAGGAAGGTGATACCATATATCAAGCATTATTTAGCACTTGCACATCATTCAGAAAGATCGATTATTATAGTATTTATTTTAAACTGCCCAGTTGTACCCGCAAAAGTAAGACATCCATCTTTATCGGTTGCATACCTTTAATCTCCAACGTGGTTAACTGGATATTTTGTATTATAGCCAGCCACTCTTTGAATTCTGAGAAGGTAGTAATTTTGTATTTCATTTAGACATTTCTCAATTTATCTTCATCATTCCTTTCCTTGAATTCAATAAATTCTTGTTTTATGAATCCAGCCTGTAAGTCCTTGCTGAATAAACCGTAATAATGGCAAGATCTTGTTAAGTGAGAAGTGGCTGTACTGCCTTATTACTTAAAACTGTGGGAAGGAGATGAGGCAGAACGAAATTTCTTCAGTCATCCGAACTTTTAGAATCTGCACAGACTCTGCGTCCTCCAATAGTCTTCCTCACAGAACCAATGAGAAGACAAAGGGAAACATTTGCAAACAAAGATTAAATTTCTAGTGATCATGTTACCAACTGAATTTCCTTAATCTACTTACACCTCCCTGAGTTTTCCTCTTTTGGTGAAAGGCTGAAATTGTGTGCCGAGGAACCGCTAGCTTTGACGTAAATAATTTATAGAAGTTGGCAATAGATATAATCACTTTAAGTGTTATTGGAACAGCGGCTGTGAATAACTTCAATGTCTAGAATGAGGATTGGGGAGAGAGAAATGGCATCCCTATTACATATTCAAAGTATCTTTGTTTACAGTGCGGAATTAAATTTGCTCCCTTAAATCAAACGAGAGGATTGTGATGAATTTAAAATATACCGAGAAAATGGACAACATGTGGATTTTAAGATTAAGTATCTAAATAAGCCAATCAATATGGAGGGGGCAAAAGGGAAAAGAAGTGCCTTGAAACAAAAAGTAACACACTCATCAGACAGGAAATGGAGGCTATAATGGAATGATCACAGTGTGTGTATATATGTATAGGTGTGTGTGTACATATGTATATATAAGCAACACTTTGTGAGATTGCTGATTTCACAAAATTTAGGCTTTATGAGTATTTGCAGCTGTTTTTACAATTCCTCAAAACTAGAAGAAGGAAAATAATATTTAACATTCATCATTTAGGTTCGATTCACTTTCAAAGTATTCCTGTTACTAATATTTAAAGTTCTCATTGCCAAAATGAACACTTAACTCTGATTCCTTTAAAAAAAATCCAAGTTGGTATCTCCAGGCAGGTGAATTCATCACCCGTGTAGCACAATGGCCAGCTTTGTGCCACTAACCCTTTCTGAAGCCCTCCTTTCTCGCCTTCCTATGTCAATCTGAACCCTATCTAGGGGCTACAAAGATGCCTGAAAAACAGTAAAAACCCTTTTTCTCTACTACCCCAGCCTACAATAATTTTTGTTATCTGATTTTCACACTCTTATTGCTCAAATAGATGGTTTGGTTTGGCGATTGGTTGATGAGTTGTGTGACCAGACTGCGTGGGCTCACATCTTGCCTACTCCAACTATTAGCTGCTCCACATTGAGTAAATTTACACAGCTCTTTTGTGCCTCTTATCTTCCTCTACACATGGGAATAGCAATAGTATCTTTTCAAAGAGATGTGGTAGGGAGAAGATGAGGTAAGAGATGATACATGTAAATTCTTAGAAAAGTTCATGGCAGGGGTGCCTGGGTGGCTTAGTTGGTTAAGCACCTGACTCTTGGTTTGAGCTCAGGTCGTGATCTCGCAGTTCATGAGTCTGGGGCTCAGTGCTGCCAGTGCGGAGCCTGCTTGGGATTTTCTCTCTCTTTCTCTCTCTGCCTCTCCCCTGCTTGTGCTCTCTCTATCTCTGTCTCTCAAAATAAATAATAAATGAACTTAAAAAAAGACAAGTTCATGGCATACAGAAATCAAATAATAATAATAATAATATAAAACAACTATTTTAGTGCACATTTAAGGGATTCTGTTAGGCACATTTCCAAGCACGTTATATGTATTAACATATTTAATTCCAATGACAACCCTATGAAACAGATACTGTTATCTTCATGCTGGATTCTGCCACACTTGGTCATGTCACAATATGTTGGCTGGGCTTAGTCATAATATAATTAATATGATTTGATATGTAATACTACTGAAGTATTTAGATTCAAAGCTAGTTAGTCTACAAAGTTTCAGGTATAGGATCATGCGTTTGGAAAAGTTCTCATAGTTATTTATATCAGCTGGTAGGTACAAATTACTGTTTTAGGTAACTCTTCAAATATTGATGTAGGGAACTAATCCTCATAGAAATTAAATAAATTCCCCCAACGTACTCAGCTGATAGCATAGTCAAAATATGAACCCAGAAAATTCTGGCCTTCACATCCCTGACATCTGTTCTAGAAATGAATATTTAGGACTTCTGCAAAGGCATGACAATCAGTATGAAACCCAAGGTTACTAGTCCCAGGCAAAAGGCTCCATTTTACAACACAGGAACTTTGCATATCTGGGAATGTTTTGCTCAAACAAATTTAACTTCTAAATGGTTTTAATTTTATTAATTAATTAACTAATTAATTTATTTATTTCAGAAATCCTAAACAGATACTAAAATGCGGCTTACTGCAAGGATGCAGAGCACAGCTCAGAGTGCTCAGAGATAGATAGACCACACTTGCATTACTGAGTAGATTGGGAAAGGAAAGCTGATTCTGGAAATAATAAATATTCACTTATACTTATCCCCTCTCCCTAGAAAAATCTCACTAAACTTGTAATGAAGGAATATAAGGCATAAAAAAATTGTGGAGAGGCCAGGAGAGAGAGAAACAGATAGAGGAAAACAAAACAAAGCAAAACCTGAAAGAATATGAAATCTAGTAAGACCTAACCCCAAGAGTGATAAGGATGTGACTCTGTCTGGTAGGACCCTAAAGTCTCCAGCTTTGTAAATCCAGTGGGCAGGAAAAAGGAAAGCTTAGATGACACTGTGACAGACAACATACCCACCCAGAACCATACACACTCACTCTTACACAGACACATTCGCACATTTATGTATGCTCTCATACATATGCTTCTGCTTGTGTGCAGAAGTCTGCAGAAGTGTCCCCTGTTCAACTGGGAAAGTAACAAAACAGAGTCCTCCCCTTTGGAACGTGAGCAGGCCATTCAATCTGGTATTTAGGTCTCCCCAAGGGAAGATCACCACTGTCCAAACCCTCAAGAGCAAAGCCCACCTGTTCACAAGGCCCGTCATGTAAGCAGTTGCCAAACTAATAATTCTTAATTAGAAAAGTGAGTTACTAAGATAAACACATGAGATATTTGGGAATTTCCTCTAAGTAAAAGTGACAGAGATGAACATAAAATTACTCCCAAAGAAAGAGACTTGTGAAAAAATGTACATCCTTAAAGCAAGATATGCCGCAAAAGAAACAATTGGAGGAGCTGAGGTTTTTTTGAAACTTAAATGTATAAAATAAACACAAAAATTTTAAAGCTCAATAAATAGAATATAGACAGTAGGTATTAAGATTTTACTAAAAATTCTTTCAACTATTCGATGTTGGAAAATATTTGTAATAAAACTTTGATTAAAATCAATAGAAATATTAGAGAATGAAGTTTTGTAAGTGTCCCCAAAAGAGTTAAAAACAAAGGAAAAGGAATTAAAATGATGTGAAAAAAGTAAAGAACATAAAGAAACAATTCAGAAGGCCCAATACACAACTAAAAGCTGTTTCAGAAATTCTAGAGAAACTGGAGTAAAGAATCAAAAATATACATAAAATTTTTCCTCTAAATTAAGTTATGTGTCTCTAGATTGAAGGAGCTCACCCAGCACAATTAGTGAGGAAACTATGCACTTAATTACAACGTAATACAGTCTCAGAATTGTTAAGTGCAAAGAGATTGCATTAAACAAGAAGGGGTGGGGGTAGGGGTGGGGGGGAGGCGGGGAAATGCAGACACAGGAATGAGACCAGAACAGCATGACTCTCAGCTGCCACACTGAATGCCACAAGACTAGAGAGCAACTCCCTCCAACCTCCCCAGGGAAATTATTTTTACCTCAGTATTCTATTCACATCCAACTCTCAATCATGTATGAAGAAAGGATTCAGCTATTTTCAAATAAGCAAGATCTCCAGAAAAATCACTTTCAACAAACTCTTTAGATAGTTACTTGAAAATGCAGCTCTTTTGCTCTGGCAAAACAAACTAATAATGAAGATCCAGACCAAAAAAAAAAAAAAAAAATGGATTGAATCCAAGATAGCATTAAATGGAATCAATTCTCAGTCTCACTGCAGTTCAGAAGGGTCCCAAGAAGTCAGTCTTTGCAAAGTTTGAGAATATATGAAAACAGGAGAGTGGAATAAGGGAAAACATGGTATTAGAAAATATTAAGAGTGAGGAAACACAAAAATGTTATGAAAACCAATATAGTCATCACGAATGACTTAGTTCTGCAGTCAATATTTTTTATGTAATTTAAATAGTACAAACATTGTTTATAGGAATGTTGCCTGTGGAGAAATTACAAGTATATATAAACAAGAAAAGGAATACAGTTAAAGGAAAGGGGAGGAATTATAAATGTATGCATCTTACAAAGTTAAAAGGCTTTGATGGCACAAGAATAAAAGATACATTTTTATGAAAGATAACCAAAAGAGTAAAAAAAGTGATATTACTATTGTGATCTGGTTGCCAAATGAAATATAAACCCAGTTAAACTGGATTTTTAGATAAACAAATAATTTTTTTTAGTATAAGCATGTCTCCTGTTGTCTTAGTCTGTTCAATCTATTATAACAGAATACCATAGACTGGGTGGCTTATAAGCAAAAGAAATTTGTTTCTCACAGTTCTGGAGGCCAGGAAGTCCAAAATCAAGGTGCTGGTAGATTGTCTGGAGAGACCCAGCTTTCTGGCCCACAGATGGAGGTTTTCCCACTGTGTTCTTACATGGCAGAAAGGGGTGGAACAGTCTCAGACCTCTTTTATAAGGGCACTAATCCCATTCTTGAGGGCTCCATTTACCTTCATGGCCATATCATCTCCCATAGACCCCACCTCCAAATACCCTCACGTTGGGAATTAGATTCCAACATATAAATTTGGGGAGGCACCTTAAGTCTACAGCACTTGTGATATTTGAGACAAACTTTTTTGAAGGTATTATTTTGTTTATAGGAAATTCCAATTGAATTGGGCATTGTGTATTTTTATTTGTGAGATATGGCAACTTGATATTGTCAGAATGGGGGACAAAAGTTGGAGATTGGTGCAAGGCAGCTAAATCCTTGCCTATTAAAGCAAGGAATTAATGTGTAATGTCTAAAGCAAGTAAATTTAAAAATATTGTGGAAACATAATACTGGGGGATATGGAGGTATCAGGAGAAAAAATATTAAGATGCTAACAATTCTACCTCTGGGGACAGGATTGGAGCTAAGTTCAGCACAATACTTTTGGCTTAGCCACATGCCCGTGTTAATTTAATAATATTATAAACCTTTAAAAATTGAGTAATTAGTGGATCATATTCACTGAGAACATTAAATAAAGGCAAAACTGCAATGGTAAAGAACAGTGTAAACTCTTGATAGTAAAACTGTGAACAATTATACAATAAAAAAGAGAACAGTTAGTACTAAGAATCCCAAAATTAGATAATTGGCTATTCAGAGTACACTGGCAGGGACGAGAATAATGTGGAGCAAAGAGCTAAAGCAGAAAGGTAGATGCCAAATTTAGACAAGCATAGATTGAAGAACAAGAAAAAGAAAAAAACAAAAGCATTTCCTGAGCTTTATATAGTAACCATTTACCATGTTACTAGTAAGGATAAAACATGGGTCCACGTGTGTGATTGTAATCAAATTAGTTCACACTTTCCATTACATGGTTTGGGGTCAGTTGGCCACCCTGTAATCTTCCTGTATCTTCCCATGGCCTTGAATGAATAATCTCTCAGGCATTGTTACAGACAATACTGACCAGGGAGAATCCTGCCTGAGAGTAGGGGGTAAGCATCTTAATGTCTAGGATAGACAAACCAGGGAAGAGATGTCTATTAGATTACCTTTACCAGGATTATTTTTTGAGCTATTTGTAGGAGAAAGATGTTAGGAAACTTCTTCCCACTGGTTTCATTTATACACCAATAAAAAGAATATTCTTGGCAATAAGGAGTCTGCCATAGCGGTGTGCAATATGAGGTCTTGGAGTCTGGGAGAAAAAGCTGACAAAAAATGATTGCAAGACTTACCTAAAAATTAGAGATAATTGAATTAAATTGCTGAACACAAGCATAGCTGTTCTCCAACCAACATAGTTCTTAAATGATTTCCAACTCTAGCTCTGGCCTGCCGTTCATTCATATACTACATCATTGCCTGGAGGTATATAAAAGGCCACTATTTGTAAAGTAAAAATTACATATTCCTGGGTACCCTTTTTTTCTTCCATGACCTGTTTGGATTATACATCGCCAGAGAAAAATGCCAAGTGTAATGACCACTGAAATCCAGGAAACTTCTAGAGAAAAGGAATGATATCTGTACTATCAACTCTGTTTCCTTCAAATTATTCTAGCCTTATTCCTAAATAGGCTTCTAATTTGTAACAATGCTTCAAGTCCAGATATCCAGAATGTAAAAGTGATATTATTCCAAGATCTTGCTGTCCAACACAAGAACCATATAAATCTAACTAGTTTATCTGCAAGGTGGGTGGTAGGGCATGAGAATCAAGTGAATGTTATTTCTGCACAACATTAGTGAAAAGTAAAGAAGTATTAAGGAGAGTTAGCTAAGAAAACATACCTGAATTTTTTCAGAATCCTGCAACATAAAGTAAGTCCAACCATGTATGACCTCAAGAGAAGTCTTCCCTTAGAATATATTAATCGCCTATAGACAAATTTGCAAAACAGTTGCAACATTCTTTGCTCACTAAGATAAAAGAAAATCATATGACTATTAAGTAAGAAATTTTTTTAAATAAAGGGCAGTGGTAAAACCACTGTGGAAAAAGAGTTGGCAGGGTTGTTTTTTTTTTAAGTAAAATTAAGCATAAATGTTCTCTATGACTCAGCAATTTCACTGTTAGATATTTATCCAAAAGAAAGAAAAATATACTTCAGACTTGTGTGAAAAAGTTTATAGCAGCTTTACTCAAAACAGACAAAACTGGAAACAATCCAAATGTCCTTCAATGTGTGTCTGGGTACACAATGTGTCTTGGGTGTCTGTGGCACATCAACAGAATGGAATATTATTCGATAATAAAAATAAAAGGACTATTGATTCACCCAACTCACAAATGAATGAATCTTGAACACATTTTACTAAGTGAAAGAATCCAGTTTCAAAAGCTTCCATACTGTATAATTCCATTTATTCTGGAAAAGACCAAAATATAGGAGCAGAAAACAGATCAGTGGTTGTCAGGGGTTGGAGTGGGGCAGAGTCTGAATATAAAAGGACAACACGAAGGAATTCCTTGGAATAATGAAATTATTCTGTATTTTGTACTGGTTGTTATAAGAATCTATTTACATGTAAAAACTCATAAAACTGTATGCCAAAAAGAGGGAAGTTGGGTGGGGGGATGGGCTGAAAGAGCAATGGGCATTAAGGTGGGCACTTGTTGGGATTGAGCATTGAGTGTTACATGAAAGGGATGAATCACTAAATTCTACTCCTGAAACCATTCCCACACTATATGTTAACTAACTTGGATTTAAATTAAAAAAAAAATAGTAAAAGAAAAAAAAATAAGTTTCCACGTTCAGCGTGGATCCCACCGCGGGTTCGATCCAATGACCATGAGATCATGAGGCAAGCTGAAATCAAGAGTCAGCCACTTAACCATCAGAAACACCTAGGAACCCCAACATTTTTGATATAATAGACAAAGCTTTGGCATCAATTAAAAAAAGAATAAAAGCAAATATTAGGTATTAAAAAGGGAATAAAGCTACAGAGGTAAAGATTAAAGTTATATTAAAATGTTACATAAATATGCTAATAAAAATTTTTTTCTAAAATAAATGTTTTGCTGGAATAATAAAAAAAGAACTGTATGCCAAAAAGAGTGAATTTTACTGCAGATAAATTTTGAAAAAAAAAAAAAAAAACTTACAATAGCAAATTCTACCAAAGTAAAATGCAGTGAGAATGGGTCATAGATTTCAAGACATAAAGCAAGGGAGATAGAAATGTCAAATATCAAACAAGATCATGTTTAGGCAAATCTAACCAAAATGAGTCTGAATCCAAAGAAACACAGCTGATCCTAACTAGAGATAAGTATGAGCCTAAACCAATAGTGACATACATGTATATATAAAATGTTCTGCTGGTTACTAACTACACACTAAAGTAGAAAACCCAGAAAATGAACAGCTCCAATCAGAAAGAAGTTTGCCCTACACATTGCCTGTTATTGGATGTGTTCATGGAGTTGCTTTCTACAATGCTGCTGAAAAAATAAATAATAAAATAAAATAAAATAAAATAAAATAAAATAAAATAAAAATAGTTCTGAAATTCTGAAAGCAGACAGTCACCCATACACGACAAAAGCAAAACCCTATTTTAACTAGAAAGAGAGCTACCAATATTGTGCTTTAACAGACTTTGTTAGCTATTCAGAAGTAAAGATAGTCTTTACACACATCCAAGAGAAGGTTAGGGATGGTGTGGGGCAGTTGAAATCCAATATTCAATAGTTAGTGTAATAATTTAGGTAAAAATTACATTCTTAGCACCTGGTAAAATAATTCTCTTAACAGGAGCAAACTTCCTTTTTGGGAATGAAACCTTTCTGCAAGATAAAGGCAAGAGTCAAGAGGCAGGCATTGAAGTGGGTACTCCATTTTCCTAAGGAAAAGTTAAACTAACCTTCACAATGTATGGTAAAGAATTTTGATATTTCCAAAAGGAATATATGAGATGGTGGTAGAATATGGGAGTATGGTTAAACAGTGGAGAGAAGAATTGTGGAAGAAAGTGCCATTATTTGGTTAGAGAGATGGCCTAAGGGGAACTTTAAAGAGAGAGAAAAAAATGTGTGTGTGCATGCATGAGTATGCATGTATGTGTAAAATGAGGTATTACCTTGTGGGAGATAGGCATATTACCACCAACACTATCTCCACGCACAAAATATTCACCACAATCTACAAATACATGACCACTGAAAGGCAGGAGAGACCAGGTGTCCACACAACTTAGCACAAGGTTAAACAGAGTTGGGCCAGGAAGCCTGGGCTACAGCTGGTATTTGAGTTACCTAAATATTTGAATGGTCTCTGTTAATGCTTTCCAAAAAATCAATAAATAAATGACTGCTACAACATTTCTGTAAATTACTTTTCTGCAGCTGTCCTGATAGATTGCACTAGCTGAAACATATAACTTCAGTCTTTACATAGGAGGTGAAGGTAGAGGTGCTTTTCCAGGGTAAAGTTCACATGGAAGATTGTCCTGTTCTCTTCAGAAATCCTTTTATTCGGGGATAGTTCTCTTTTACCACCAAACGTCGCTAACTGCGGCTTAGGAGGTTAAAAGCATTTTGCTTACTGCCTTGCTCAGTATTAATCTGTTGTTTTTTTTTCTTTATGCTATGTTTGCCTTTTTCATATTATATTGCCTCATTTCATACTAACAAGAATGCAAATAAATTAGTAGAGGAGGCCTTTTTATTACCAATTAAAATATGAGAAAATTAAGGGTCAAGTACCAATGTGTTCCGGATCACACCTCTTATAAGTGGTAGAGGCACAAATTATTTTTTTTTCTTTTTCCTTTCTTGTGGTTGTCTAGTTTTGCCTCACTCACATCAGGGTAATGTTTAGTTATCACAACAAGCCTTTAAAATCTTAGAAAGCAAGTTCAAAAGAGAAATCCAAAGCTTCTGAAAGCAGAAAAAATTGGGAGGGGAGGTTAGCAATAATTTCTGATATAAGAATAGCAGCACGTCCTTGTTCAAATCTATCTAAGAGATAAAAAAGAAAATAGCATAAGATATAGTATCACATTCTGGGGCTAAAAATAAATAACTGCAGGGACAAAGAATTGCTTTCAAATAAAGAAATATAATTCTTGCGTTTTATTCTCCAAGTAGGTGTTTTGTTGTTGCTTTAATTTGTTAAAAGGCTTTATTGCTTTTGACAGTTTTAGGTTCACAGCAAAATTGAAAGGAAGATACAGGGAATTCCCACTTATCCTCTGCCCCTACACAGACATAGCCTCCCCCATGTATCAACTTCCTCCACCAGAGGAGGCCGTTTGTTACAAAGGACAAACCTACATTGACACATAATCCAGAATCCATAGATTGCCTGTAAATGTCACTCTTGGTGTTGTACATGCTATGAGTTTAGACAAATGTATAATGACATGTATCCATCATTATAGTATCCTATTTTCATTTCCATATAAATCTATACTCTGCCCCTCAAATACTTATCTTGCTATCTCCATAGTTATTTTTTTCCAGAATGTCTTATAATTGGAATCATACAGTATGTAACCTTTTCAAATAGGCTTCTTTAATTTAGTAATATGTATTTAAGAATCTTCCATGTGTATTCATGGATTGATAACTCCTTTTAGTGCTGAATAATATTCCATTGCCTGGATATACCATGTGTAGTTCATCCATTACCTATTGAAGAACGTCCTGGTTCCTTCCAAGTTTTGGCAGTTATGAATAAAGCTGCTATAAACATTCATGTGCAGGTCTTTGCATGGACATAAGTTTTCAACTCCTATGAGTAAATACTAAGGAGTGAAATTCCCAGATTGTACATTAAGACTATGTTTAGTTTTATAAAAAAGAAAGCAGCCAAACTGTCCACCAAAGTGCATGTCACATTCCCACCAGCAATGAATGACAGTTCCTGTTGCTCAGCATCCTTGTCAGCATTTGGTGTTGTCATCATTTTACATTTTGACCATTCTAATAGTTGTGTAATGGTGTCTTATTATCGTGTTATCTTATTTTTCATTTCCCTGATAACATATCACCTGGAGGATATTTTTATATATGTTATTTTCAATCGATATATCTTCTTTGGTGAGATGTCTATTAAGGTTTTTGGCCAATTTGTTAATGAGCTTTGTTTTCTTTTTTTAAGTTTTTTTTTCTTTTTTTCTTTTAGTTAAGTTTTAGGAGTTGTCTATTTTAGATTCTGGTTCTTTATCAGATGTGTCTTTGGCAAGTATTTCCTCATAGTCTATGGCTTGTCTTCTCATTCTTTTGACATTGTCTTTCGTGGAGCAGGTTTTAATTTTAATGATGTCTAGCTTATCTGCTATTTTCTTCATGGATCATATTTTGTTGTTGTGTCTTAAAAGTTATCACCATACCCAATGTGGTCTAAATTTTCTCCTATGTTATCTTCTAGGAGTTTTATAGTTTTGCATTCTACATTTGCCTCTATGATACATTTGAAGGTACTTTTTGTGAAGAATATAAAATTTGTGTCTGATTTTTTTTCGTGTGCATGTCCAGTTTTTCCAGAACTATTTGTCAAAAAGACTTTTTGTTCCATTGTATGCTCTTTGTTCCTTGTCAAAGATCAGTTGACTGTATTTATGTGAGTCTACTTTGGGGGCTTTCCATTCTGTTTCATTGATCTAGTTGTCTATTCTTTCACAAATACCATACTATGTTGATTAGGGTAGTTTTATAGTAAGCCTTAAAGTTAGGTAGTGTCAATCCTCCAACTTTGTTCTTCTTCAATAATGTGTTGGCTATTCTGAGTCTTTGCCTCTGCACATAAATTTTAGACTCAGTTTGTCAACATTCGTAAAATAACTTGCTGGGATTTTTACTGGACTTGTATTAGATCTACCGACAAAGTTGGGAAAAACTGACATTTTAATAATATTGTGTCTTCCTGTCTGTGAACATGAAATATCCTTTATTTATTTAGTTCTTCTTTCATTTTATTAGAGTTTTGTAGTTTCCCTAATACAGATCTTACATACATTTTGTTATATTTACACCTAAGTATTTCATTTTTTGGATACTAAGATAAATGGTGTTATATTTCTAATCACATATTCTGTTTGTTCATTGCAGATAAGAAGAAAAATAAATGACTACTGTATATTAACCTTGTATCCCGCAACCTTGCTATATTAACCTGTCAATTCCAGGATGCTTTATTTTTGCAGTAGAGCAAAGAGTCTGTTTTCATACAGAAATAGTTACTTAAATCAATAATACAATTTAAAATCATTCCATGAACATTTCAAAGCATTACACTTAAATTTTTTGTTGTTTTTAAAAGAATATCCCTTTCAGATACCCATTGGTGTGACTCATTAATATTTCTTATTGTTTTATTACTTCTAAAATGCCATTATTTAACTGTCACAAAAAATATTTCAAATTTCACTGTGTTGTTTCATTGTTCCTATTTTTTCTTTTTCCTTTTCTTGAGTATTCTATGAAAATATATCTCATTTAAGTATGAAGATATTAACTATCTTGTACCATGTTCTATCCTTCTGGAAAATGCATCTTTATTATGGAGAATTGTTCCTCTCCCACTTTAATCACATGACTCTAAACTGGTGTGAGTCATTCTATCAGAGGCCATCTTTGTTGAGTGATGTAATGTTGGCTGATTTGTGAAAATCTTGCCATTCTCCAAGGCGAATCAGAGATAAGAGAGAGAAGCACATCCCATTGGTGTGCAAATCTCTTATTCCACTTGCAAACACTGGCATCCTGTTTGATTCAATTCTGAGCTGAGTCATTATCAACCACAAAAGAACCAATACACAGAAAAACATACATACATAAGCCAGACTGTCATATACACACATATGTATGCACATATACACTCTCACACTGGTAAGAACATGTCGAAGCAGAGACAATTTTCTCAATCTGTGGCTTTTTAATTATGCCAATCTGCGGCATAATTTTTGATTATGTTTCATTTTATGCTTTTATTTGAAAATAATTACTGCTTTAATATACATTGTCTGCTCTCAGGGTTGTTACATTTCTTTACATTTTATTTTGAAATATTGGTAAAGAAAAACAGAAAAATATCACAGACAATTTTTATGTATGCTTCCCATAGCTTTACTACATTATCAGAGTGCCAAACCAAGGAAATAACTTTGGTACAATGCTATTAACTACAGACTATTTTCAATTACCAGTTTCTCCACTAATATCTTTCTTTCCCCAAGTATCCTATCAGTTTAGTTTGCACTACATTTGGCTTCAGATCTCCTTAGTCTCCTCCAGTTTGTGACAGCTCCTCAGACTTCCCTTGACTTTCATGACTTTGGCACTTTTGAAGTTTAATAGTCAATTTTTTTTTTTGTAGAATTTCCCTCAGTTAGAGTTATTTAATTTAATTTAATTTAATTTATTATTATTATTATTATTATTATTAGTTATCTTCTTATGATTAAGCTAAGATAGTGCAAAGGGAAGACTACCACAGAAGTGATATCCCCTTTTCATTGCATCATATCAAGGGCTACCTGATGTAACTATGTCTTACCAATGGTGAGGTTAACGTTGATCACTTGATTAAAATGGTGTACGCTGAATTTCTCCACTGTAGAATGAAATATGGCCCTTGGTAGCAACATGGATGGAACTGGAGAGTGTGATGCTAAGTGGAATAAGCCATACAGAGAAAGACAGATACCATATGTTTTCACTCTTATGTAGATCCTGAGAAACTTAACAGAAACCCATGGGGGAGGGGAAGGAAAAAAAAAAAGGTTAGAGTGGAAGAGAGCCAAAGCATAAGAGACTCTTAAAAACTGACAACAAACTGAGGGTTGATGGGGGGTGGGAAGGAGGGGAGGGTGGGTGATGGGTATTGAGGAGGGCACCTTTTGGGATGAGCACTGGGTGTTGTATGGAAACCAATTTGACAATAAACTTCATATATTGAAAAAAAAAAATGAATTTCTCCACTGTGGAGTTAACATTGTTTCCTTTGCAATGAATAATTATTTGGAGAAAGGTAATTTCAGAGTCTGCAAGTATCTCGTTTCTGATGATATTTTCATCCATAAATTTTAACAACCGTCAATATATCAGGTATGCAGCAGTTATTATTGTGATGCTCTAGTGGTAATTTTCCATTTCTCTCCTTGTTTTTACATTTAAGCAATTTTTTAAAATATTTATTTATTTTTGGGAGAGAAAGAGACAGAGCGTGAGCAGGGGAGGGGCAGAAAGAGAGTGAGACACAGAATCAGAAGCAGGCTCCAGGCTCTGAGCTGTCAGCACAGAGCCCAATGGAGGGGTTCGAACTCATGGACCACGAGATCATGACCTGAGCCGAAGTCAGACACTTAACCGACTGAGCCACCCAGGCTCCCCTCATTCCTTTTACATTTTTATTTATTTTTTTTTAATGTTTATTCATTCTTGAGAGAGAGAGAGAGAGCGAGCATGAGCGCGGGAGGAGTAGAGTGAGAGAGGTGCACAGAACCCGAAACAGGCTCCAGGCTCTGAGCTGTCAGCATAGAGCCTGACACGGGACTCAAACTCACAAGCTGTGAGATCGTGACCCAAGCTGAAGTCAAACACTCAATTGACTGAGCCACCCAGGTGCCCCTCCATTTACATTTTTAAATTAGTATTCTTTTGTAAGAAAGAGCTATCCCTCCTCCCAATTAACTAAGTTATTTGTTTATATTAACATTTACTCATAGATACTCACTTTATTCTGTAGTTTATAATCAATAATATTGGTATTTGGTGTTCATATTATCAGAGCTTTGGCCATTGCCAGTGTCGTTTAAGGCTTGCTCCTATGTCCTTCCAATATATCCTCATCTTTTAAGAGCACTCCCTTACTTTCTTGGAATACCAGATGTCCCAGGCTCCTCTTGTATTTTCCCCGCCCCACTGCTGGAAATAATGACTCCTTCTATTGGAAAATAATATTTGGAAATTGAGACGTGGGAACTATTTTATTGCTATTGACATGTCATTGCTACTTAGCTTTCTCTTACTATACAGAATTAGAAAATAAAGGTCTGTATCCCTTCCTGTGCAGACACACATTCATATTTAATTCCATATCTAAATATATTCTGTATGTGTATGTTTAAAAAAGTGAATTAATTCTGAAACTTCCAGTTGAACCTTCAATGAACACCTTAGGGATTATTGTAGTCTTCAAAATTTCCTTATTTGCAACTTCTTTCTCTGGCAATTAAAAACTTGGTTCTCAATACCAACAATATAGTTACTTATTTCTTCAATTCTCATATACATATATAAAGCAATTTCAGACTTGCTAAAAAAAATATACTAACTAGGGAATACAGTATTTGTGTGTTATAGTTGTTTTTATGTCTTTATCCATGCAGTATCTAACAAAAATGCTGTTTTCAAAATTGATTTCGGTATGTTGATTTTGTATCCTACAACTTTATGTCTTGTGACCTGCTAAACTCATCAAGTTGTTCTTGATAGTCCCAATTATTTCTTAGGATTTTTTGTACTTGGGGTCTTTCAGCATTGTCAACCACATTGTGTTCCAAAAGACAGTTTTATTTCTTACTTTCCAGTGTGTATCCATTTATTTTTCCTTGCCTAATTGCACTGATTGGGACTGCCAGTAGCATGTCAGATGGGATTGATGAGAGCACATTATTATTTTTTTCTGAATCTGAAGGGAATTCAGTTTGTCACCATTAATTATGATGCTAGCTTTGGATTTTATGTATCCATATCAGGTTAAAGAAGTTCTCTTCTTTAACACTTACACATATAGCATTTTTAAAAAGTCACAATATGTCACAGGTATATTTTACCCTTCCTATGCCATACTATACTATACTATACTATACTATACTATACTATACTATACTAAGCTATGCTATGCTATACTATGACTGCACTATACTAAGACTTACTCAGATAAGGTTTTTGATAAAAGCAAAGTACATGTTACAGTAAGATAGAGTGCAGGCGAGTGTTAGGGGCTTGAGACACATCAAAATGCAGTTCCACAGTGCCCTTCTTATTCACATAAGATGCATTTTGTCTCCAAATTAAACAATCAAAATTTGTACAATAAATCTTGGCCTCAGGAGAGCTCATGAAGAAGTTCTCAGCAGGGACTCTAATGGCCCACTGGCCATGCAACCAAATCAGGGTGTCTAAAGAATTACACAAGTTAAAAGCCATGAACAAACATACCAGCTCTGGGTGACACCAAGGGGGTTTCAGACTTGAAACAGCACCTCCTAAATCACTAGGTAATTTGTTACTGGATCCATGAACTTTATCTGATCTGAGCATCAATGTCAGATACCCAGCATGCCCAGAGACAAATGTAGAGTTGACTCAGTTCAGGTGTAAAACAGCTGTATCCTGTGAGTATTATATTCATAGAACAGATAGTTTAAAAAAAAAATCATAAAGGGTTGTTTGATTAAAGCATTTTCTGTATCTACTAAGATGATCATATTTTTTTCTTCTCTAAACTTTTTATTTGGTGATTATATTAAATGATTTTTAATGTTAAACCAGCTTTAAATTCCTGGGTCAACCTACTTGATTGTGATATATCATTGAATATGATATGCTAATTTTGTTTTTATATGTTTTAATAATGATTTTAGTGTCTGTGTTTATGAGGGACATTGATCTGTAGTTTTGTTATATTATTATCTGACTTTGATAATATGGTAATTCCATTCTGATATCAGTTGATAAGTTTTTTTTTCATTGGATTTTTTCTTTTTACATAAATTTCAATAAATTATCCAGTGAAACTAATATTTTTTAAAGATTTTTTACTGTGATAATAATTTCTTTAATATACATAATGTCATTCATGCTATTTATTTCTTCAGTGAATTTTGTTCGTTTCTGCTCTTCAAGGCATTGTCCCTTTTATCTAAGTGTTTATTGTATGGCCATAGAATAGAATTGTTCATAGTATTTATTATCCTTGTAATGTCTGTGAATCCGTAGTGACATCCAGTGATTCATTCATGATAATAGTGAATTGAGGCTTCTCTCCTTTTCCTTAGTCGATTTGACTAGGCATCTATCAGTTTTACTGAACTTTTCAAAGAACCAAATGTTGGTTTTGCTTTTCTGTGTTGTTGCTCTGTCTTCAATTTTTTTTTCTTCTGCTCTTTGTTGTTTTCCTTCCTCTTTCTTATTTGGGGTCTAATTTCCTCTTTTTTATCTAGTTTCTTAAAGTAGAAGCTTAGGTTTGTTATTCTAGGCTTTCTTATTTCCTAAAAAAAGCATTAAATGCTGTATATTTCACCATAAGTCATCTATTATCCTCTTACAATTTTTATATGTTGTTTTTTCATTTTCATATAGCTAAGTATATATTTTGATTTCCTGTGAGACTACTTATTTGACCCATGGATTATATAGAAGTGTGATGTTTAATTTCCAAATGGAGATTATACAGATATCCTTCCATTATCAATTTTTATTTCATTCCCTTGTGTTTTAAGAATTTGCTTTGTATAATTTCTATTCTTTTCAATTTGCTAAACTGTGTTGTAAGGCTCAGAGTATGGTCTTCCCTGGTTTATGTTACATGTATACTTGAAAAGAATGGGTTTTCTTCTTCTGTGGTGTGGAATTTTCTATAAATGTCAATCAGCTCAATAGGTTATTGGCTAATAACCTATTTCAGATCCCTTATGCCCTGCTGATTTTGTGTCTTTGTGTTCTAAAAATTACTGAGAGAGCAGTATCACAGTCTCTAACTATACTTGTAGATATGTCTCTTTTTTATTTCAGTCCAATTAGTTTTTACTTCATTTATTTTGAAGTTCTATTTAAGTGCATACCCATTTACATTGGTTATACCCTCTTGATTAACTGACATTTGTCATTATGAGATTATCCAGTTATCCCTGGTAATATCTTTCCTCTGACTTCATCTGATATGAATAAAGTTATCCAGTTGTTTAGATTGATGCTTAAATACTCTCTCTTCCTTCATCTCTGAACTTTAAAATCTTTTTTTTTCTTTTACATTTATTATTTATTTTTGAGAGACAGAGAGGGACAGAGCACAAGTGGGAGAGGAGCAGAGAGAGAATGAGACACAGAATCCAAAGCAGGCTCCAGGCCCCAAGCTGTCAGCACAGAGCCTGACGTGGGTCTTGAACTCACAAACCATGAGATCATGACCTGAGCCAAAGTCGGACGCTTAAGTGATTGAGCCACCCAGGTGTCCCATCTCTGAACTTTTAAAAACAACTTTATTGATATATAATTTACATCCATAAAATTCACATATATAAATTGCACAGTTCAATTCTTTCGTATATTCATACAGTTATATGAATATTTAGTGTATTCACCACAATTTCATTTTAAGACATTTTTATTAACCCTGAAAGAAACCCCATGTCCATTAAAAGTCATGCCTTCTAATTTCTCCACATCCTCACCAATACTTGCTCTCATCTATCTTTTTCATTTTGTCATATCTGTTTCTAGTGAGTGACAAGTGATATTTCCTGGTGGTTTTAATTTGCATTTCCCTAATGAGTAACAATGTTGAACTTCTTTTCATGCTCTTATTGATCATTTGTATATCATCTTTAGAGAAATGTCTATTCAGATTGTTTGCACATTTCAAAATTGGGTTATCTGTCTTTTTATTATTGAATTATAATTATTCTTTATATATTCTGAATACAAGTATCATATCAGATATTTTTGGCAAATATTTTTCTACCATTCTTTGAGTTGTCTTCAGATTTGTGATTACATCTTTAAATCACAAAAAGTCTTCATTTTGGTGAAGTTCAGTTTATCTATTTTTGTTATTTTTGTTTATGTTATTTGGCGTCATACTTAAAAAACTGTTTTCTAATCCAAGATTGTTAAAATTTCTTGTTTTCTTTTATAGTGTTAGCTCTTATAGTTGGGTCTACAGCCCATTTTGAATTAATTTTTGTGTACTATTGTGAGGTAGGGAGTCCAGCTTCATGTTTTACCATGGGACTTACTAGTTGTTCTGGCACCATTCATTCACAAGATTTTTATTTTCACATTAGCTTGTCTTAGCATCCTTGTTGAAAATTTTCCTTATACTAATTATTTATACCTTTATATTAAAATGAGTTTCTTTTCTGTTTAAAGTTTATACGGGCACCTGGATGGCTCAATCAGTTGAGCGTTCGACTTCGGCTCAGGTCACGATCTCGTAGTCTGTGAGTTCAAGCCCCCCATCGGGCTTTGTGCTGACAGCTCAGAGCCTGGAGCCTGCTTCAGATTCTGTGTCTCCCTCTCTCTCTGCCCCTGCCCTGCTCATGCTCTGTCTCTCTCTCTGTCAAAAATAAATAAACATTAAAAAAGAATTAAAAAAAATAGAGTTTATTCAAAATAGAGTTTATTCATTTATTTTGGGGGGGGGAGAGAGAGAGAGAGAGAGAGAGAGAGAGAGAGAGAGAGAGAATTCCAAGCAGTCTCCATGCTCAGCGTGGAGCCAGACTCAGGGCTCAATCCCATGACCTGTGAGATCATGACCTGAGCTGAGATCAAGAGTCAGACGCTCAACTGACTGAGCCACCAAGGCACCCCTAAAAGGAGTTTCTTTTGAAGAATAGATGTGTGTCTTGCTTTTCTATCCAATCTGCCTTTTATTGGTGGTTCAGTTAGTTCATATTTGTGTGATACTTCTGATAGTGTTGGATTCAAATCTTAGTAGGTATTCTCTCTCTTCTGTTTTTGGTTCTCCCCTCCCTCTTTTCCTGCCTTCTCTTGGAGTGAGCATTTTTTATTGTTTTATATTATCTTCTCCATTGACGTTGTTAATACTTCTTTTTTTTAAAGTTTTATTGTTTGCCTCAGTTTATAATTACATCTTTAGTTAATGCAATTTTCCCATCACTTTAGACAATATTATACCACTTTATATATTAAGAATCTTAAAAAACATATTCCATTTTTTATTGTGTCTTTTGTGTTAATATTGTTGTAAGATGCTTTTTATATGCCATAAACATATGATACATTGCTATTATTTATGCTTTATATAATCAGTTATATTTCAGAATAATTGAAAATATTTTTAAAAGTTTATTTTACCATTATTTATTATAATTCCAATTACTTCATTTGCTTGTGAACATTAAAGTTTCTGTATGGTTTCATATTCTTCCTGTTGAAGAACTATTAACATCTCTAATAGCATTGATTTACTCACAACAAGTTCCCTCAGGTTTTCTCTGCTGAGACTTTATTTTGCTTCACTTTTAAAGGCTATTTCAAAACTGGCTTGACTTTTTTTTTTTTTTTTTGCATTAAAGATGTCACTCCAAGTCTGTAGTATTTATGTTATTTTTAATTTTTTTTAAAGTGTATTTACTTGTTTTCAGAGAGAGAGAACACAAGGGGGCAGCGAGGGAGAGAGAGAATCCCAAGCAGGCTCCACACTGTCAGTACAGAGCCCGATGTGGGGCTTGAACTCATGACCAGGAAATTATGACCTGAGCTGAAATCAAGAGTCAGACATTTAACCAACTGAGCCACCCAGGTACCCTGAGTCTGTAGTAGGTTTTATTCCTCTGTAGGTGATTTTTTTTCCCCCTGGCCTCCTTCAAGATTTTCTCAGTCTTTTGTTTTTATTTGACTATCTTATACTTGGATGTGGTTTATTTGGTATTTATCTTATTTGATATTTCCTTAGCTTCTTATATCTGTGGTTTGATATCTTTCATTAATTAGAGAAAATTCTTGGGTATTTTTTCTTCAAATATTTCTTTGGCCTTATACTCTCTTTCATTCCTCTTACAAGGTTGCCAACTCTGTTGGTTAGACCATTTATTATAAAACAGTCTTGGATTCTCTGTGGTGTGTGTATGTGTGTGTTTATTTCTGTTTGTGCTTTCTACATCATGTTGCTATATTCAAGTTCACTGATTGTTTATTCAGCTGTACTTGGTACACTTATGAGCCTGTAAGTGATAGTCTTAATCTTTGTTATTGGTGTTTTTTTTATTTCTCACACTTCTATTTGATTCTTTTTTAATAGTTTCCTTTTTTATTCTTAATAACCCATCTATTATTTCATGTTGTTCTCTTTTTTGTTAGAATATTTAATATATTAAATTTCGTACTCCAAACTCTCCTCATGGAATGATGATGATCCAATACTTAATAACTGGCGAAGCCTCTACAGTAACCAGTCAGAACAGACACCCCAGGGACACCTGGGTGGCTCAGTTGGTTAAGGGTCCAACTCTTGATTTTGGCTCAGGTCATGATCTCATCATTCATGAGATCAAACCCCACATTAGGCTCTGTGCTGACAACATGGAACCTGCATGGGATCATCTCTCCCTCTTTCTCTACCTCTTTCTCTCTCTCAAAATAAATATTTTTTAAAAATAACAGAGAACAGGGGCGCCTGGGTGGCTCAGTCGGTTAAGCGTCCGACTTCGGCTCAGGTCACGATCTCACGGTATGTGAGTTCGAGCCCCGTGTTGGGCTCTGTGCTGACTGCTCAGAGCCTGGAGCCTGTTTCAGATTCTGTGTCTCCCTCTCTCTCTGGCCCTCCCCCGTTCATGCTCTGTCTCTCTCTGTCTCAAAAATAAATAAACGTTAAAAAAAAATTAAAAAAAAAATAACAGAGAACACCCCAAAAAGAATAGATAACAAAAGCAAAAAACAGCACAGTGTGCCCATGCCTACCAGCTGATATCAGCCTTCAAAGAATCTACCTTGATTAGTCATGGTTCTGTAAATATCACTTTGTACATAGTGTTTTTAACAGAATTTATTGAGATATAAATTTATATAGCATCTAAATGATCCGGTGTGCAATTAAATCATGTTTTCCATCTTATGCTTTACTGATTTGTGCATATATATTATCTTTATTAAAAACATAATTTACTTTTTTATGGGGCACCTGGGTGGCTCGGTTGAGCATTTGACTCTGGATTTTGGCTCAGGTCATGATCTCAGGGTCATGGGCTTGAGACATGTGTCAGGCTCTGTGCTGGGCGTGGAGCCTGCTTAAGATTCTCTCTGTTTCTCCCTTTCCCCTGCTCACAGGTGCTCTCTTTCTCTGAAATAAAAAAAAAAAAAAAAAAAAACTTTTTAAAAAGAAATTTGTCTTCTAATCTTATATTATGCACAGTCACTTATGTACTCCCTCCATCTAGTAGATGTTCAATAAGTCCAGCTTCAGCGTATAAATGAGTAAATATGTTGATTCTTAAATATTCTTTTTTTAATATTCCTAATCCACTTGAGTATATATTTACATTTCAATTGCTGCAATATTCAGGGGTCTGAACACATGAAAACAGAACCAGATTTTAAAATTACTCATTTTTAAAAATATATTCTACAAAGATTTGAATAAGTCTAGGATCAGGATATTACCATTCTAATAAAAATAAAATTTTCAAAAATAAACACATACACATACATATATATAACATATATACATCTACACATAGTATATAGTAAATATATAAAGTATACTGCATTATTCAACTGAGAATTCAGCTAAGCTAGATATATGTTCTCTCTAGTCAATGTCTAAAATAGACTCTTTTAGACATTTTGATATATCACAAATCTCCTGGAAACGTCAGTATTCCAACATAAACAATCTCAAGGATGTCATTTTGTTACCATGTCCAAACAACATTTCTTTAAAAATACCCCAAAAAGCCGCACTAAAATAGAAGATGGTATATTTTGTAGTTTAAACATTTATTTTCTTTTTTTTAACCAATTTTCTAAGGTAATTGTAAGACTATTTGGTATATACTCTTATAAATCTAGGACATATTCCTTAATCTCCATAACTCTATTCTTAACAGCCCTTCTAGTTATGACTCTGTCAAGCATACTTTATTCCACTGAGACTGAAATCCTTTACACAATCTGTGTTAAAAATATTCATAAATCATCTAAAACACAGCT
Source organism: Panthera leo (assembly GCF_018350215.1). Lineage (NCBI taxonomy): Eukaryota > Metazoa > Chordata > Mammalia > Carnivora > Felidae > Panthera > Panthera leo. The sequence continues at coordinate 51,277,162 of NC_056690.1, read as the reverse complement.
GCCTATATTTTGAGTCAGGAATGACAAAAATACTCCAGATGTAGCTTATATTTTTATCTTTACCAAGTTAAAGGAAAATAGGGTTAATCAAAGCAAGTCAATGTAGTTTGTCTTCTGTGTCACTAAATCTACAAGTCTTTCATGTTTCTCCTCTCAATATTTACTTCCTTCCACTACTCAGGTCTTTGATATTCTTCAATCTTTATCATTTCCCCTTTGCATACCTTGTAGGGGTATAATATCATTTAAATGTTAGAGAAAATTAATTTCAAAGACTATTGTTTTCACTTCGGTTATGTAGATATCCCTTAAGTCATACCTGGCCTAAATACCCTAAAGATGAAAGCTTTAATCCTTTTGGAATCATGTACAACAATAGTGTAGAGACTCTCATCAAAGAAAAATTCTTAGGAGAATGAGCTTTGGAACAGTTAGCCTTCAGCTCATTACTGAAAGCTGCCAAAGATGTGGAAAGAGCCCTGTTATTTTTCATGGCTTTTTCCAAGATCTGAAGCATGTCATTTCCTAATTCAACAAATATTGTGTCATTTAGAATGTCTCAGTGATTATGATAGACACGGTCTCTACTATTATTTGGTTTACAAGGATAGCAAGAAAATAGATGTTATACAAATAAACAAACGTGCAAGATAATTACTAATGTGTATTATATTGACTGACACTCCTTAGTTCCCACCCCAATATTAATGTAATAAATTTCCTTTTTTAAGGTCGCAGGGAAAACCATGGCTACTTTACAGAAAACAGTTAAGAAAGTCCTTTCTATGAGGTTGACATTGTCAATGAGCCTGCCTAATGAAAGAGAGCCATGTAGTCCAAGAGAGAAGAGTCTTCCTTTCAGAAGTTCTGTCTTCAGGGACAGCAAAAATAAAGGCGTTTAAAGAGAATAAACTCAATATATTAGAGAAACAGTAAACAGGCCAGTGTAGCTCAAGCATAATGAACCCTGGGCAGGATATAATGATGTATGTACAGAAAGCAAAGCAAGGAAGAAGATCTTCTATGGTTTTATACACAAGATAAGGACTTGGAATTTTTATTTTCTAAGTAGGAGGATGATAATTATTGGAATGTTTTAATTAGGGAAATAACATAATTTCATTTACGTTTTAAAATATCATTCAGTTTATGTCACTGAAAATGTATTGCAGGTAGGGGAGGTGGAAACAAGAGGATCAGTTGGAAGGAGATTATATCCAGGTCAGAGATGATGGCTTGACCTACAAGTGAAGATGAAAGAAGGAAGAGGTATGAGATGTATTTAAGGTCTGTCATAAGATGGACTTGATACCTTTGGAGTCAAATATATCTTGGCTTGAATATTTCCCTAAAATTGACTAGGTGTGGGGCTTTGATCTAGTTATTTAATTTTCTAACATTCTATCCTGGCAACAAAGTAGTCATAAGCAGGATCAATATATGATAGATTGCAAATATGATGACAAACTCTTCTCATCCCTGCACCTATGCTCTGGTGGTGTGATTTTGCAGATCTTCCTTTTAAGAAATGGAGCCTATTAATTTGTTCCTTGATTCTGGGTTGGCTTATACCACTTTTTATTGGCCAGTGGAACATTAGCAGTATGATGCAAGCAGAGACTAAAAAAAATTATTGCACAATGAGGTTTCCCGTCTACTTGTGCTCTTTGAATTCCCACCACAACCACCATTTGACAAAGCCCTGGATGTCTGCTGTTTGATAGCCTACATGTGGCCCAGTCACTTCTGTCATCACCCACTATTGCCAGCCAATCCAAGCAGCAGAGCCTTCCAACTGACTGGCAGGTGACTGTATTCACGTAAGTGATCTTCGTTGAGACCAATAGAACAACCCATCTGAGACCACTTCAAATTGTGAAGAACATGAGCTAAATAAATGGCTGTTTCCAGCCACTAGGTTTTGGGGTTGTTACAAAGCAATAGGTAAGTGATACATAGAGTTAGTGGGAATTAAGGTTGGAGGTGACTAAACTCACATTAGAGTTTGGGAATGGAACACTGGAAGCATAAAATTCTCCATGATAATTTAAAATATGTATTAGAAGATGACTATGAGTCATTTTATTTGTTTTGAAAGCTGAGGGAAATAGCTAATTGGGATTGTAAGAGAAAGAAATAAAGGGCATTCCTTTTTTTTTTTTATTAATTTTTTTTTAACGTTTATTTATTTTTGAGACAGAGAGAGACAGAGCATGAACGGGGGAGGGCCAGAGAGAGAGGGAGACACAGAATCTGAAACAGGCTCCAGGCTCCGAGCTGTCAGCACAGAGCCCGACGCGGGGCTTGAACTCACGGACATGAGATCATGACCTGGGCCGAAGTCGGACGCTCAGCCGACTGAGCCACCCAGGCGCCCCAAGGGCATTCCTTTTTAAGAACATGAAGGAATCTATATATAATGCAAAGTATCTTGAAATATATATTAAGTTAACTGGGGTTCCTTAAAGCACAATTCCAGGCTCTATCTCATCCTTACTGAATTTGAAATTTTGCATTAGTGGAAAGTGTAGACACATACTGTAGAATGTCAACCTAGAAAACATACGAGAAGTTTTATTCACTGTGACTATATAAATTTATAATGAAACACTTTAGATTTTAATGTTTTATTCTTAAAGTTACAGGAATGAAAAAGTTTTGCCAGTTCTCCTTCCAACTGTAGAAGGAAAGATGGCATGAAAACTTTTATGGATTTCTCTGGAGATTTAGCTTTTATTAAGTAAAATTCTATTTCTGGTAAAATAGAATCCAAATTCCATTGAACCAACTCCCAAAATACACTTTGCAATAGAAATATTATTTAATTAGATGTGTGTATGTGTTTAATTACTAGACATTGGTATACATGCATCAGAAACAGAGAGAGTATTGTCTTGGGTTCTAGATTTAGATATTACTTATTGTTTTAACGTGATCAAATCATTTATCTGCTCTCTTTGTTTCCACACTATAAAATAAGAATGTTGAATTAGGGTCTCTAAAGTACCTTTCCAAGATTCCATGATTAATGACACAGGTTCCTGTTTTTAATTCCATATAATCCAACATAAACTGACCATTTAATTAACAATACCACTATGCTCACATGAGTATTTCTTGTTTGCTTATGTAATTATGTACACATAAAGGGACTGATTCCTTAGGTCTCATTCTTCTTTGTGGCCATAAGCCGTGAATGACCCAAACATCAGTTTATGCCATCTATTCAGTATAAGCTTCTTCCCAATCAATATTATGTGGTCACTTGTCAGGAGAATGCAACCAAGAAGGATCACCACAGGTACACCTTCAACCTTGTTATTGATTTGCCATCTTTGATTTATAAAGTATATCACGATTTCCAATTAATGTTATTCAGCTGTGTTTGATTGCTTCAACGTTTAAAAGGTTTCATTATTGATTTGTTTTAATGGCAAATCACATTCAGCATCCAATCTATGCTATGCAGTTTTTTAGAACATGTGAATATATTTCTTGCATTCAGTTTTCTTTCACTATTCTTATAATGGAACGAAAGGCTGCAAAACCATTTTCATTCATACATAACATTTTGATTATTGCATTGCTTGGTATGATTTAAAAAGGAAAAGATTAAATTACCCTGAAGGGAGGAGACTTATGAAATAATACCAAACAATTGAGGTAGGCTTCTTAAAGGATGTGTTTCAAAAAGTGATAATAGATTAGCCATGCACAGAGGGAAAATAGGAGACCAATTTCTGGATCCGATTTGAAGACTCAAAAGACTCTAATCAAGATAAAAGAATCACTTCAACACTCTAGCTCACAACGTGGAATTCTCTTTATTAATGTAGTCTTTTGTTTAAGGCATTTTCTCAGACAAATTAAAATGCACCTTCCCATCCTGTAAATGATATCATATTAACTACTTCACACCTATTCTTTTAATAGCATGCATAAATTAAATTAAATTTCTTAGCTGAAAACCCTGCATGATTTAATGGTCATCAAAATGGAGCAAATAAATTCTATGAATTAATGGCAATGTATACCTTCAGCTATTAGGAGTAGAAATTTGGGCTGGCAGGGTTAGGTATATTAAGAAGCCAAAATTAAAGTCAGTGCAGCCAGGGACAGCAAAATGTGTGTGCACATGCCTTTCTTATGAATGTGGGTAAGTCTAAGAGTGGCAAAATTCACTCTTGATTCTCCTTACGATGCACCCTCTGCTTCCCGTGCTTAGATCCCACACTCAGGATCTTACTCAGAAGCTAAGATACAGCTGTAGCAGCTGTTTTTAAGAAGTGCTAGAGAAGATTCAGATTTGCACCAGAGTTTCAGGATCACTAATTTGCACTAATTATCCCTAGAGGAAAGTGATCCATGAGAGGCCGGACTCTGAGATTCAGTAAAAATAGAGCTCTTTATTAACACAGCACCTTTCCATGATGTGTTTCAAAGGAGTAGCTAGAGCAGTAAAAATTGACACCACAGCTCAAGGATGTAAATAAGGTCTTAAATTAATGATCAACATTCAACGGGGGGCGGGGGGGCAGGTAATGGATATAAAGGAAAATAGATACTGTTAAGAAGTAAATAATACAAATTAGAAAAAAAAAGAGGATGGTTTGTTTTGTTTTGTTTTCTTAGTAAGCTTAAAAAAATCATAGAAGCCTGCAGATATGGGATACATTATTCAAGACTATCTCAGTTTACTTTTTTTCTAGTTCAGAAAATAGTCTTTAACATGACTGGGCAATTATAATTTACATGAAATAAATAAGTGTAATGTAATAATATAATAATATAATCTAAATTCATCAATTGTTTCATTCATCAGTTCATCACTTTTTTGATGCCTCTGTTATTTTGTTTGTTTTACATATTAGTATATCTACAATGGAAATTCATCTAATATTAATTGTGCCCTTCTGTCTTATCATTGTTATCAGGCAAGTAGTAGTTTTGTTGTAGTTGCTAAAAATGTTCCATTGATGCCTTTGGGTAAGATCAAGAAAGCACTAGAAACACTGAGTCTAGAGTCTCAAATCGAATATATTAACTATTTTACAACAACTATTGCCACCTCAGGACCATAGGACATACTTCTGATAACTTATTTAATTCTATTAGGATGTTCTTAACTATTACTTATGTGAAAATTGTTTAAAGCTGAGCCTTTCTGATAGCTCATTTCAATTAAAAACCTGGGTTCAAGTGGACCTAAAAGAAATCTTCAGTCAGGTAACTTATTTTCTTTTATTTATCCTTTTTCAAGTTTTCAAGTGTTTAGAGAAATGTTAAGGCTGAGAACTTGCCTAATCATAAAAATCATTATAGAATATTTGATAAGAATATAGAATTTTAAGGCCTTTGCCTGGAAATTCTGTTACATATTTTGGGAGAAGTTGATTTTTTTTTTCAGTATGCTCTGTAGGTAATTTTATAATTAGGCAACTCTGATTAGATTCATGTATAAGTTTCCTAGTTGATGTGGAGATAGGTGGCAGAGAAGGTTTTGAAGGGGTAAGTAAGAAAGAAGAAATCTGTTTGGTAAAGATCTATATTGTTGTATCTACTGATATTGGATATTGAGTGTTGGGAGTGTGTGAAAACAGAAACTGCTGGGCAGGTAGAGGTGGTTATCAGTGATTCTATCCAGGTACAGAGTCTGATGGTACAGAGCAGCATGCTGTCCAGCCTCACTGGATAAAGGGTCCCATCTGTTCCAGCTTCAGAATGGTTGATCTCCACCCCTCCAAATCAGTGTGATACTGGATGACAGTAGGTATTCAGGTTAACTAAAGTGTTCGGGAGCCAGTGCAGCAAAGCAGATATTGCCTTTTATAATTTTTCATATCCACTAGAGAGCAGGTAAATTTATGACAAAGACTCTGTCACATTTACCACTAGGGATATATGAGGAACAAAGTAAATAACAGTCGAGCCTCATTATTTGTGGATTCCGTATTTGCAAATTTGCCTACTTGGTAACATTCATTTGCAACCTCAAAACCAGTACTCAAGGCACTTTTGCAAGTCATTCCCAAGGCACATTGCAGACATTTGCAAGGTGGTGAAAGACTGAGTTGCCCAATGTGCCTATTCCTAGCTGAGGTTGAACAAGACAGTACTCTGCCTTCTTGTTTCAGCTCTCATACTACAAAAAGTGCCCTTTTCACAATCTATTTAGTGCCAGACGTTTGCATATTTGTGTTTTTTTGATTGGTAATTGCATTGTTTATAATAGCCCTCAAATATAGTACTGAAATGCTAGGTAATGTTGATTAGTGCAAGAAAGCTGTGATATGCCTTACAAAGAAAATATACGTTAAATACTTTTTGTTCAGGCATGAGTTACAGCGACATCACTTGTGAGTTCAATGTTAATGGGTCAACAGTACAGGCATGCCTTGGAGATATTGCAGTTTCAGTTCCAGACAACTGCAATAAAGCAAATATCATTATAAAGCCAAGCGAAATATTTTTTTTGCTTTCCCCATGCATATAAAAGTACACTAAACCATAGTCTAGTGTATAGTAGCTTTATGCCTTAAAAAACAATGTGCATACTTTAATTAAAAAATATTTCATAGCTAAAATATGTTAACTATCACCTGAGCATTTAATGAATCATAATCACTGGTTACAGATCACCATAACAGATATTAAAAAAACAAAAAAGTTTGAAATATGACAAGCGTCACCAAAATGTGACACAGGAACTTGAAGTAAACAAATTGCTATTGGAACGATGGTGGCAATAGACTTCTTTGACCTGGGGTTGCCATAAACCTTCAACTGATGGAAAACGTAATTCTGTGAAGTGCAATAAAGGGGAGCACAATAAAATGAGATATGCCTGTGTATGTTGAATAAAGTTCCTACAGGCAGAAATACACATAAAACAAGGTTATATGTTGATCAATTAAGAAAATATGACCAGGAATCTTGCAGGAATCTAACCTTCTGTTTCCCCTAGGAGCAATGGTGCAGTATTTGCTAATCCAGGGTTTGCCATGACTTTATAGAACAAAAATGAGAATCAGCTCTATCTGTGGAGTATTATTCTTTGCAATGATAAGAAGGGACAAGAAAAATAGATTCTGGCCTAAATAAAGCATGCTAAAACTTGGTTGTACAACTGTATTCTCCTCTACACATATACCCAACCCTCTATCAAGCAGAGTAGTTAAGTGTATGACCCAGTTTTTGAGGATAGTCTAGTACCAGATAATTCAGCTTTCCTTCCTCTGAGATGAAGATGAAAGCCAAAGGTCAGCCCTAAATTCTGGACTAACATGAAAGGTAGAGAATCCCACCATGCAGTAGTTTTAGCAAAACCTAAGAGTCAACTCTAGTGTGTTGAATCCAAGATGTAGGAAGTATGTCTTAACTTCCATTTCTCAAAAGAAGAGATGACAAAGTGATGAGGTCCTGCTGTAAGTACACATTATGCTTGTATTGCTTCTATTGTTATGTAACAAATCACCCCCACCCCCCAATATAGCAACTTTTAACAAATATTTGTTATCTCATACAGTTTCTGAGTCTGGAATTCTGGAACAGCCTGAGTGGATGGTTCTGGCTCAGGTCCTCTCATAAGGTTATGTAGACCAAGACTTCAGTCGTCTCAAGACTCAACCAAGGCTGAAGAATCAGCATCTAAGTTCGCTCAAGTTCTTATTGGTAAGCTTCCATTCTTTTCTGGTTATTGGCCCAAAGGCACCATCCTTCATCACATGGTCCTTTACACAGGGTGTCTGAGTGTTCTTATAATATGGCAGCTCACCTCCCTGAGAGCAAGTGACTACACTCAAACACACACATGCACACACATGCAAATACACAAAACCAAGATAGAAGCAGTAGTCTTTAGAAGCCAAACTTGGCAATGATATACCCTTCACTTCTGCTATACTCTGTTGATCACACAAACTCTGGTACAATCTGGGAGAGAATTACACAAAGGTAAGGATACCAGGAGTGGGGATGAATGGGTAATATCTCTGAGTCTGGCTACTACAATGCAGTAAGTGAAAGTTTCACTAAGATCAGATCTAAATCTAAAGGAGGAGAGGGAAACTACCAGTGGAAAAATGTAGTAACAAATAAAGAGGAGAGGGTAACATCAGACACGCAGCGTAGAAATAGGGCAGAAGAGGACCTCTGTTGACAAATTTTTCAGTCAGTGACCTGATGGGCCTGAGGAAATTAATTGCATATAAGTGGAGGTTGAAATGGGAGGAAGACAGAAAAAGTGAAGAAAAACAGATAACATTGGTACTTGACGTAGGGAAAATCTGATTCATGGAGAATCACTTGACTTTACCAAGCCCAATTAAAAAAAAAAGAAAACCCACAAAAAACAGAGGTTGTTTTTTAAGTCAGTGAGTAAATGGATTAAAATTCTAAGTGACTGAAATCAGTGAAAAAAGACTTTTAGTCAAGCGCATCTACTTTTATTAAAAAAAAAAACATATAATCACCATATTTACCCAAACTAGTTACCCGACTCTTAGATGAAGAAGTATCTTATCTAATTCCTGGACTCTTACAATGGTCTGAACAGACATTTGATATTGTTCTTTGGGCTTGGAGAGGATGTCTAAAGATGTCTTTTATTTTGACAGAGAATGCTGGGCAATATTTGACTCTCACTTCCTTTCCTGCAATTCCCTGCCTCTCTCTTTTATACCAGAGATGCCTTCCAATTATGTTTTCCATTCTCATTTGGGACTTTGAAGAGGTACTTTCTAAATTCTCTTACAGAGCGACTACACAATAACCAGATAAGGAAAATGTAGCCCATAAAGACATAGAAAATACCCAATGCTTAATTCCACTGTTTCATATGTGATGACTTAGATGAGTTCTGTGGGGTAATAGCCTTGCTCTGCCATGGTTTCCTTGGTTGTTTTCCAAATGCATGTTCGTAAGAAAGCACTGCAGCTAGCAAATGGCAGAGAAGCCTCTAGTCTGATTCTGCAAGATTGTCTACTGTTGAAAAGTTACTAGATGGCAAGCTTTATGTTAAATGATAGGTAAATATTCACATGCATGACAACGCTACTAAGGAAGTATATATAACTGGTATAATGTATTTTATACCATGGGCATGTATTTACAGCCTTGGCCTGAAACATTGTTTGAAATGTCTCTATAACGTCATCTAGAACATGGTGATCCTTGACTCTGCTGTCACTCAGTATAGTTGTATGCTTAGAAGGAAGTCAGGATTTCTATCTCACTCTCATCCCACGCATGATAGGAAGCTTTTGGAGGTCAGAAACGTCAACTTTGCTCTCTCTTTCATAGCAGACTAGTGTGTATAGTAGGTGATCCACAAATATTGAGTAATTGCCGCAAAGCTTCTCTTCCCTGTCATAACACTAATTGCATCCAGTGGGTGTTCAATTCAAATCAATTTGATTCAACAAACATGTATCGACAACTTCTCATTCTGCTGGCACGAAACCAGTTATAATGTGTGCTTTCTGCCCCCAGGCAAATTCTAAAATATTTCCCCAAATTGAAAGTCAAACCGTATCAGATCCCTTTGCCAGTGATCAGCAGGAGCCAAGTTAGAATTAGCATCAACAATGAGAGCAGCCCTGACAGGGAAGAAAACACTGCTTTCTCTGAGCTGAGGTTTCCACCTCTGGCATTCTGTCACCTCACTACTTGTCCAGGCAGACACAAGTAAGCCAAGGCATTAGATTGGCTAAAACTGCAGCTTCTGGTGGGAGTCTGGTAAAATGTCACCACTGTACGTAAGTGGATACCGCTTACCTGGGGAGATCTCTGATAATTTACTATTTTTACTAGGTTTGTCGTTAGTAATTTAATTCTGGGACTGGACTTATGTATACAAATAAATACATTCATACTCAGAAATAATGATTCTGAAAGTCTAACCACTGGTTATTCAGATGATGCTACCTTTTGAAAATTCTTCTTCTGAAATTACTTTCAGAACCAATTGAAGAACCACAAAGAAAGAAAGTACACCAAGCACATCCTTTTCCTTGTTCAAGTATCACAGTTAACTTCATTTTGCATAATGAATATTGCCATGCATGATTCTCGAAATCTTACTCAACCTCCGCGGCTAATAAAGGAAATTTGGAAATTAAAAAAAAAAAAACAATAACAACAACAAAAAACTGTTTTTTCAAAAGATGTAGATTTGGGACATATCATTGAGTGGCTTTAGTGAACGGGCATCTATTAACTACTTGACCCTCACAAATATAGCTGGTGCCACCACGGGAGACAGAAGTGGTCAGAATTTATTTAGGCACTATATAGATTTTTTTTTAAAGCATAGAATTGAGAGAAAAACTAGAGAAAATGAAAATTTAGTCAGTTTAGTACAAGCCAGTGAATACAAAAAGCTATAAATTAATGATTCTTTGTTTTTAAATATTTATTTTTGAGAGAGAGAGACAGATTGTGATTATGCATCAGAAGGGGAGGGACAGAGAGAGAGGGAGAGACAGAATCCCAAGCAGGCTCAGCATGAGCCGTGAGATCATGACCTGAGCTGAAATCAAGAGTTGGATGATTAACTGACTGAGTCACCAGGCACTCCTGTAAACTGACGATTCTTAGGATCAATATGATTATATCTATTAAATCCTTGACTGGTTCAGGATCTTAAGAAAACATTCATTCTGCACTGGGGTTGGAGCAGGGCAGAAACAGAGATAACTTCTCAGGGACTCAAGAAAAGATGACCCTGCACAGGTGATTCATTAGATGTGTACAAGGCTATTGGGAGAAACGTGGGACCACTGATGAGCAGATAAGGTCAAAGTGAAGCAGGGCCACTCTGCAATGGTGACTAACAAGTGTCATCGCAGAACAGATGGGATGAATTGTAGGAAGGCACCCAGAGCAAATACTTTTGGCCCTGTTCTCTCCTTCTGTGTCTGTAACCGGTGTGACCACACCACCCTATTTACACCACTGCTTGAAGCTGATATTTCCTTTCCGTTCCCAGCATCATGGCCCGTCACATCCAAGCTGGATAACTGTAATCTCCTTTCCCCTCGACTTCCTAGTGTGAGCAGATGCTGTGATACCTCAAATTGTTATCTGTTACAATAAGAAAAAAATGTAGTTTAGAAAATACCCTTTGCTAAGGGAAAATAAATTCCAAGTCCTTTTCTTTACCAACTGAAGAGCCCTATGAAAGCTGGGTCCATTAGCAAATCCTCCTTGAGAAGATCTCTGATAATCTAAAACCTCATGTAGGAATACCTGGCAAATAATCTTAATGATGGAAAGAAGAAAATACATATAGTTTATATAGAAGTGTTCAACTAGACACTCAATTTAGGAGGGGAATAGAAAGAAGTAATATTCAGAAAATATTGAGGTTCTACTATTTGCATAGAGAAACATCAATATGAAATATTCCTGCCATCGAGAAGTATTCACTTTAGTTGAAAAAAAAATTTTAAATATTCAGTGTAGCACATTATTTCAGCTAATAGATAATGATAATTTTAGCAGGAAAAATCTGGAAAGTAGATTTTGACTTCTTCAGTTACCAAAGGACAAGGAGCTTTTAAAATAAGACAATAGCAACCAAACTATCCGAGTGCTATGTGGATCTATTTTTGAAGAAATATCTCTCAGTCACCTTGTATATGTTTACCATGACCCGGAACAGTCTGACCTGGCTCTGATTTAAGACTTAGATGTGTGGAAGAGACAAGAAAGTAAATAGATAGTAACTTAGAAACAAATGAATGAATTAGAAAAAAGAATTAACTTCAGCCAAAGTGCCACATGGTCAAGCAAGTTTCCACAATGCAACATACATTATTCCTCCATTCTTTTGGTAATATAATTCACATAGCAAATTAAAATCTCACGAAATCTTAGTTTGAAAAGCCAAATACGCTTTTTGGATCCAACATACTTTTCAAACAGAGCAGAATCATTTTTCTTTTTTTCTATTTATAACCAATGAAATTAATTTATGCACAGCATACATTTTATGTACGATATTCCTGTAGTTGTTAAGAGCAAAGGTTTCCTGTCAGTCAGCACAGGGTTGAATTCCCAGACCTGCTGCTTATTAGCAGTTTGACCTGAGAAAGTTTCAAAGACTCACACCTTTGTTCCTTTCCTTTCAAAGGGTAATGGTAGCATCCATTTGGGTTGAGAAGGGGTGCTGAGCTCAGTTCCTGTTACAGTGAAAACTGATTATTATATTAATAACACATGAAGCACTTAATATTATGTTAATTAAAAAGTGTATAAAAGTCTTGGAGAAGCGTGGCTCCCTGGAGATCACCCTACTTGTACACCTGCGTGGAGCAGTGATGAGGAAATCTAGACAGTCTGCCCCAAGACATTGAGAAATAGGCGCTTGGCTGCTCTAGTCTGTCTCCTAGAACACCCAGTACTCCCACCCTCAGATTTTCACATTTCCTCCTGGGCTCCCTGAGCTCCTCCAGGGGATCTACACTGACCCCTGGCCTCAGCCCTGCATTTTTGCTCACGTTCCTGCTAGGCAGGAGCCGCTGTTTTTGCAATACTGAAGACAAAAGCAATGAAGGACTGAACTATTTTACTTTAAATACTCCCAATCACACAAAGTCTGTCCTCTCTGGGGAATAGTGCAGGGAGTCTCACACTAGGCTCAGGACCCTCCGGCATCTACGCAGCCCTTGTGCTGTCGCCCTTGAATCTTGGGAAAGCTAGTTAGTGTACCTGAGCTGTAGATTTCTCCCCTGTAATACAGGGCTATGTATGTTCAGCTTTCAAATTCATAACAAACTCCCCTCTGCTTCTCTTATTAGGAAAACAGCTGATTTTCCTTAAAACCTTGTGCCCCGGGGGCAGCTGTTTGAGCATCCAACTCTTGACTTCTTGACTTGGGATTTTCGCTCTGGCTCTCTCTCTGCCCCTCCCCTGCTCATGGGCTTTCTCTCTCTCTCTCTCTCTCTCTCTCAGAATAAATAAACTTAGAAAGAATCTTGTTCTCCAATTACTCATCAAAGATTCCACATCGAAAAATTCTATATTTAGAATATAGAATTAATTATCTTTTAATCATAATTTTTAAAAATGTATACAGCTGGTTTATATGATTATGGTATGTATTTGTGGACACCAAGGACTACCTTGTCCTTTTTGAGACCTTAAGCTTATGAAAAGCAGGGTGAATGATTGCTTTTCTTTAAATTTCATAGGACCTGAACAAGCGTTCTACATTTTGGGGAGTCTAGATAAAGGAATGGGAAAATTAGCAAAATAGTGACTATCAAGTAGAGTTTTTAAAATTCAAAACATTTTTGGCTACTTTTTTTTTTTTTTTAAATCTTGCCATAAAGCTCTTAAAGCTCTTAAAGAAGATTCAAAATTGTAGGGGTGCCTGGGTGGCTCAGTCGGTTGAGCGTGGGACTTCAGCTCAGGTCATCATCTGGGTTCTGTGAGTTCAAGCCCTGCGTCGGGCTCAATGCTGACAGCCTGGAGCTTGGAGCCTGGAGCCTGCTTTGGATTCTGTGTCTGCCTCTCTCTGCCCCTCCCCAGCTCATTCTCTCTCTCTCTCTCTCTCTCTCTCTCTCTCTCTCTCTGTCAAAAGTAAATAAACATTAAAAAAAAAGAAGATTCAAAATTGTAATTCAAAATTTGCCATGGTAAAAGGTACTAAATACAACAGATAATCTATATATTATTACTTTTAGAATATATTTTAGAATACATTTAAAATATGTTTTAAAATATAGTCTAGCTTCAGGCTACCTGAAAAATAATCTTGTCTCTGTCACCGCCCATTATGACAAATACAATTTCACTTTTAATTGTGAATTAAAATAATTCCTTTTCAGTAAAATAATTACTTCTTTAATTCTTAGATGGATAAAATTCAGGGAATACTTGATTAAAGACATTTGAAGGTGCTAAAAACATGTAAGGATAACAATAATCACAGCAGAAGCACTTGGATGCCGGTGTTAGCAGTGTGTTTAGTCAGTATAGACACATGCTACAAGTTGTCAATGTTTATAGTAACATTCAGAAAAACATTACCTTTCTGAATTCCTCCTCCATAAAGAAATTGTTGTGCTATCATAAAATGAAGATGTGTTATAGTAACAAAACTATCACAATGTAACCCTTACTGAGACAAGTGTTTAACTTGGAGTTTAACCAAATAACTCTATCCCCTAAGAGAAGGGAGATATTCAGAGAAGCAAACCAAACTGATTCGTCTACAGATTAAACCCAGAGAGGCTGCCCGAGATCCCTGGTAACTAGTGAATTTGAAGCAGGAATCTGTCTCTTAGCTTCATAATTTATATACCATATTTTCCTGCATCCTATTATTTACAGTGTTTTGCAATCTCAACTTTCTACCTGTAGATATAACTGTTCGATTCGTAAAATAATATTTTAGATCAGACAGTTCCCCATGCTCTGAGTTTCCACTAACATAACTGTTAAAAAGTAACATATTTCTCCGTTAGCATTCCCCATTGGTAGAACTCATAATACTTTCCATTTAAATACAAACCTTATAATAGCCAACATATTTACTATAGAAAAACCACTTTCTATTCCACTCTGATATTATATTTATACATTGACGTTTTTTTCTCTTCAGGCAAAAAGAGTTAACAATTCTGGAAGAGAGAATGCAATTTAAAGACCATATAAAGTGATTTAACTATTTTTAATGTTCAGTTTAAAGATGAAGGAGAAAACCTCATTCCCCAAAACTAGTATTTTAATTAGGGCAAATTGAGAATTTTGTTCCAGCTATTAGGAGAGAAGTTCCTCTAAATTGGCAGTAATGTTGAAAAACTTTGTTTGCAAAACACAGTATGTCACTGTATAATAGTCTAGAACATGGGCTAAACTCACTAAAATGGCATGTGTCTTTCCCTCCCTCCTTCTCTCTCCTCTGTGTGTGTCTCTCTCCTCTCTGTCTCTCTCCTCTCTGTCTTTCTCCATCTGTCCCTTTTTAGTGGCTACTCATCAGCTGTTGGGAGCTGATCATGTACAAGGTGTGCATGAAATGATGTTCTTTGGTTTTGCAATGAAATGAATTCCCTCGGTGACTTTCAACAGTCTACTGTCGACTGGCAGCTTGCCATCTGGAAAAACTGACACTTGGCTCCCCTGGGCCCACTGAACAGCATTGCCGCAAGATAGCATTAGCAGCTGAAGAAAATGGAAATGGGAAGCAAAGACTACTTGACACAAATAAAATGGCACAGCCAGTCTGCTTTTAAAGTGGAAGGGGAAAACAAAACCAAAAACAAAAACCAGGACAATTGGCCTTTCAGAAGAGTTCTGTTTAACATCTTTTCTCAAAAAAATAAAATAAAATAAAACAATAAGATACTTTAGAATTCAAGAGTGAAACTCTTTACTTTTCATTAACTTGCTTAGAGGAACAGAATAGCTTAGTAATGAGGACTAATCAGAGCTGACAGTGTAGTTACAGGACAGTTCATTTTTACCATAAAAAGGCAAAAGATAAGCACTTAAATTTGGATTCATTGATTGTTCAACTTTATACGGGTTTTTTTTTTTAATCTTTTATACTTCCAAACAAGTTTTACTTTTTTTTTTTTTTTTTTTTTTTTTTTTTGTAATGTTATTTATTTTTGAGAGAGAGACAGCACGAGCAGGGGAGGGGCAGAGAGAGAGAGGCAGACACAGAATCTGAAACAGGCTCCAGGCTCTAAGCTGTCAGCACAGAGCCCGATGTGGGGTTCAAACCCATGAACCATGAAATCATGACCTGAACTGAAGTCAGATGTTCAACCGACTGAGCCACCCAGGCGCTCCAAGTTTTATTTTTTAATGAACTGTTTCCTCAAAGTTAAAAACATAACATTTAAATATTCCTTTAAAAAATCTTTTTGAAATAGCAGTTTGCTTATGTTTAAAATATGAAACTTACCTGCTATTTGCTTAAACGAACAAACAAAAAACCCTATTTGACAATCAGATTAAAAGTTCTACAAAGTACTGTAATGTTTTCATCGCCTAATTAATGTCATCCAAATTTGCTTATTTCCTGGATTTTGCAAAATCATTTTCATGGATAACTATTGTTTACACTGTTAAAAGCAATAAAACTATCAATTTTCCTTTGATTCACTACAAAAAAGGCAGAGATACTATAATATATGACATACTATATTAGATCTAGATATAGAGTTGGTACTTTACCTTGGGGCTCCAATGTTAAAAGCATGTTGTTGTTTTATAATTCTTTAAAGTTTACAAACCATTTAATGATATCTGGTTCTTATTAAGGACTTGCGATATTCTAAATGCTTAAAATTGACCAAGTTAACTTCCCTCTTGATCCTATGAAATTGAAAATAGTAAGTGTGTAAGCTAAGCAAGTCTCCTAGGATACTTATAGAATAAGCAGAAACAGGGATTCAAGTCAGATAGTTTGCTCCTGACATACATGTTCTCTACCCCAGCTACCTCCTGCCTATATAAAATATATATAATTGAATGCCTGCTGTACACTTTCCCATGAACTCCTTCTCCCTGGTTATTACTAGAATAGTAAAGAAGAAAAGATCAAATTAACAGCTATAAATACAATAGCACCCTAATCTCCAATCTTTATCTTTAAACCATTTATAATGGTAACGTTGTGTAGCAAAAGAGGAGCACTCCTTGTTCCAAATAACATCACTGCAATTATAATTCATTAGAAAATAACATAAATAATGGGTACATTCAGAAATACAAGGAACTCTAGTATTTCCTCCTTTCTGTAGAATTCCTTTATTCTCCAACCTCTATAGGAGTTATGTGTCATATTTTAAAGAATATATATATATATATGTATATATATACATATATATATATATATATATATATATATATATATATATATAGTCTATATTATTTCCAAGTCCCACAGAGGATCTGGTGAAAATACTGTTGCTAAGTAAAGATTAACTGATGAAGTATGATATCTCTCAAGTTCGAATTCAGTGGTCTGTAGCCTTGCCTGCATTAACATGACCTAGGGAGCTTTTAGAATCCCAAGATTTGCCCCCCCCCCCCCATTTCAATTATAAAGGAATCTTTGGGGATGGAGCATATTGTTTTTAACTTGGATTAGAACCTTCTATTTTTTTTATTTTATTTTTTATTTTTAAAAAATTTACATCCAAATTAGTTAGCATATAGTGCAACAATGATTTCCGGAGTAGATTCCTTAGTACCCCTTACCCATTTAGCCCATCCCCCCTCCTCAACCCCTCCAGTAACCCTCAGTTTGTTCTCCATATTTATGAGTCCCTTCTGTTTTGTCCCTCTCCCTGTTTTTATGTTATTTTTGCTTCCCTTCCCTTATGTTCATCTGTTTTGTCTCTTAAGGTCCTCATATGAGTGAAGTCATATGATTTTTGTCTTTCTCTGACTAATTTCACTTAGCATAATACCTTCCAGTTCCATCCATGTGGTTGCAAATGGCAAGATTTCATTCTTTTTGATTGCCAAGTAATACTCCATTGTATATATATACCACATCTTCTTTATCCATCCATCCATCGATGGACATTTGGGCTCTTTCCAGACTTTGGCTACTGTTGATATTGCTGCTATAAACATGGGGGTGCATGTGTCCCTTTGAAACAGCACACCTGTATCTCATAGATAAATGCCTAGTAGTGCAATTGCTGGGTCCTACAGTAGTTCTATTTTCAGTTTTTTGAGGAACCTCCATACTGTTTTCCAGAGTGGCTGCACCAACTTGCATTCTCATAAGCATACATTTTTTAAACCTTCCCAGGTTGATTCCCAGTGTGCAGTCAAGATTGAGAGCAATTATCTAATTTCACTTAGTTTTGCTCACTACGTCTCCCCAGTACTATCTTAATTAGGCAATTACTTTCAGGTTCCTGTCTTCAGACAAAAGAAGCAAATAAGCAATGAGCCCCCTGGCAGGTAGTAGAGGTGTTAGTACTTGGAAAAGTAAGATGTTTGCTGAAGTCAACTGTAGCTATAAAGTGACTGGTTTAGCTGCTCAAATTAGGATTCTAGATACACTGGATTTTCTTTTCTTTTTTAGCATTTTGTAAAGTATCAAAAGTAGCTTCATGAGAAATTTCAGATTGATTCTAAGTACTTCTTTTGTAATAGAGATATGCAATGTGGAAATGTGTGTAACCATGCATATATATGTTATATATTTTTAACATGAATTTTATATACAAGTCAGTAAGTATATTTTTAAGTGCGTAATTTCAAGCTTCTAGAAAGTAAAAAAAACCACCTTTGAGCACTTTTTTGTAGCTAGGAATAATCCCTGAAACATAACCTATTACCTGTAGATTAACTCAATTTAGAACAATTTTTTTAAGTTTATTTATTTATTTTGAGAGACAGAGAGAGTGTGTGAGTGGGGGGTGGGGCAGAGAGAGAGGGGGCAGAGGATTTGAAGCAAGCTCTGTGCTGACAGCAGCGAGCCCAATACAGGGCTTAAACTCTCAAACCATGAGATCATGACCTGAGCCAAAGTTGGATGCTTAAGTGACTGAGCCACCCAGGCACCCTAGAACAATCTTTCTTTTTAAGAAAGGGCCTAAAGTTTGAGAGGAGAACACTAAGAGAGAGCAAAGGAAGAGAGGAATTTGGAATATGTTAGAATAAAACAAATATAAAACCACATACCTGCTTCCTTACATATTTTATCATATTACCTCTGTCCTGAGATCACCATTATTGCTCATTTTCTGTTCATTTTCAGAAATGGGTCAAATAAGGAGTAGGAGTAGGAAATAGTTACTAGAACTTTGATTCAGTGACAAGTCTAAGACAAGGAATACCTTTTTTTTAGCCTTACGAGTTGCTGTTAGGACTAGAGTATAAGAAAGCAGGATATTGGAGGCTAGTGTATTTTTTGTCATCATGAACATTTAAATCTCAGATGGGTCCTGAGAGTTCTTCCTGTCTAGTCTAGACTCGTGGTTAAATGGCTTTCCCCAGTTCACCTATCCTGACCTCATCTTGGTTCATTTTTGGCCTTCTGTGGGCAGTGGTCATCCGTCACCAACAGAAGGGATCCTCAAGCCTGGCTATGACACAGGCTACAACGAGATGGGTCATGTGGATATGATCCAACAGACATCCATCCAGACCTGTTCCATTTATGCTCCTACTTCTGGCTCTAACAGCTTCCCCTAGTAGAGTGGTATAAATGCTCATGCCTAGAATAGAAATCACACACTTGAATATAACCAGGTTTCCTTTTCCCTGGGGATAGAATAAGCCTGAACTTCCCCAGAGTTTTGAGTGTGCTGCTGATAGTATCTACCTTAGCTGTTGGGTGGTTTCCTTTGCTGACATATATTGGCAATACAGAGAGGAAAATAACCCAAATTAGTCAGATATACCTTTATTTAAGGCAAATAAGAGAAACAGAAAACATTTAAGCAAGGTAGGTCCTATATTTCCTCCCTGAGCAATTCATTATGAACTTTTATTCTTTTAACATAGTTTCTAGCTTCAATCGATTTTAACTCAAAACTGTAAATTGAAAGATACAGTGTGCTACAAGACAAGTATGAATAACACTACTACTTCTTTTTTAAAACGTGCCCTTGAGGAGCTCCCAGTATAGTAATGCACAAATAATTGTATGCCATGGTATAATGGGAAATTGAAAACAGTTTAAAAGCAGTAAAATTTAAAGACAAGGACTATTAAATGAACTGTCTGCAAGCATCAGTGGATTTAAACATCATGCCTTGGCTAACCTCCTGAATTCTCAAAAGAACGCTGAGGAATGTAGGATCTAGGTAGGCTCTATTTTTCTCAGGCCCCAAACTCTTCATCTAACATGAATAGAGAAAGCTTTCTCCATAAACGTTGAACGCGCTTTATAAGTTAAGTGGCAGACAATCTATGAGGTTGTCACTGGGAAGCCTAAGTTCTTTCTTGCAACACATCATTTATTAATTTCCCACCAAGATGTCTGTCTTTCCTTCCTTATTACAAAATGATAGAGGCCAAATATTTCCTTCTTTATCAACAAATCAATAGGCATTAGTAGGATCACTGAAGGAAGAAGGCAGCTTAGTTTTTAGAGAATTTACTGAGAGAAAGCCCTAACTTCAGTAATGTTTTCAGTCACTAGCAACATTCAAGATTTGCTTAAATTTTGGAGGTGGAGATATGTATTTTTTTGGAACTTGAATTTAGAATTAACTCATGACTTACCAAAATGTACTTAAATGTCTTTTAGTTAAAGGAAGGAAAATGTGTTAGATAAAAACAAACAACAAAATAAGCCTAGCTTATATGAA
This sequence comes from Panthera leo, assembly GCF_018350215.1. Lineage (NCBI taxonomy): Eukaryota > Metazoa > Chordata > Mammalia > Carnivora > Felidae > Panthera > Panthera leo. Next base: position 51,256,868 of record NC_056690.1, on the reverse strand, counting down.
GAGTCTGTCAGTTCTTTAAGTCCCTGGTTAGGTATGTTGAGATTACATTCAGAAATTAATAATTTGTAAGATAAAAAAAGAAAGATTGGAGAATGATTAATACTGATGGAACAGATTCTAGTTCCAACGTGAAAGTCATCTCACCTGAAGAGAAGGTAGGCAAGTGGGAGGAGCCCAGTGTAGCAACAACTGAAAACTGTCCCTACGTTAACATTAAAGGCTCAGATAGAGAAGGATGACACAAAATATTCTATGAAGTTATCAAGGCTGCATTAACTTCTATCCTCATAAACTTATTCCCCTGGGAAATACATCTGTCTCAAATATTAATGAGGAATTCACATAGTGTAAGGTTGATAAAACGGACAGACCAGGATTGCTGGTGATAGTAATGGTACAGAAAGTGCTGTTTCATCATAAGGGAATGGACCTAATAGGTCTATGTGGCCCTGAAAGGCATCTGATGATTTGGGTGAGCCTCTACTGCACTGAACCACCATGCACACTTACAGACGCGGCAAATATGGCTTGTGTGATATGCCTTATAGCATATCCTTGAATCCTTGAATCCTTGAACACAGGGTGGGTTCCGCTCCCAAATCAAAAGTGTCCTAATAGTAACGGCGCAAGCTATATGCCTCAAGTAATGTGAGCCACTTGATATTTGCAACACAAGCAGCGAGGAGCCCTCTTACTCTTCTATCATCCCTTTGCGTTACGAGCAGCCTCAGTGGGCAGGCACAGTGCCATTCCAGCTGCAATCTCCTGTCTGCCCCATTCTGCATCTGACATGTCTGAACCTCTCCATAATCTCAAGTAGCCAACAGCAGGACCTGTCACACAAGCTGCGAAACTGTGTCTATTTGAGTGAGTATCACAGTGGCCCATTTTTTTGTCCAGTGACAGACTTGTGATGAATGTTTCTGAAATGACATTTTAGATGACAAGGGATGAAAGTCCCCAAGTCAGAGATCATAGTTCTTGGGGTCTCCAGAGCAGTGTTGTTGTCAGTAAAACTGGCTGTGTGCAAAGATGTTGCAACGTGGACAGTCCCCAAATCAATTTATCATCACAGGCCATGAAACGCACTTGTGGCAAAATCAATACAGACTTTCAGGCTCCCTGATAAAGAATCAGAGAAAATTTTATTTACTCTTTTACTTTGCAAATGCTACCTTTAAATCCAAAGAGGAAAACTATATGTTGGACTTTCCTATAAAGTTAAACAACAATAAAAATAGTGTCCAAATTCTATTAAGGAAGTAATCAAGGATGCTTTCAGGGCCTGGAAATTCCCCATTTCAGTCTGATGTTTTGACAGAGAAATAAAGATAGGTTTACAATGATATATAAAGCAATCCTGATAGGTTAAAAATTGTACCAAAATGGAAAAGGTCTGAAAAGTAGCATTTATATAAAAATGAAAATATTTGTGTGTGTGTTATTTCACACTCATGAATTTCAAGTTTGTAACCACTGAAAAAGAGTTATTATATAAAGTCCAAGGAAAACATAGTGTGGGGAGTTCTGATTTCTGAGAGAAGCCTGTCATTATAATTGTTTGGTTAAATAATAACACAAATTAACACTATATACTTTAGTCAGTATTTACTTTTCCAGGCACTGTGCTAAGAGCTGTATGTGGACACTCTCAATATCTTCATTTTCCAAACAAAAAAAAAAAAAAAAAAAAAAAAAAAAAAGAAAAAAAGAAAGAAAGAAAAGAAAAAGTAATTGAAGGATAACAAAACTAAGTAACACATAGGATTTAAAGTTATAAAGTTATTAAGTGGTTGAGCTAAAGTGGGAACCCAGGAAAAGTCACCCCAAGGCAGATGCTATTAAACACTATGGAATACTCATGAAATGCAGATGGAAAGCCTTTCTTCTCCAGGCTACTGTAAGGCTTTTACGTCTAAACTCAGTAATTTGGGGGAAATTACCTATAAAATGGACAGATCATTATCTAATGGCAGTTGATATCCCTATTCAAATTACTGGTATAGAGGCACCTGGGTGGCTCAGTCAGTTGAACATCCGACTCTTATTTTGGCTCAGGTCATGATCTCGCTGTTCTTGGGTTCTTGGGATCGAGCCCCACCTCGGGCTCTGCACTGACAGCATAGAGCCTGCTTGGATTCTTTCCCTCCCTCTCTCTGTCCCTCCCCACTTTCTCAAAATAAATTAATACACTTAAAAAAAAAAGCAAACACTGGTATATCCATAATCATATTATGGGTTAGCTTTGTGAGCTCCTTAAATTGCTCAAGTGTTAATTAAATTAATGAGAGGATTCTTTAAAGAAACAAAAATCATTTGTATCTAGGATACTCAGTATTATCAACTTAGCTAATTCTAGAAATATTCCAAACCATTCTTATCCAAGCCTTTGGATCTTGTAATACTTTCCATAATTAATTACAGTGGATATATAAGCTCAAAAAATGAAAGAAAATACCAATTTGCTTTCATTTTAACAGGCTTGGCAATCCCCTTCCACACACACACATACACATCAAATCTAAAGTCTAGAGTTCATCTGGCAATGCTACATAACTTCCATTCCTCAAATTAATCTAATATTGATTTACTATTATATTGCTGCCCCTTTCATTTTGAAGCTTACAATGTAATTGTACTTGTTTACTAAATTAAAAACAGTTTTCACAGAGGCAGTGTTTAGAAAACAGATGGATTCATCTCATACAAAAAGCACTTCAAATTTATTCTGGCACTCTCTACAGAATGAAAGAAGAACACAACATAAAATGCATAGAATTCTATGTAAAAATAACTCAACACATTTCCCGTAAGACATCAGCCTGGATTTTGTGGTCAGAGAATTTCCATAGAGCAAATCACTTTTGCCACCCTGACAAGTGTTTTAGGGATGTTAGAAGAATACTATATCAGTTTTCTAACAGGACACATTACTATATTCAGAGATATTTAAAGGTCTGGCTTTCTGCTTAATACTACTCAAAATTGTGTAGGAATTCAAGCACTGGGTGTTGTTCCATAAAAAAAAAAAAATGATGTTTTAAATACAGCTTGCTGGTAACATATGGAAACAAAAGAACACTGCTAGACTGCAATCAACTTGCTATCTTTTGTTTATAACACAAGGTTAGAGCAGAATGGAATTTAAAATCCTAAAGTCAAGAGTATATTTACTCTGAACAGGTCTGAGGAACAGAAAACTTGCAGACTTGCTGCTCTTTTAGTTCCCAGTTCTTTTAGGATGAAATTCAGCCACAGGTTTGGGGTTTTTTTTTGTTTCCATTTTTGTTTTCTCAGTAAATTTCAAAAGTACATATGCAGTATATACAGAGAATGAATGCACTGGGGTGTGCCTTCTTTCAGTGTGGACATTAACAACAAAGTTCTGAAAACTATGAAGAAAAATACCTCTTCTCTCCACATGAAAGAATCCCAACCTGTTATTGAGAGCCTAGATAACAAACACATATTTCTGCATTTTCCACTTACAGTATATATTTTTTTGTATTTTAAAATGCATTGCAGAATAATTGATTAAAAGAGTACCATTATCTCCCCCTTTAATAAATGTAAGCAGATGTACAGTGATGTTTACTTGCTTTTTTTTTGTTTTTTCCACTTAGAACTTCAGGTCAAGTGTTCTTGACAGCTAATCCAGGTCCCCCCCTGGTAAGGCAGCATGAAGACTGCCTCTGTTATTTCATTTCAGAATTTCTTCCTGCAGTGATAGGCCTGTACCAGCAGGGGATCATATATGCAGTATCTGCCTCCTTGCATCTTCCACTGAGGATGGCTTTAACTCTCCTCAGAGAAAATTTATTTCTCTTTTCCCAGTAAGAAAACCCACTTCTCTTACCCATATTCACAGATTATTGTTAGCAGTTTAATTGGTACAATAAAATATTAACATGGTTTCAGCTTCTCCACTGCTATGATCAAAACAGAGTGGACTGGTAAGATAAGAGCATAGGATTAGCCCAAAGTTTGGCCAATGAACCAGGCAGATTGTATAGTTTAAGGATCCTTGAGAATTTATATGAAGAATGCCTGAGTGGCTCAGTTGGTTAAGCCTCTGACTTTAGCTCAGGTCATGATCTTGCAGTTCATGAGTTCGAGGCTCTGGAGCCTGCTTTGGATTCTGTGTCTCCCTCTCTTTCTGCCCTTTCCCTGCTGGCACTTTGTCTCTTTTTCTCTCAAATATAAATAAACATTAAAAAGAAAAGAATGTATATGAAATTAAATTATAACCACCAGAACAAATCACTTTAGTGGAATTACTGAGAACTGAATTAACTTCAGATAGCTATAGATAATACGTTTCTTTTTTTCTTAATTTTTTTAACGTTTATTTGTTTTTGTGAGAGAGAGACAGAGCATGAGCAGGAGAGGGGCAGAGGAGGGAGACACAGAATCCGAAGCAGGCTCCAGGCTCTGAGCTATCAGCACAGAGCCTGGTGCGGGATTTGAGCCCACGAACCGTGAGATCATGACCTGAGCTAAAGTCAGACGCTTAACCAACTAAGCTACCCAGGCACCCCTAGATAATATATTTCTACATGCAAATCCATGTATATTTCTATAACATATTTCATATATAGGATAAAGCAAGCAACTTTGTATATAAAATTAGATTGAAGTTTAGTTAATTGAAAGTTAACCAGATTCAACAGTATTATAATGGGACAACGAAAACCAAAACAAAACAAAAAAAAAAAATTAAAGCCATTATTTATCCATTTATTCAATGTATACATTTTTTTTGTTTTATAAAACAAATAAGAATTGAATATTTACTATGTATAGAAAGTTTATTGGCATTAGATATACAGTAGTAAATATGGTAGCTATTTTTCCTGCCCTCATTGAGTGTATAGTCTAGAAAAGAAGACAAACAATTAAATAGGATATTTCAATAGTAGATGGTAAATTTTAAGATAAAGAAGCATGGGTTATGAAAACTCCATGCTATAGTTAGGCATACAGTTATGGCATAGTTAGGGAGAATCTAAAAGAAAGAAAAAAGAGTTATCTTAGGAAGGGAAGGGAAAGGTATAGCCTATGAAGTAGAAAGAGCTGATTAAGACCCAGAAGCAAGAAAGAGCATGGCATATTCAAGAAACTAAAAGAAGTCAAGTGTAACTGGAATATAGAGAGTGAAGGTGGAAATAAAAAGATACCAGGAAGAAGGAATAAGTAGAAGACCTAGAAAGAATTCATACACAAAGTTGAACATATTTAGCCTTCAGAAAAATAACAGGAAGCTTGCTGAAATGTTTAAACATAGGTTGAAACTTTGTGGTAAGATGATCATCATGTTTTATAAAGATTATTTTAGATCTGGATATAGGCTTTATGAACCTGGGAATCCCACTTGGGAAGGGGATATGTAAACTTTGATCTGAGCATGCTAGAGAAACTTAAAGTTATGAAAAGCATCCTATCCTTAAAATTAAAAAAAAAAAAAAAATCCTTTTACTATCTCTGGGGACTTGTCTCTGCCCCAGACTCCATGTGGGGAAAAGAAATTTCATAAAACTAAGATTATCCCAGACACAAGAGTAGGTTCCAAATTTATACAAGGGCATGGAAACCAAATTCATAAAATGATAATTTATCTTTCAGACAAGTCCCAGGTCAGTGAAAACCCTAGATTATTCATTAGAATTTTTAAAAATGCAAATTCACTCTATAACTTTAAAAAAAAAAAAGACAACTAAAATTAGCTCAAAAGAAAACAGCTAGAATCACACAAGCAAAAACATCCAAAGGAGTGAGAGGGAGCATGCATAATAAGGTATAGGTTCATTCTCAACAATTTCATATAAGAGTAATTCTGAAAAAGATTACAAAACGTGTATATTTAAAGAAACTGAAGACATGAAAGAAGGATTAAAAATGATAAAGAATTTTTTAAAGGAAAAACCAAGTATAGAAAAGAATCAAAATGAACTTGTAGAAATGAAAAATACCATTGCAATTAAACACTCAGTGGGCAAAAGTTGGAGCTGAGAAAATCATCCATAAATCAGCACAAAGAAACATAGATGAAAAATATGAAAGATTAATTAAAATGTGGAAACGAGAATGAGAAATTGCTACATAGATTAAATATGTGATCCAAGGAGAAAGAAAAGAAATAGGAAGAAGAATTATTTAATGAGAAAATTACTGAGAGTTTGCCAGAAATGTTGAAAGTCATAAATACCAGAAAACCATAAGTTTCAATAAAATAAATAAACTAAGAACTAAATTCATTGTAGTGAAACTGAAAAACAGTGTAGGAAAGAAGAATATCTAAAGAACAGCAACAATAACAAAAACACAGATTTCCTTCAAAGAAGCCGCCATTGTATTGAGACGATTCTTCCAGAAAATAACAATAAGGGCCAATGTAGTATTATCTTCAATGTGATTCAGCTGTCGGTGTGGAATCAATAACCCAGATATTGTCATAAAAACCGAGGACAAGGTGTAATTTCAGGCCCAAAAAATAATAACAGCCCAGGTATTTTCCATTCATACAAAATTCAGTTTCATAACAACTAAACATATTTCTGCAAAAAAGAAAGCGAACCCCAAAGGACAGTGTTACACATAAACAATGACAAGTCAATTACGAAAATTACAGGTGAATGAAATTTACAAGTAATTGAGGATCATTAAAAACATGGATCTAAAATATCACAAGAAAAAAAATACTTTCTAAAATGAGAGGGGTGTAATCAGAGGTAACATGTTCTAAGGTCCATGTGTTCTCCATAAGAAGGGTAGAAATATTGGTAAATTTTAGATTTAATTCAATTATGTGGATTGGAAAATAGACTCACTATCAAATAGAAATGGATTGTATAGCCTCATAATTAGTACAAAAGGAAAAATGAAATAAATAAAAGTTGTTAAATTTCATAGAAGAATAGAAAGACTAAGACGTAGCAAAGAAAACTCTCAATAAGTAAAAGATAGAAAATAAAATAGTAGAATTAATATGAAGTATATCAGTAAAAATGATAAATGTAAGTGAATTAAATAAAAATGATTGGTCCCGGGGCGCCTGGGTGGCTCAGTCAGTTAAGTGGCCAACTTCGGCTCAGGTCATGATCTCGCAGTCAGTGAGTTCAAGCCCCGCGTCGGGCTCTGTGCTGACAGCTCAGAGCCTGGAGCCTGTTTCAGATTCTGTGTCTCCCTCTCTCTGACTCTCCCCCGTATGCTCTGTCTCTCTCTGTCTCAAAAATAAACAAACAAACAAACAAAAAAAAGATTGGTCCCTTAAAAGGCAAGAATTCCCAAGTAGGATTTTTAAAAATCCATCATTATGCTGTTTATAAATGTCACATTCAAACATAATGAGGCAGATATGTTGAAAGCAAATGGTGGCAAAAATGTGTCAGTCAAATATCAGTCAAAACAAAACAAAACAAACAACAATAAAAAACCTGAACAGGAAGAGTAATGAAAACAAAATAGACCTTTATTAAAAACAAACAAGGAATAACAAGAACTTACGTAATCTGGCCAAAGGAACCAAACACTAGGAGGATATTTCTGAAAATGGAGGCCTCAAAAACATAGCCCATGAAAACAAAGAGCAAAAAAGGTAAAGATACAAATGTACATGGCAACTTCATTTCTGAGGACTGTATACACTTTCCAAAAAGTATTACATATGTGTACAAGGAGACATGTATAAGGTTGTTCATGTTAACAGTGTTTGCACAGAATTGGAGACAACCTAACTGTTCACAAATAGGGAAATGGATAATGGAATAATGGTGTATTTGTAAAATGGGAAACTAAATTTTGGTCAAAAATGTAAGTAACACACTAGATCTCTATATCAGTACATGTAAATCTCAATAACAATGTTGTACAAAATTATGTTCATTATGATATCTGTTTAACTTTGAAACACATACTGTGTATTGTTCATGGATACATACATAGACAAGAAAAGACCAATAGCTTCAGAATGGTTGTTACCTATGAAGAAAGAATGAATTGTATTGGGGAAGAGGGACAAACCATCAAATCCTCACTGAAACTTTTCATTGCATCTCACATCTGGACAGAAAGCATGAAGCTCTTTTATGGGCCTGCAGACTCAGAAAAATCTTACCTAATCAGAGAACTAAAGTTAAAACAAAAACCAAATTTCTTTAATCTCTGCTTTTCCTGAGATTAATCCAATTAAGCCAATGATGGGGACTCTAGCAGTAATGAGTGAAATGCCTCAAGATACATACATTATTACATCAACTTGCCTGGGGTATCAAACTGATAGCAAATTTACCCTATCAGGGACAATCCCACTTGGTTTGAAAGCACATTAACATTGAAATCCTTAGAAGTGAATTGATTACAAACCTAATCTAACATAGTTAATTTAAAGCACATTTAAAGGATAGTGAATGTGCTTTCATTTAGTGCTTGGCTTCAGCATCCTGGCAAAAAGAGAGAGAGAGAGAGAGAGAGAGAGAGAGAGAGAGAGAGAGCGCGCAGAATAAAAATGATGTAATCTCTAGTTCTTAGGCAACCAGCATGTTCCAGAAGGTTTTTGCCCTTAAGCTATTCTCAGTTTATCACAGTCCACATATTCTAATCAACACAAGTCCCTTGACAAATGAGGAGGAATGAGGACTGACCTACCCTTAAAGGTTTAAAGCTATTTCCTCATCTTTGAATAAAGCCTAAGGGCTAATGGTGTGGTAGAAAACAAATGGGATACTTTCAAAGTTTAGTGTTTCAAAAATGTGTCCCAATTAAAAAAATTAATTAAATGTGGCAGTACAGTGGTTGCCTACGTTTGCTCTACAAAAGCATCAACTGGCAAACATTTCAATCAGGTACATAAACAACCAGTAATTCTCATTTAACCAATGCTAATGTAGAGCTTTAGTAGAAAATTTTCGCAAGAGGTGGATTTTCCTGCTCACTCTAACTTTGTACTTTTAATTGGTTTTGTTTTGTTTTGTTTTGTTTTTTACTTTAGAGACCTTTTGGACCAACTGCATGTCCTTCATAATTTTGTAGAACGCAGAAGGAGGACATCTAATACAATTTTCTGTTGACATCTCTGTCCAATACTTAGAGGTAAGAAGGCAGGGGTGGGGTGAAGGGAGGCGCTATCAGTATTCTACTGGGAAAGAGATTTGGTTATGAAGGCATTTTAACATTCAAAATGTCAGTAACCACAAGCTACTGCCAAATTGATAGAGAATATCATCAACACTGTTATTACAACAGCTTATCTTTTCACGTTCACATTATGTCAATTTTCTTTATCATCTGACCACCATATTTATCAAAGAATCATTTTATTCCGTTTGACTGTTACCCCAATGAGGCATGAACTACGTTTAACTTATTTCTTATCATATCCCCTGGCATTCCATATCTGTGGAAGTAAACAGAGAAAAAAGGGAAGGATCAGTCAGTAAAGGAGAGGAAGAGGAAAGGTGTTGTGAAGAAACACACTTGGTTCAATGATGGGCATGTTAAATTAGAAGGGCCTTATAGATATCTAAAAAAGATGATTAGTAAGTGGTTTGCAATATATGTTAGAGCTCAGGAGAGAGCTCTATAAAATTGAGGGCCATAAGAACAGAGGTGGGAGCAGAAGCATAGAAATGAAATGGTCAGCCAAGAAAACTATGGCATGAGAAGCCACAAATACAAAATCTAGCAAATATCACTGTTTAATAGATATTTATAGGACAAGGAGAATATAAGGAATGTAGGAGAAAACTAATAAATAATTGTTCCATGGAAGACATGGGAGAAAGAATGCTGTATAATTGTCATCTTGCAAAACAAAAGGCTACTCTAAGTTATTGGACCCAGGGCAGGAAAATATGGATGATGGTGGTAATGGTAAATAAATTGAAAATATGAATCTAAAAGGGAATTAAGGATGCCTTAAGAAAGAGTCTAAGAGTGGAGTCCCACAAAATGTTGTAGGCATAAGGCAATATGAGAGGAATGTGGAGGTCTTTCAGGCACAGTAATTCAGGCACATCATAAAGTTCATTCTATAAATTATGGGCTTCTCGACTTTTTGGAAGTTTCACTGTATGTAACAGGCATTTTGGCACAATAGAAATATTTCTATCTTGGGGCACCTGGGTGGCTCAGTCGGTTAAGCGGCCGACTTCGGCTCAGGTCACGATCTTACGGTCCGTGAGTTCGAGCCCCGCGTCGGGCTCTGTGCTGACAGCTCAGAGCCTGGAGCCTGTTTCAGATTCTGTGTCTCCCTCTCTCTGACCCTCCCCCATTCATGCTCTGTCTCCCTCTGTCTCAAAAATAAATAAACGTTAAAAAAAAAAATTAAAAAAAAATTTTAAAAAAAGAAATATTTCTATCTTATGCTGAAGGGCAAAAGAAATTTTATGTGACTAATGATAACTCACAGATAATTAATTAATGAACAAAAGAATGATTTATGAGAATGTTATCAATATTGGTTTGTTTCAGATTATTCATAAGACTATGCTTCTACTTCTATTTAATGTATTAAATGTATGTATTTACATGTGCAGTTGTGAGAAAAATGTATATTTAATTTCTCACTACTGCTCTGTGGAGAGGTCATGTAAAATTTAAATAGCAAGTATGATTTGAAGGATTGCAGTTCTTTTCAAGATGTGTCCTCATTTTCAAGAAAATAAGTTAAAAACTACTATAAGCTTCACCTTGGTGAAGCAAATACTGAATTTAAACAATTACAATTACTAGAAGGAGCCCAACCTTTGCTGGTGTGTAGTTTACCTCATTCATATTCCTTTCCTTATTTTTCTATACATTTTTCCATAGGACCATTTTTAATTGAATAACGTTGACGTGGAACATTGTATAAGTTTAAGGTGTACAGGATGGCATTCCTTCAATACATTTATATATTGTAATGATAGCTTATGTAGAGATATTTATCATATTGCATAATTGTAGTACAATATTATTACTTATATTCATTATATTGTGCATTAGATGTCTGTGGCTTATTTACTACTCATTACAGATTTGTACCCTTAAAACCATCACTCTTCTCCTCCCCTCCCAGCCCCTGGTAACAACCATTTTACTATCCTTTATAAAGGTTTAACTTTTAAGATTCCACATATAAGTGATAATTACACAGTACTTACCTTTCTCTGCTTACCTTGCTTAGCACAATGTGCTTAATTAAGGTCCATCCATGTTGTCACAAATGGAAGGTTATCTTTCCTTCTTACGGCTGAATGGAATGGAATACATTGTGTAAATGTACCACATATTTTTTATCCATTCATCCGTTGATGGGCATTTGGGTTGTTTCCACATTTTCACTTGTGAATAACGCTGCAATAAACACGAGAGTGCATATATCTCATAAAATCCCATGTTCATTTTCTTTGGGTACACCCAGAAGTGGAATTGCTGGATTGTATTCTAAATCTATTTTTAATTTTTTGAGGAAACTCCCTGTTGTTTTCAATAGTGGTTGGACCAATTTACATTCCCACCAACAATGTGTAACTGTTCCTTTTCACAACATCCTCACCGACACCAACAGGTCTCCTGTCTTCTTGATGATAACCATTCTAACAGGTGTGACATGATAGCTCATTGTGGTTTTGATTTGCATTTCCTTGATGATTTGTAATGTCGAGTATCTTTTAATGTGTCTATTGGACATTTTGATATCCTTTTGGAGGAATGTTTATTTAGTTCTCCATAAGTATAATTTTAAAGTCACTTTTGTGCTACAAAAAAGTTTTAAATAATGCAACATAGTGATTATACTCTGTTTTCCCTTTCTATCACTAATCATTAAAGCAATTAAATTTTTCCTAATCAAAATGACACACTAAGTAATGATCTATGCTGTGCTTCACTATACTTGGATGTTTACATTTTGCATCCCCTCACTGAACCTGTGCTTTCACCTTCTTACCCCCACCACACAACACTTCACTACGTCATCCAGGCACCTTTCTCTCCCATCTGAAAAACACCCTTCTTTATATCTCTATTAACCAGTTGGATCTCTGGCCACAAACCTCTCATCCCTACTGCCTTCAATTAAACCTTTTTCAAACTCTTTCTGAGCTCATCCATCATGCTCTGTTGCTGTGCTTGGATATCTCCTGAGGATACTAATCTTTCTCATGCTGTCCTCATATTTCCTTATTTTAGACCCCACATGGGACTTCTCAATTTCAAATACTACTTTCTAACAATAAAGTTACCACATTCTTCCTTTCTCTCATATTGAATCAGTCACCAGGTAATTACCTCCTCAAAAATTGTCATCAGCTTCCTTTGTCTTTTGAGCATGATGAATTTGAAGTGAAACATCCTATAAAGATTTCTAGAAGTTAGTTGGATCCATGGGTAAGGCATTCAGAAGGGAGATTTAACCTTATAATCTTAAGGCTCTCAAAAATGGGATTGCTCTTTCCTCAGTTTTCCTAACAGCAGTTATCTTTCTGACACATCAGTTCCAATCAAACTGTGCTGTTCACTGTTTCAGAAGCATGTGTCCCCTATTTTGTCTACAATGCTTTGTTCATGCCAACCCTTACTTCTTTCCACTCCTACCTCTATTGGAGCAATCTTTATGCTTAAATGACACCCTTTGATTATCTCAATGAGTAGAGTGATTTTTCTTTCTTCAAATTTTCTCTCATTGATTGTGATGCTCTGCATAAGCAAGGAAGGAAGGAAGGAAGGAAGGAAAGAAGGAAGGAAAGAGGGAAGGAGGGACACACACACCACACAGTATGTAATGTCTTACACCATAGCTATGTGTTCACAATGTCTCTGTTGTCCTATTAGATTAAAAACTGGAAAGCAGAGACCATTTCTTTTGCACCTCTGTACCCCAAGAGGACACAGCTCTGTGATTTACCATACTAGATGCTTTCCAGTAGCTTTTTAAATCGTATTTCTATTTTTTAAATGTGTATTTATTTTTGAGGGAGAGACAGAGAGACAGATTGGGGAGGGGCAGAGAGAGAGGGAGACAGAGAATCTGAAGCAGGCTCTAGGCTCTGAGTTGACAGCACAGAGCCCAATGTGGGGTTCGAATTCACAGACTGTGAGAGCATGACCTGAGCCAAGTTGATTTCTTAACTAACTGAGCCAACCAGGCACCTCTAAATCATATTTCTAAACATGGAAAAATTAACAGGTCAAAAGGTCATAGTACTTTTTCTTCAAAATACATTTATTTTATTGATGAATCATCAATAAATGTATTTATTATGTATTCAGCATCTACTTCTAGCCAATAATGTCTTGTGTTGGAGATATAAAGTTGAAGGAGGCAATATGAAGTGGATTGTGATGGAAGTGCTTTCAGAGTTCTGGGTCTTTCCAGAAGGGGTATGCATATAAATCACACTGAAAATATAGGTGACTTTCTGGGGTGCCTGGGTGGCTCAGTTGGTTAAGCATCTAACTTCAGCTCAGGTTATGATCTCACAGTCTGTGAGTTCGAGCCTCGTGTCAGGCTCTGTGCTGACAGCTCAGAGCCTGGAGCCTGCTTCAGATTCTGTGTCTCCCTCTCTGTCTCTTCCCCGCTTGTGCTCTGTCTCTCTGTCTCACTCTCAAAAATAAATAAACATTAAATCTTTTTTAAAAGATTGTAGGTGACCTTCCAAAAGAAGCTGAGGTATGGAAAGCATAGTATACACTCAGAATTGGTAGAAGAATTCATATACACAGTGGAAAGTATACCGTTTGCTCATTTATTATATTTCTAATAATTTAACTCAACTAAACTGATAATATTAACTTTGTATTTTTACTTCCTTAGAAGAATCTCACTATTTTTTTCTTTAAATTAACAGGAAGTCTTTCTGTTAGCTTTCATTAATGTTGGCAACTTTTTAAAACACATTTTTACTCCTCACAGTAGCTATTTCTAAAGTAAAGAAAATGCTAAGAACACTTGAGTTATATTTCTGTTAAAGCTACTCACACAAGGGCAACTAAAAATTGACATAGCCGGGGCGCCTGGGTGGCTCAGTCAGTTAAGCGTCTGACTTCGGCTCAGGTCATGATCTCGTGGTCCGTGGGTTCAAGCCCCGCGTCAGGCTCTGTGCTGACAGCTCAGAGCCTGGAGCCTGTTTCAGATTCTGTGTCTCCTTCTTTCTCTGACCTTCCCCTGTTCATGCTCTGTCTCTCTCTGTCTCAAAAATAAATAAATGTTAAAAAAATTAAAAAAAATAAAATAAAAATTGACATAGCCAATATAAGATTAATGTACATTAATGTACCAAATTTTGTCTTTTATCTGCCTTTTTTATTTACTATTAATTTTTTTATGCTTTATTTATTTTTTGTTTTTGAGAGACAAAGAGTGCAAGCATGGGAGGGCCAGAGAGAGGAGAGAGAGAAATCCCAAGCAGTTCTCCACACCATCAGCACAGACCTCTAGGCAGGGCTTGAACACACGACCCTTGAGATGATCCAGGAGATCATGATTTGTGAGATAGTAACCTGAGCCGACTCAAGAGATAGTAACCTGAGCTGACTCAAGCTGACACTCAACCAACTGAGCCACGTAGACACCCCACCTAATTGCCTTCCAAAATCAGAGCTGTAGAATGCATGCATACTCCTAAAATTGGGATTAAATAATTTTTAATATGTGTTGCAACTTTTCTGACAAACATGAAGTTTATGGTTTAGTCCAAAAAAAACTTCTTAACGGAGTCCCCAAAATGGTTCTGATAAAAAACTTGTTTATATGCTACATGAGAAAAATGTCACTTTAAAAACACTTTAGTGTTTTCTTCCATTTGTGAATCATTCTAGAATTAAATCCTGAATCTCTATGCACTTAAGTAAACGTTCAGTGTTGACAACATGAAGTCCAGGTGTCATTATCCCAAATACTGGATGAGAAAACTAAGATTCAGAAAGTTCATTGACTCCCGCAAGTTCACAAAGCTAATAAATCATTGAGCTGATACAGAAACGATGTCTTTAATTGCATATGTCAACTTCTAAGATCCTTGCTCTCCTGTTACAAACCTTACACTAAAATACTTTCCAAAATTCCATATTGCTTTTGAAAAAAGATCAATAAGCTTCACCTAATGCAAATACACAGTTGTTCTCACTATTCAGCAAGCTCAAGCCTCTTCCAGCTGAGTTCCTTTCTGGTCACCCATTTATTCTAAGGGTCTGTATGTATAGTATGACCCACGGGATAAGGTTCAGGCTATAGAGGTAGGCTGGACAATAGAAGAGCTAACAGAACCTGTTCAAGATAATAATGTTGAACAGTTAAAGTCTTCAGGATTCTTATAGAGGTAGAAATAGAGCATTTAGCACAGAACTGTAATCAATGTAATTTTAATATGGTTAATATTCAGAGTAGCAATAAGGTTAAAAGAAAAGAAATAGGAATAAGGCCAGTGGATTTTTCTTCTGAATAATCTGTGCCTGGTAAGTAGGATGTATTTACTTAGAATGTATGTTTATATGGAAGAGTTTGAGGGATGGCTTATTTGGATTATGTATGGAGGGGCATAGAGGGCCATATGATTAGTGAACTTACTTATTTATAAAACTGAAATGAATTGTCAGCTGTGTAAGCTAATCCTAGATATCCTTTGTAGGCTCTATAACCTAATAACTATTTTATTCATATAACTATCTGCTGAGCATGACTACATAAAAAGACAAATGCAAGAAACTGATAGATACAAATTTGTATTGACAAATTAATTGGGTTGACAATTCAATGAGGAGGACCTTACAATAATAAACAGGGGAAATAAAGGTAAGCCCAAATACCCATAAGATAGGACCATTAAAGTACACATGACTGACAAAATCTGAAATTCTTTTAATGGTTATTAGGAGAGAGCACAGGCTAGAGCAGCCCCTTTTAGCTACAAAAGATGACATTGGTTCTGGGCCTTGAGGTAGCTATGGGATGATAAGACACTGATATGTAAGATAAAAGGCAAAGAGTTGGATTTTAAAATGTGTAAACTATATAAGTGGGTGTGAACAGATGAACTTGGTTGGATTCCTAAGAATGCACTGAAAGATAAGACTGAAAATACATTGTGGGAGCTATATTTGAAGGTCCTTGAGGACCACATTAAGGCATTTGGCCTGGATTTAGTAAGCATGGGGATCGGGATTTGGGGGGGAAAGGAAAGCATGATTATAGTTAGAGCTTAAGAGTGATTTGTCAGCAGAAATGGAAATTATATTGGAACAGAAGCAGTGCTAAAAGTAGGGAAAATATCTAGGCAGCCATTACCAAACAGAAGATAACAAGCAATAGACCAGAGCTTTACTTCTGAACTCCTGCACCTTCAGCAAATCTCTTCCTAGTAGCTCTTATTTCTAAAAAAAAGTAACATCTGGATATAGCATAGCTACCATTTACCACACAGGTTTTCACCTGTAAGTGTATATAGGGATCACTGGGGGATCTTTTGAACAAGGCATGTTGAGGATCAGACCATCAGAAATTTGAATTAATATTCTAGAATAAGACTCATGAAGGTTTCAAAAACTCCCCAAACAATTTTGATGTAGGAGGCAGTGGGGTTGGATCTAAAAAATTCTGCTTTAAAGAGTACAGGATTAAAAAAAAAAAAAAATTCTTCTATTGCATCCTCCCAATAGGAAGCCTGACAACCAATTGCAAACAGTTCTCAATTATGTAACCTCTGATCTCTATTTATAAGGAAAGTGGAAGTTAATTATAATAGTAACAAGTTATCAGCCCAACCATTGCTTATAATAAGCCAGTAAGAAAATATTCATAAATTGCAGAGTTTTGGCATTTTATAAAACACACTGCTCTTAAGAAAGAATCTCCTTGTTTGCAGTGGAAAAACCAATTTTTCTGTCATTTTTCTCTTTCTCTTTCTTCTCAGGAACACACAGAAAAATGTAAAGATGTACGACTTATAAATGGATAGTGTATACTTGTCACCAAAACTAATGAATGCATTTTAAATTTCATTTTCAAACAGTACTAGCAGGAAATGCCCCTGGTACTTCACTGCATCATGACCGACCTCACATAGTTCGCCAAAAGCACGTGTAGTAGACACCATCTACTCGGGCAGGATCCCCCATTCTCTCAGCTTCTGTGTGCTTTGCTTCCTTCATCCTACATCCTCAATTTTTGTTTGGAGGACTGTCCTTGAGCTATTAAAGCTGCTCTGCTCACAAGTGAGGGGAGACACAGGTACCTGGGAATTTAAGTGCATCCAGGATAGCTCTTAACCAAAGATAGCTGGTATGCAGTTACAAAGCCCAGCTCCCTCTAATGAACTTGGGACAAATTCTGAGGTCTAATCTACATTCCAGAGCTTCCCTGAAGAATCAGGCTGAGACTAGTACTTTGCCTGCAACCTCACTTTTGGCTTCTTCCCATCTTGCATCTTGCTTTCCCCAATCCCATGTGGGTTTCTCCTGGGAGTACTGCCTTAACAAATAGCTTGTTCGGGAGCCTGGGTGGCTTAGTTAGTTAAGCGTCTGACTTCAACTCAGGTCATGATTTCATAGCTTGTGTGTTCGAGTCCCACATCAGGCTCTGTGCTGATAGCCCAGAGCCTGGAGCCTGCTTCAGATTCTGTTTCTCCCTCTCTCTCTCTGCCCGTCCCCGGCTTACACTCTGTCTCTCTGTCTCTCAAAAATAAATAAACATTAAAAAAAATAATAATAGCTTGTAACTGATTCCTTATCTAGGCCTGTGAGTCTAGGAAACCCAGGCTAAGACACAATGTTTATGATCCCTCTAGTAGAAAAACAATAAATAAAAAGACAAGCGTATCAACATTTTGGTGTTTTGCTGTAAACAAGGAAGTCTTAGTCAGAAAGTGTCTCTGATCCTATATTGAAGAGCAAAGATTTATCAGTGAAGTTAAAATAGGAAGGTATATTATTCTACCCAACCTACCCAACTCCAGAGTTGTTTTACCAGATACCAATTTTCCCTTATTTGCTTCTGCAGTTTAATAGTAAAGACAGATTTAGGAGTGCCTGGGTGGCTCAATCGGGTAAACATTCTACTCTCAGTTTCAGCTCAGGTCATAATCTCATGGTATTGTGAGTTCCAGCCCAACATCAGGCTCTGTGCTGACAGTGCAGAACCTGCTTGGGATTCTCTGTCTCCATCTCTCTCTGCCCCTCCCCGACTCGTGCTGTCTTTATCTCTCTAAAAATATATAAATAAATTTTAAAAAAATATATTAAAGACAGATTTGGTAAAATCACATTTTGCCAAGTAAAACCAAAAATACCTTAATATTTTATTGTTTGTCAGGCTCATCATTTATCTATCCTGGAGTAATCACAATTGAGTACAGGAACACATTTTGAAAGGGAGGTAGTCAGAAGAGTCAGATAATGTTTGCAATTTTGTCTGCAACCTGTCTTTTTATTTAACACTGAATGAACTTAAAGTCTTCAGAGATGTCTCATCAAAGCTTGATAGAAGACTGTTGGTTTAACTTTTGATGGTACCATTTTTAGTAATTTTAAAAATCAATATACACAAATAAAGACTTGTCCATAGTATAAATAGCATTTATCAGGAAAATTGTGTCATCACACAATTGTAAATTCTAGAAATACCTATGCAGATCTTTTTGAAAATATGCAGTCTTTCAGAATATGCTCAAATTTTCACTTAAGTCTTCTCTCAAATACAATCACTTTCCTAACTCTACCCATTGGTCTTATTCTGGTTAAGCCCGGAATTGATCCCTTACAAAAATATCTCAGAGCCTTAGACCTATTGACCTGCCTATGTTTTCTTTTTTTTTTTTTTTTTTTCTTTACACTTTACCATTTCTTTCTACTTCCTATGGATGTTTCTTGGTTGCTTACCTTCCAGACCTTAATTGTCATCCTGTGATGTAACTTTGCTGTTAATACCTACTTGGATAATTTGCTAACATTACCCGAGTATATATCCAATTAAGGACTCCAGAAGCCACCCCTAGTATAAGATTAGAGCTTTATTCTCTCTAGTGCTATATTTGATAATCCTGGCAATATTTTCCATAACAAATTCACAATCAGACTTAGTTCCATTGCTTACAGCTCAAACCAGATCTCAAACTGAGATCCGTGGAATGCTAGTAGTACTTGAGCAAGTTAGAGGCAATGTGTGAAAAGGAAAATTGATCCCAATATAAAATAAATTTGAGGGCTGCTGGTGGCTCAGGTGGTTAAGAGTGTGACTCTTGGTTTTGGCTCAGGTCATAATCTTTCAGTTTGTGAGTTCAAGCCTTGTGTGGGGCTCTACACAGTGGGGACCCTGCTTGGGCTTATCTCTCTCCTTCTCTGCCCTTCCCTGGCTCATATGTACTCTTTCTCTCTCTCTCCAAATAAATAAATAAATTAAATAATAAAAATAAAATAAAATAAAACAAAATTCATTTGAAAAATGTTAGTTCAAACAAAGTAAAACAGACTTTTAGAGGCAGAGTATTTCAAACACTGACTATAGTAATGTTCATTGCAAATCTTCAATAAAGAGCATAAGCCTTACTTATATATTCTATTCAATAATCAAGCCCTTTCCTTATCCTTGACATCTTTATTGAGGTACAGTTGACCCAATAAAATGTACATATGTATAGAACCATAAAATGATTGACATAATCAATTTGATGAAACTATCCATTATCCCCCAAAGTTCTTTGTATTTGTTATAATCCATTCCTCCCATCTCTGTAGCTGCCATGTCTCCAGGCAACCACCAATCTTTCTGGTATGTTTTATGTGGCATCCTAAAGGAAAGAGTGAATAGGAAATGGAAAATACATTTCCCTTTTAAGCTCTTGAAGGAGGTGGAGGAACTCTTTCAGAATGTAAAACGTATCTAGAAGTACAAAAAAAAAATAGGAAAGATGATGCTTTACATAGATCACAAAGAAAAAACATTACATGTACAAATAATTAAAAATTCAGATAAAATATGCAAAGGTAGCAGAATGTAAGAAATTATAAAATTGCAACAGAAAAATATTTTCTGACTTAAAAGTGGATCTTGAGAGTAACTATTAAATATATTTATTGAACACCAGTTATACAAAAATTTCCCACCGAGAAATAACTAACACGGGTTTTGAATTACATAATAAAGTATAAACCCTACCAAACCCCAAGCAGGAAATAGACTTTGAAAACTTAGAAAACAAAATAAAATAAAAAATAAATAAAAGTAAGTAAACCTTATCTTCTGCAACAGAATTCTATAGCGATTTGAATAATCCTTCATATATGAAGTAAATAAAAATATTTACACATATATCTTTAGGGAAAATAAAAAATACTTCCTGACTTGAAAAAATATAATGCAATTAAGAGTTAAAAAAAGAAAATTCATAAGGTAAACATCAAAAGAAGTTTAGAATTATCTTAACACAAATAATTCATATAGATATTATAGGAGTCCTTCTGGAGCTCCAATAATCCACAAAGTTGTCCCTTGATGGTATTTCCTAGATTATGCTAGTGTTATTCACTCTCTTCATTCTTTTTTCTTTGTTTTCCTCTGACTGAATAATTTCAAAGTTCCTGTCTTCTATCTCACAGATTCTTTCTTCTTTTTGATTTATTGATGCTCTGTTTTATGTTTTTTGTTTTTTCAATGTAATTCATTATCTTCTTTGGCTCCACAGTTTCTCTTTGATTCTTTTTCATGATTTTTATCTGTTAAATTTCTCATTTTGTTCATACATCATTTTCCTGATTTTATTGAATTGCCTTTCTGTATTTTCTTGTAGCTCTCTGATTTCTTTAAAACAGTTATTTTGAATTATTTGTGAGGTATTTACCTCATAAATAAATAAATAAATAAATAAATAAATAAATATTTCCCTATATTTGAGTAGTTTTCAGCCATTGTGTCTTAAATTTTTTTTTCTGTTCCTATCTCCTTCTTTTTTTAAGGATAAAATGGCTGAAAACACTCAAATATTAGGAAATGTTTGGATATCCAAATTCATGAAACTCACAGGTAATCAAGTAAAATTAATTAAAAAGTTTCTCTCCAAGACATGTTATAATACAACTGTCAAAAGTTAAAGACAAAGAAAGAATCTGAAGAGAATCAAGAGAAGAAAAGCTTGTAACTTACAAAAGAACACCCATAAGGCTATCAGAAGATTTCTCAGCAGAAATCTTATAAGTCGGGAGGGTAGGGCAATACATTCAGTGATTAAAGAGAAAAGAAATAGCTGACCAAGAATACTTTATCCAACAAAGCTGTCCTTCAGAAATGAAAAAGAGATAAAGAATTTCCTAAACAAAAGCTGAGAAGGTAATGGCATTTTTTTCACTGTAATAGAAAACAGAATCTTAAAATTTGTGTGGAATCACAAAGACCCATAATAGCTAAAGCAATTCTGAGAAAAATAAGAAAACTGGAGGCATCACGCTAGCTATAGTAATGAAAAGAGTATAATATTTACATTAAAATAGACACACAGACCAATGAAACAGAACCAATAGCTCAGAAACAAATGCTTGCATATACAGTTAATTAAAATTTGACAAAGGGACCAAAAATCTTCAGTGGGGAAAGGATAGTTCTCTCCAATAAATTGTGTTGGGAAAACTAGACAATCACAGGCAGAGGAATGAAGTTGGACCCATACCTTACCCCACTTACAAAAATTAACTTGAAGTGGATTAAAGACTTAAACATAAGATCTGAAACTGAAATTCTAGAAGAAAACATAGGAAATAAGTTCCTTGACATTGATCTTGGCAACAACCTTTTGGATATGACACTAAAAGCACAAGCAGCAAAAGCAAAAATTAGTAAATGGCACTACATCATACAAAAAAGCTTCTACATAGTAAAAGTCACAATCAACAAAAAGAAGAGTCAGTGTATAGAATGGGAAAAAATATTTACAAATCACATATCCGATAAGGGGTTTTAATATCATATATATATATATATATATATATATATATATATATATATATATATATATATATATATATATAAAAACCTCATACAACTCAATAGCAAAACTGCAAATAATTTGATTCAAAAAAAAAAATGGGCAGAGAATCTGAATACAAATTTTTCCAAAAGAATACTTCCAAATGGTGACATGTACGTTAAAAGGTGCTCAAAATCACTAATCAACGGGGAAATGCAAATCAAAGCCACAATGTGATATCACCTCATACCTGCTAGAATGCCCATCATTAAGAAGACAAAGGATAACAAGTATAGGAGAGGATACGGAGAAAAGGGAACCATTGTGCACTGTTGTTGTGAATGTAACTTAGACTACCCTATGGAAAATAGTACGGAGGTTCATCAAAAAATCAAAAATAAAACCACCATATGATTGATTCAGCAATCCCACTTTTGGGTATATATCCGAAGGAGATAAAAACAGGATATCAAGGCATAAGGATACATTGTGACCCTGCTTGAGCCCACAATTCATCCTTAATCTGCATGGATCAGGGAATGAATTTATGGAGGCGGTTTGTTGGGTGGAATGGGGAAAACGAGAAAACTCACATAAGCCAGGTGGCCAGGTAGAGAGGGGGACTCTGCGCTTTATCTGTCTTTGGACTGCCAACGCATATGTAAGAAGACAGTTTCTAAAACAGGAATAAACTCTCTGTTCCAAAACTCTCTCTCTCTGCCCAAAGCCAAACACTCTCCAGAAAATTTAATACTTAACATAAAAAAGAAATTTTACAATGTATCCAAATAATTAGATTTATATCCAAAACTAAGGAATTGATCAGTAATAACAATGTTGGATAAGGACTCAACTCTCTCACAGTGCCAACATATGCAGACCTTTCCATATAAGGGCAAGGAAGAAAAGGGGAAAAAATCAGTAATATAAAAACACTCAGCATGGGAAAGAATAGGATAAAATGAGAATTGAGAGCAAATAATGCTTTATAAAAACAGTCATTATAAGAAAAAGAAAAGAATTCTTTTGGGAAAAATTAGAAAGCATGTTGCATCTGTAAATCTAGAACTGGCTCTTATAAAAATGGGGCAATAACAAAACGAGGGAGTTCTTGGAGATGCAAATCATATTGCAAGGCTGTTATTTTGTTTTTAAAGAAGTGAATAATAGATTGAATTAGCCAGAATAGAAAATTATTACATCAAAAGAGAATCCCAGGAAATTCTCTGAACTTAGAAGAATAATTAAAGGCGAACAGATGGAAGTTAGGAATTAAATAAAAGAGATGGGGAGAGCTAATTTGGGAAATCTTATATATAAGAGTCCATATGGGGTAAATACAAAAAAAAAAAAAACACAGAAGAAATAAAGAAAAATATGTTTTAAAAAATTCCCAGTATAAGAGACTCAAATTTATATGTAGAAACACCTCACTAAGTACCTGGAAAATAAGTCATAGCCTTGTAACATTTCAAATTAAAGGGTGAGAAAAATTAGTGTACAATCTTCCAGACAAAAAAATTAGGTTGTTTTTGAAGAGAAAATACTTCAAGACTAATTATCTACAAAAGTAAATGCTAGAAGACATGGGACAATTTCAAGTTTCTATGGACTTAGAAAGTGTGTCACTCACAGTCTTTCTAATGAAGAAAATATGTGTAAGAAAATAATTATATTTTCATGTCTTTGATTAATACTTCATCTGCTTGTGGCCCAACTGGACCTTCTCTTCTGTGAAGTGTCTGGACAAAACTCTTCCCAATACTATTAGATTTTTGCCTTTTTCTTATACAGATTCACTGAAGTTCATATATTCTGAAAATGTTTTGTATGTGTTGCAAATATGGTATGACTTTACACTGCTTTTGTTGTATGCTTTGATATATAGAAATTATTTTTGGGGGGAATTGTTTTAACTTGATTTCAGTAATTCTTTTCCTCATGAATTTTTGTTTTGTTTTGTTGCCCAGTTAATACATCCATTTCTTTTTGAAGGTTGTGAGTGAAAATATTCTCCTATAGGTTGTATATAGGTTGTTCTTTCATATTTAGGTTTTCAGTCTACCTGGAACTTATATTTGTCATGGTAAAAAGAAATTAAATCCTCCCCTTACATTGATGTAATCACTCATTCCAGAACATGGCAAAAGTAACTCTTTCCATTTGATCCACTTACATAAAGTTGTGTGTGTGTGCGTGCATGCACACACAATTATCTTTGATGTCTGTTTTCTGCTTTGTCTATCTTTACATAAATACCACACTCTTTTGATCATGATGATTTTATCATAAGTCATGATACCTTTGAAAGACAAGTTTCACCATTATGTTCTTTAAAATATTCCCGTATACTCTACTTTCTTTCCATTTCATATAAACTTTGCATTAAAATTATCAATTTAGGAGTGCCTGAGTAACTCAGTTGGTTAAATGTCCAGCTCGACTTTGGCTCAAGTCATGTTCACATAGTTTGTGAAATTGAGCCCTGCATCAGGGTCTGCACTTGACAGCATGGAGCCTGTTTGAATTCTCTGTCTCTCAGCCTCTCCCCTGCTTGTACACATGCTTTGTCTCTCTCTGTCTCTCTCTCTCTCTCTCTCTCTCAAAATTAAATAAACATTTAGAAATTAAAAAAATAAATAAAATTATCAAGTTAAATGCACACATATTGGATTTTGATTAGAACTGCATTGCATCTATAGATCAATTTTGAGAGAATTTATATTTTTGGATTATTGAGTATTTTAAGCTATGAATCTGGTATATTCCTGATTTATTACATTTAAATTTTTTCTCAATTAAATTGTTTTTTATTTTCAAAAGAATTATACAACTTTTATACAATAAATTTTTGTCTGGCTTTTGTACAATAAATTCCTAGATAGCTTGTATTTTTTTTCATTTGAAATGGGATTTAAATTTTC
Organism: Panthera leo; assembly: GCF_018350215.1. Classification (NCBI taxonomy): domain Eukaryota; kingdom Metazoa; phylum Chordata; class Mammalia; order Carnivora; family Felidae; genus Panthera; species Panthera leo. The sequence goes on along the minus strand of NC_056690.1, from coordinate 51,232,018 downwards.
TTACTATTTTTTAACTTCAGGTAAATTTGCATGTAATGATTTTGATTTCTAGTTATTAAATCTGTATTCAACACTCTGATTCCTTGCTATACATTCTGATAATTTATCTGTGTATTCTATGACATTATTTTTAATTCACATTGACATGATCTGCCAACATTGACAGGTTTTTGGTTGTGTGTTGTTTGTTTGTTTGTTTGTTTGTTTTTCCCAGCCCACATACAGTTTTTTTCTTTGCCTCTCTGCACTGAACACCAAAAATTGAAAATGTTGTGATAACAGTAACCTATTTCTTGTTTCTAATTTTAAAGGAAATACTTTCAACATTTCACCATGACATATTTTGTTTACTGTGTTTTATGTAGATAGCTTTATAAAACTAAAGGGTAAAGTATTAAAACATTTCTTCAAAGTAACACAGAAGCCAAAAAAACAAACAATGAATTATGAACAATCATATTTCTGCCAGAGGAGAAAAGGTATATAAAACCTATATAATTGCTCTAGTTACAACTTTAAACAATAGAAAACCTTTTTAATTGCTCTAGTTACAACTTTAAACAATAGATTATTGAAAACTATTCTTTTACTTATAGCTTCTAATTATTTCTTTTCTTAAATGGGGTGACATACCTCTAATGAGCATAACTGCTCAGTATAAGTTACAGTGGCTTGAATACATTTTCCAAAAAACATTTGTCAAAACCTCATAATGATTTATTTCTGTTCAAAGTTAGATCATTTAATCTCTTGCATTTCAAATTCTTACCTCTATGTAGGTGGGTCCTACCACTATAATAAGAGTTGAGAATATGCAGAAAAGCAGCAATGTATGCTACTCACAAATTCTGACATCCTCCTTCGGAAATTAACATTTCATATACCTACTAATTACAAATACTGTGAAGGCATAATTTTATGTTTAAATATTTACAAGATTTGGGTGCAGTTTAGAGCCTAAGATTATGCAAAGACTGTGTGCAACCTATTCGAATGAAAGAAAAAAAAATATTTCAAATTAAAATTTTTGATCCTCAAGAAGAACTTAAGTATATGTGATCTCTAAAGAAAAGACATTATAAGAAGTACAGATTATGAGAAGTAGAGATTCTATTTACTTGGTTAAAAAATGCATATTTGAATGTGCAACTACTAATCATGTAAGTGGTGATTATGTTATAATTTATATCTTTAAAAATGTATAAGCAAAAGCTACTTCCATTAAGATGATTCTTTAGAAAACAGCAAGAAGCACTTCTGTTATTTCCCGTTGTTATTTCTATGTTTGAAATGTTCATAAAGCAGAATCAAATTAGTTAGTTATATGAAAGCAAATAAAAATTAGATTTTTTGGTAAAGAAAAAGAATTTGCTTCCACCTACTTGATTTCTTAATTCAGCTCCTAGGATATTCCCTTGTACTGGATTACTTTCCCATGAATATCGTTGATAATGCCCGTTGATTGTTTACAACATTCCCACCTCGGTTTTCAATTTGAGATAGAATAAGTTTCTATTTCTTATAAGTAAAGCAAAGTGCTGTAGGCAGAACATCATTTACAATACCTAAATCATCTGCCATATAAATATGATTTTAATGGTGCCATGGAAACAGAATGCTTATTTAGATTAAAAATATATGGAAGATGCATTTTCAATGATCATGCGAGGAAATAATGGCATAGTATCTAGTCAAACATGATCTTAAGATAGTCATATCTCATACTTTAATTTTAGACATGTAAATAGTAGTATTTGTTAGAAGGAAACACATATAGAGTGTGATAGAAGCCAATTGAGTTCATTTATTCTACCTGGGTTTATTAAACCCCAAAAGCTTTTTTAAAATTCCAATGTCCTAATTATCTTCCTGCAACTCTCTACTATCTTTGACTGTTGATCTGAAATCCTGAATTATAATTACTATATCCAGAGTCCTTACCGACTTTTAGGTTTGTTTAGACTCTTTTCAATATTAATATCAAAAGTGCCTTCTTGAAGTTACTAATATCTTCTTAAAATTACAGGTATCCACTCCACATCCCTTTTTGTAGCTCAAGCAGCCAATATTGACAGCTATCTTTTTTTCCCTCATCAAGAGTTCTCAACATGACATTCTCAAGTAGCATCCTGTACCAGTTTTCTCTTGATTATTGTCAACATATTTGGTGACCATTGCTCTTCTCTAATAAGTTAATAATAGTTTAAAATAGTGCGTGATTTATAGTGAGCATTCAATCAATTTTAGTTATAATTATTAGTAGTAGCAGAAATTTCTTCCCTTTTAATAAAGATTAGTGTCCTTTAGTCGCAGACACTTCACCTATTTAGACTTTCAAGTCACAAATAAATCCATGACTACCATCCTGCTTCCTCATTGGAATGCCTATTCCATTGTTACATATTCCCACTCATTAATAATAAATAAATCAAGAACAGCAATTGCGGGGCGCCTGGGCAGTTCAGTCGGTTGGGCGTCCCACTTCAGCTCAGGTTATGATCTTGCAGTCTGTGAATTCAAGCCCTGCGTGGGGCTCTGTGCAGACAGCTCAGAGCCTGGAGTCTGCTCCAGATTCTGTGTCTCCCTCTCTCTCTTCCCCTCCCCTGTTCATGCTCTGTCTCTCTCTCTGTCAAAAATAAATAAACATTAAAAAAAAAATTAAAAAGAAAAAGAACAGCAAATGCATTTATTAAGTTAAATTTAACTCCCTGTGAATTTCTGTACATTGGTTCTATTTATAGCCTCCGGACTTGTGTGTGTTAGGCTAAGTACTCCCTTTTTCACATAATACATCTTCCTCTATTTAAAGACAGGCATCATGATACCTCTGAATCTTCTCCAATCTAAACACTGACAGTCCATATATATTTTCTCATTGCTTGTAAGAGATAAAATTGACAAGACAAAAATTTGTCAGATTGTCTGCTTTCAAAAAAGAAAAAAATGAAGCTCCTGCATGGATTTCCTCAATCGCTGTCAAACCTTGTCTCTTAAGGAAGTATCGTGCATGTTCTTTTCTGTTAGTCTACTACTTTGTCCCTTATTCCTACACTTATGTCGCTTTCATTGTCACCCAAATTTCTCCATTTGCTTCTATCATCTGGATTTTTAAACAAATATTCAGATTTGTTAATGTTCTTCTATTATTTTCTCCAAAACTACTAGTCTCCTTTTCCATAATAGCCTTTTTCTAAAATTGCTGGTCATATACATAGCTTTCTCAAATAGCCTGTAGTTTGAATTTAATCCCATTAATTTCTTTCCTCTATCTTTTCCCCATTTCAATGTAAAAATATTTCAATTGAATGGCATATTTTCTTTTCAAATACATTCTACTTCAAGGTAGATTATGACTCTTGGTTATTATGGGAATTCTGGGATTCCATAGGTCAGGCCTTGTTTTCTGAAACACAATACGTGAATTCAACTAAAACATGATGGAGCAACAAAACCTTCTAAGGTGACAGTATTTCACTTTACCCACCTCAGTGTTATAAGTGACTTCCACTGAACAGGTAGTATTTGTAAACTCAGCTGCAAGAGTCCAAAGAAATGATAAGTATGGTACTAGTAATTTGAGTCAAGCAGGTGTGCTTCGTTTCAAAACAACCAAATACAAGGAATCTTGAAGCTGCAAATAGGTTGATTTTCCTTTTGAATTTAGAACTGAATTATTTGGAATCTGTTAGGAATTTCTCCAAAGGAATCATTCTTGTATGTGGCAGCTTGTTTCTGCAAATCAGCTCACAGTTTGCATTTAACCTATTTTATAAAGTAGCCCTGTAACATTTCAAAGAGCAATAATAAAACTTTTTTAAGTTGTCCAGTAACAAATTTAGTGAATAAATTAAAGCAAGAAAATAATAATTGTCTTATTTACCTTAAAGGTTAATATTGAAGGAAAAGATTAAGGGTGGTCCATTTTGCTGGTGACTTTGTATAGTATATATATATAAAAAAAAACTTAAGCCATAGAGCCTATCCTTGAGGCATGCTTATTGAACGTGGAAATCATTGAGTCAAGCAGGGCAGCTTAGCAAAAGGAGGACTATGGGCCCATCTAAAACCAGATGTAGCACAGTCCATCCTCAACTGTTGAGACAGTGTAAGAACAGAGGCTTGGAAGTGTATTATTTCAGAATGGTAGGGAGATAGAAATAATGGCATGTAAGGAATCTATGTGGTAGCAAGAGAATTAGAATGGGAAGAGAGGAAAAGTCTACCAACCCTACCCATTCATGGGCAATTTTACAGGGTGCCCTAGTATGTACGATTAAAGCTCCATGGAAAATTGACACACAATTTAAGGGAGGGTTCTCCAGAGCCCAGAATCAGTGTCAGAGTATTGAGTGAGAACATGAGTAACAAAGGTTACAGACGGAAGAGTCGAACCTCAAACTCCAAGCAGCTGTGCCACTTACCAGAGGGTGGACAAAACCATTGCTGTTACCAAATGAGGTGGCCTCTCTCACTAATAAGATCCCAACCACTGACTGTAACATGGGAAGTAAAAACACAGTTTTACAAAGCATAGAGGTAGTGTGTTATTTATGAAAGGGGAGCGGAGGGGAGGACGATAGCCCAAGGTCCAGAGCTAACTTTTAGAAGCTTGTGACAATGGGCATATTTCCCACTCCCTGATCCTTCCGAAATTGCACCTAATTCACTCACTTGTGTAACCTATGGAGCTATGGGATTCAAGGCTGACAACAGAAGTGAAAATGTTTATTGTAAATTGCAAACCGCTATAAAAAGATAAAGTCATACATTGAAGAACAAAGTTCAAATTTCTAATGACCTCATTTGATATATTTTATTTTTTTGATGTTTATTTATTTTTGAGAGAGAACATGCACAAGCATGCATGTGCACATGTATAGGCAGGGAAGGGTCAAAGAGGCAGAGAATCCCAGACTATGTGCTGACAGGGTGGGCCTCAAACTCATGAACCCTGATATTGTGACCTGAGCCAAAATTAAGAGGTGGTTGCTTAACCAACTGAGCCACTCCTCACTTGATATTTTTTAAACAGTGAGTTTCTTTGCTCACTTAAAATACAAATCAATTTATTAAAACATTAATTATTTACATATATACTCTAGGCATACATCTGTTCCATAGGGTAGGAGTTATGACTGAAATTACATAAAAGACTGATACTCATGATTTTTTTTAAATGTGCACTTATTAATCTAAAGCATTCCTAATTTAAACCTCATTGTTTTAGATACTAAATATCAAACATATTTATTAGGTTGCTTTTTCCAGCTCCTCAATGATTAGGCTCCACTTAATATCCTACTTGTCGGGCACCTGGATGGCTCAGTCAGTTAAGCTTCCAACTTTTGATTTCGGCTCAGGTCATGATCTCCTGGTTTGTGGGCTCGAGCCCCCAGTCAGGCTCTGTGCTGACAGTGCAGAGCCTACTTGGGATTCTCTCTTCATCTCTCTGCCCCTCCCCTGCTTGCATGTGTGCCCATGAATGCGCGCTCTCTCTCTCAAAAATGAATAAACATTAAAAAAAATCCCTACTTGTAGGCCAGTTTGGACTCAGTTTCTGAACTCTTACTGACTAAAGCAGGAAGCAGCCCCAGGACATGAGTATCTCACTTAGAGGGCTTGGCATTCTGCCCCCTCCATCTCCATCCTGTGTGTGGTTTTTCAGGCACAAGGCTCCCTGACTCTCAGCTCTCCATTTCCGAGGAGCTCATGGCTCCCATTTGCTGAGACTTTCTCTCAACCCCTGTTGCAAATTCAATCTCAATCACCTGCATCGAGCACAGTATGTAGTATAGAGCCCTCAGTAACTGCCAACATGCTTACCATTTTCCATCCCACCCTCTGACGAGGACTAAAACCCTAACTGGTAGCCAAACACCTTCTCTAGAGACTCATATTTTACCTTGAAACCTAAGCTTTAGTCTTTTTTTCCTTGCACACATTTCTTGGCTGTTTACTTGGAAGGCAGTAAATGATAGCATGACCTAGATTTCTGATGCTGTGTGAAATCCCTGCTTTTCCATCAGGCTGACATAGCTAATATTTTCTTCTATATTGACCAAACTTTATAAAAATTAGAGTCCATTCATGTGTTCACTTGTTTGAAATTCCACTGTCAGCATCAGTTTCAATTCCCTCAATCTCTTGACAGATCTAACACCAACCCCTCCAACCCACCCTCCTAGACTTTTCAAATTGCCATGCTTCTATAACAAGTCATTAGAAACAATACTTAATTCCAATCCAATGCAAAAGATACATATATATATACATGTATATGTCTATATACATATTCATACACATATGTACGTATAAATACATATATTGTATATATACACATATGCGTATATTTTTATATTTGCATATAGTCTTTTCTTTCCTTACACATTAAAACTCAAAGGATATATATTGTGCTATAACTACTATTTAAGAAAAAGCCAAGATTTATAAATAACAATTTTAAAAATCTATTGACCCTTAGAAGAGTTCTTGGAAAGAGACCAAGCACAAGTCCACACAAAGCATAGAAATAACCAATGCTATCTGCTTGTCATTTTTATAATAACTAGAGTTGATTGAATGTGCTCTTGCAAGGCGACAATAATGGCACATTTTCACAAAGGGCAAACACATGTAAAATGGTTAGTCCAAAATTTGTGAAGTTTAGTTCTTCATTTTTATGTTAGATACACGTAAAAATTTCGAAATGCCGTAACTTCTCCTTTAAAAGTACTTTAAAGGCAAAGGTTAACTATTTTGTTCACAAATGCAACGTCATAAGAATAAAAGCCTCTTGACTATTTTACGTAGACTTAGTTATATGTTGCATAGCCCAAGATCTCTATTAGTCCATGAAGTTAATCTGCATTGTTTTAAAAATAAATAACTGCCAATGTTTACAGCAGCGCCTTCAACAATAGCCAAGTTATGAAAAGAGCTCAAATGTCCATCAACTGATGAATGGACAAAGAAGATTTGGTTTATATATACAATGGACTACTACTTGGCGATGAGAAAGAATGAAATTCTGCCATTTGCAACAATGTGGATGGAAATGGAGGGTATTATGCTAAGTGAAATAAGTTAGAGAAAGACAGATATATGTTTTCACTCATATGTGGAACTTGAGAAGCTTAACAGAAGACCATGGGGGAATGGAAGGGGAAAAAATAGTTTCAAACATAGAGAGAGGCAAACCGTAAGAGACTCAAATACAGAGAACAAACTGAGGGTTGATGGGGAGGGTGGGGGAGAAAGGAAAATAGGTGATGGGCATTGAGGAGGGCTCTTGTTGGGATGAGCACTGGATGTTGTATGTAAGTGATGAATCACGGAATCTACCCCTGAAACCAAGAGCACACTGTATACGCTGTATGTTAGCTAACTTGACAATAAATTATATTTAAAAAAAAAAGTGTGAACAATAGGATTGTGAACCTCCAAGAAGAGGAGAAGTAAAAATGCATATCACTAGCATATAGAAAAAAATTAATAAGAAAACACACACACTAAATAAATAAATACATACATAAATAAAAACTGCCACATATTTAAGCAATAAGTTCAGCAGCAAAAGCAAGCAGAAAAATTGTTGGAGAACACGAAAACCACTGTGTCCCAATGTGGCAACAGCAGTGATTTAAGAAATGGTTCTGTTAATCTGGAGGCCTCTAAAGATGCAGCTGAAACTTATCTTCTGGAAGACAGAGTGTGAAGCATGTCACAATAAGGTAACAGAGAGAGGCAGGGCCCGTGTTGACCTGGACAATGCATGCCCCAACTAACCATGGCTTACACATATATGTGTTTATTTGTACCTTTATATTTGCAAACAGGAACACAGAGACACATGCCAATCTCCTTACCAGGTAAAATACATCTGTGAGCCAGACTCAATAAATTTGTAGCAAAAGTAAGCAGCAAAACTAGAAAAATCAAACAGAAAAAAAAAGTAGTGTCTATTGGAAAGGTATAGGTCCATTTTAAAAATCAGTGTATTAAAATGTAGATGTAGAAATGAGATTTGTCAGACTGTGATATGAACGTAATGATGAAAAATGCTGTCATTTCCCCACAAAAACAACAAAAGAGTCAAAGAAAATATGGCAAAAAACAACCAACCACCCAAACAAAAAACCCCAAAACCAAAACCCCAAAACCAAAAAGTGAGTATGTTTATAGGAGTCATTTTGAGATATATTCCAGAAGCAAATATGTTATGGATTTGAGTCTAAATACATCTTCTTCTCATGAGGAATAATTTCTGAATGTATCAAACATTATATAATTATACAACTGTGATGTCACTTCCAGAACTCCTGTAAGAACAATTATATTTATAATACAAGCATGCATATGTGTATGTGTGCATGTTTCTGTGCATACCTATATATATGGATATATTCTGCAATTCTAAGGGAAGATTTATCCAAAATGTATAAAAATAACTGTTATCTGTACCCCTCAAATAAGAATGTGAGTTATTTGCTAGCTTATAGAATTAAATTAAGATGATAAAATCTTTGTAAGATTATAACTATGGTACTTTAATCCTTTTGAAATGAAGAAATTATAAGCAAAGCCATTGCTATAAGGTTCAACATACTGAATGTTTGTCATTATTTTATTATCCTATTTTATAGATGAAGAAAATGAGCATTTGAAAGAACATGAAGCATTTCAAAATCTACATTGTGAGTGGGGGAAATGGTTGGAATTTCAAATATGATTTTCCCGATCTCAAGTGTATGCTCTTTATTTCTTTTGCTTATCTTATAATATTTTGTTTGATGTGTATTACATTAACTGATCTTTGGTAGTGTATTTATTTTTTTCTCTATCCCAGGTTGACCTAGATTAGTAATCATTAGCTCAGAAAATAGGAATCTTTTTGGTTGTTATATGCATTGTATTCTAAAACTATTAATTGGACTTGATTTGACTCAGTATCTTCATATTTGATAACTATTTAAGCTTTATAGAATCTAGGTATTTCTGAAATAAATAAATGGAAGCAATTAACTTCAGAAACCTGAAACCAGTGTTTAGTGATAGGATCACATGGAGGCTACTGAGGAAAGGAAAGATTGCTTTCTCTAGGTCACATTCAATACTCCTTACCTTTGAATTCAATTCAAAACTCCTTACCTCCCTCTTTTGTCTGTAAACAACACATAAATCTTTAGAAAGATTTCTTTGTACTAATTTTATAGTCAGTTCAGAATATTGGAAACAGTTACCCCTCTCTGATTACTTTTATCTTTAGAATTTATATTTTGGGACAGATTAAAAAAATTATTTTGTTTTTGCCCACACCCTGAACATGATCACCCTAGTGTCTATTCCTTTTTATAATAAGACTTCTGATTTCAGGTGGTTAAAAGAAAAGATGGGTCCTTCAACATTATTGGTAAGTGTTTTCTGCTACTTCTTAAAAACTTCTAAATTACATCTCAAGAGCTTTTTGAGATAGGTTTTTACATCCACTAAAGTAAAATCAGCCTTTTTGGGCAAATGTGACCTTCTCCCTCAAATTCCTTGGGAAGAACTGACTGTGAAGGGGGAAAAATTTATATTCAGGTTAGCAACGTTTTAAAAATTTTAAAGCTCCCTAGGAGTTTATGAATTTTGAATATAAGCAATATCATCTAATTATGTGAGAATGACTTTGCAAATAAACCGGTGTGTTGTATTGCACTTTTGAGTAAACAAACCTGAGTTATGCTAACTTTTCTATTTTTTCTTGTATTTTTTAATCAAGAATGAGTAACAGCACTACCACACCCCACCCCCTAAAAGAAATGTTCAAAATGGACACCATGTCCTTGATCATAGCAGATCAACTGCTGAATTATGATCATTTTTTGCATTTCTGCTAATCATTTCAGAGCCTTAAAATTTATTTCAGAAATCTGTCTTGAAAGACTGTGAAGGGTTAGAAATTTAAAGGGAAAAAAAAATATCCTCCAAAGCTTCTTGGCGACTCTTCCCTGGAGAATAACTTCAGGCTTAATCTCCAAAGTACTAACAGATGTAAACACTTCATATTTTCCACAGGTAATTGCCACATAATTTTCGAATTAATATTTAAAAAAAATAATTACAACCTAACCAAATTACATCTTTCTCTCTTGGGTCAATATAATTTAAATAGAATCAAGGAAGGAAGTAAATGGGTTCAATTCTTGCATTAAAAACCATCTTACGGTACCTGCTCAGGTGTGGAATTTCCTGATTAGGCAAGGAACTTTGAGTTCAGAGTCTCTAGACAAAAGAGCAAGACAGACAGGGGATATTTCCCCCCTGTTCACTGTGCCCATTCTTTCCATAATCCTACAGTGGAAAGCTGTATGGACTTTGAGGTTTGAATTTGATACATTCGCCAACATATGATTAATTGCATTTAAATACCAGCTCTACTTGCCTTTCAAATGAATACAACTCTTTATATAGTAACTACCTTCTGCTAAGAGATCAGAATACTTACAAACCAAATATATTGTCAAGTGGTATATGTTATATATGTAAACACATCTGTTTTTTTAAAACATTCAATATTTTTCTTTCTAAACAAATTATTTGAATTTATTTGTGTTGATATTCTTAATTATATTGTACATCAAACATAGTTAAGTGTTTTTTCTTACTCATTTGAAGAAAATTTTCCTTATATCACATGAATAATAATTGATCTTTGTTTAAAATACAAAAAATGAATAAACTTACGTTAACTAAAAGAGAATGAAGTCTTTCTGCAAGTATCATTTAGTTCAATAGGTTAAAATATATACACCCTTAAAAAAACAAGGTTAATATTTATTAATTATTTCAATAAATACCCATGTGTAAATTATGGAATACTTTATATTGATATTTGATACTCAAAATATTGATTTATAAACCATTTTGAGGAAGGAAGTATTCATTTATTATTTATTTATCAGTGATAGAGTCAGACTAACATTTTACATTTCAGAAATGGTTTTCCACTTGAATAGTAATGGCCATGTATGAAATCCTTGATTATATTTCCCTGCTTTCTGGTACTATGTGCTATATTTATCTTTCGATGCATAGAAATGTAACCATACAACAGCTTCTATTCACCAATCATTTCTGTGACCTGTAACTCAGTAATACATTTCAATATGAATGAAGGTAATAAACTGGGTCAGTATTTCACGTGCCTGTATTATTCAGCAATTCCTATGAAAAGAAGTGGTATGAATAAAGAAGTAATATAAGAAGCTAGTGAGTAAAACAGCAACAGGCAAAAGGAAAGGATGCAAGAAATGGGGTTGGAAAAGAACTTCAGTGAAAGAAAGCAAAGTTAAAGTTGAATTTGCATAGGAAAAGAGATTTGTTTAGTCCTGATTAAATGTCCCTAATTTCTAGATACTCTCTTTTTGTCATATACTATATCTGAATGCTGTCATAAATTTATTAAGATAGATCTATAAATAGATACACACATATATTCATGCATTCAAATATATTTTTTTAAACTCCTACTATGTATAAGACATTGTCCTAAGCCCTGGAGATATATTAGATAAAATCAAAGAGGTATTAAATAGATGAATAAAAACCTTGAAGATGTGAAAAGGAAATGAATGATAACTTTTCTAAGGATATCCACTTGACCTAGACAAAAATTTTAAAGCAATGTGTAGACAAGGAGTGACTTAGGTGTAATTTTTTTTTTATGAAAAAATTTCTACTTGCTATTTTCATTGAAGGTATAAATATCATAATAAGGACTTCCATCTTAATGACTCATTTGTACTAGACTCTCAGAAAATGACAGTCTCTCACCTGCTGTTCTCCAGAGGACATTGTTTCCTTTGTACCATAAACAGAGGATTGCCTCTTCATTGGTAGATCTCAAAAGAAAAAGAAACTGGTCTTTCTAAGGTCATGGTTTAATAATAGTCAAAGAGAAAAATATTAGCTAAAAAAATTGCTGCTCTTTGAAAAAAGTTTCTCAACTTTATAAAGTTTCTTAAATAAAAGCCTTTTAACTACTAGCTAAATCTGAAACACAGTTTTTTAAAAGTCTAAGAATGTCCAGTTGCTATAAATTTGAAAGGTCCAAAGAAGTCATTAAGGTCCTTTTTTAACACTTAACTGTATTTTGTTATTGAAAAAATTCTTCAAAAACATTTAAACTTAATATTCAACAAAGAAAGAAATAAACTAAGTAATTAGAGTTTTACTGATGTTGTCATCAACCTCAATAAGATTAAAAAAGAAAAATCTGTGGTAATCTCATTTAACTTCACCAGTGGCTGGTTCATGCCAATATGTGTTGAGGTTTGCAAGCTTCTAAAATATGTTTATATTTTGCACACTTGTATTTTATGGAATCAATCACATACAGACAATGCTTTTCCAGAGTGAAAATTTTAACTCAGAAATAAAATCAGTGGTCATCTGGAAAATATCTAACAACTTGCTCTTGGTGAGGAGGTGTCGATTTTTAATTTTTACTGATTTGCATAGTGTTAAAATTTCTTCTATCATAACTGTCTTCAAGCCACCAACTTGGCGTCACTGGGAATGGAGTTGGGAAAAGATGCACACACTCTACTTCATGAGCCAAGGGGAGGAGCTGGCTGCAGCAAATCACTGGATTATTTGATCAGATATAAGTTGCTATCGATTGTACAACACCATTTTAGCTACCAGGAAGAAGTAAATGCTGTCAATTCAATTATTACAAAATCCTTTCTTATTAGTCTTCCCCGCCGCCCCCCACTTACTAGAAAAGCTCTTTCAAAGATTCTCTGGCTCCAGAAGGGTTTCCCATCCTCTATTCAACTTGAGAAACTGAAAGAGATGGAAAGATATGCAGATAAAGGGAGTTCTGGATAGATGTGCCATCACTAGAACTGGGTAGTAGCTCAAAGAAACCTAAATTGTCTGGCAGTGTTCTTGCCTTATGGAAAAGCCAATCCAGGGATGTTAAGGCTCATGCTTGACAGAGAGGAGTTGTTGCAAAATAATTGTATAGATAAGACCTGAGAGGTTTGTGGTGGAGAGATCTTACCCTAACAGCAGCTGGACTTCTCCCTTAGTTGAGTCAAAGTCAGAAGCAGCATCAATCACTGCAAACCAACTCTAAGACACCACATCATTTTAAGACTATAGAAGTCTGAAAAAACACAGTCATAAAGTTAATAAGATATGGTGTATCTTATTGATACAATAAGCAAAGCTTACAATAAGCAAAAGCTTCCATCAGAACCAATACCGGGGGAGGAACACTTAAACTATAATTGGTGAATTGCTGGAGGCTCAGTGTGAACAAGACTGAGTTAAAAACTCAAGGGATGGGGTGCCTGGGTGCCTCAGTCAGTTAAGCATTCGACTTCAACTCAGGTCATGATCTCACAGGCCCCACGTCAGGCTCTGTGCTGACAGCTCAGAGCCTGGAGCCTGCTTTGGATTCTGCGTCTCCCTCTCTCTCTGCCCCTCCCCCTCTCTCAAAAATAAATAAACATTAAAAAAAAAAAGAAAAAAACTCAAGAAAGCCTCAGTCTTAGGAAAGCTCCTACACTTTTGTGAGTTGTACCTCCAGGTGCCCAACCAGGAAGAAAACAGAAGGAAAGAAGGAAAAAGAGATTGTAGAAAGTGAAAGAAGGAGAAGAAAGGATGGTGGGAAGGAGGAAGGAAATAATGGAAAAAAAATAAAAAGAAAGCATAAAAATCTACCTCTGGTTCTGAAAACAATTCTAAAATTTTGGATCATAGCTACACAGGACAACTGCAGCCTGAGTGAAATCAGAGCCTTGTCTTTTAAGGTGACACCATTCAACCAACCAACATGTATTTGTTCAGATAAGTTATCACATGACTAGTAACCAAATTTGCCTTTGTGTAATATTCCTCCTATCTGTTCAAAAGAAATGATAATGAAAAGGAAAAACTAGAGCACATTTGTTTCCTTTCTACTATTAATAACATTGATGTACTTCAGGTTGAGAAACAAAAAGCGATCACTAGGTAAATAGCAAGATTTTTGTCTTAGTTTCTTTTACAGCTTTGAGAGTTAAAAGAAATACCATCTAGGGGAATGAAACTACAAAATAGAAACAGATACACCCACTCTCACTCTATAAAATCAGAGAACCCTGGAAAGCAATTTAATCTGAAGAACATTTAGAATCTTGATTAAAGTCATTGTTTATTGCCCAGCACAGATACCATTATATCAATGAGTCGAGGTTTACCATCAGCCACATCAGAACAACATTGCCTTCAGGGAAATTTTAAGAGACCCATTCAGTTATGTCCTAAAACTCTTCCAATACCCAGACTTCAAAATTGTGATGATGAATATGTGAAAAAGGAAAAAGTGTATAGCCCACTAATGGAAGACTTCAAAATATTTCTATCAGCTTCAAACCAATGAGCAAAAACAAACTGCAATGCCCTAATGAACTGTTAGAATAGAAGATAAAAGGAAGACGAAGTTTCTGGAAAAAAACTTTTCTAGAAAAAAAATTTAGTTTTATTCTTATGTTTATTTTGCACTATTGTTTGATTTTCAAAATGCACAAAAAAGTTGTAGATTTCTTTTTTATTTTGTTTTTTTTTCCCCCTTTTAACAGTTATCTCTCTCTTTAAAATGTTATGTGCCACCAGGAAAAACAATACACCCTATATGAATGTTCAGCATGCATTCCTACACTGTGCCTCTTTGTTATCAGATAGAATTTTAAACCACAAAATACAGAGATAAATATAAGTCTCATTAAATGGAAAGGAGAGGGGAGGCTCAAGATGGCAGAATAAAAAGATCCTGAACTTACCTCCTCCCACAAACACACCAAATCTACAGCTTCATATGGATGAATTCCCTCTGAGAAAGACCTGAAAACTACTAGAACAGCTCATGCACAACAAAGATTAACAAGACCACATTGAAAGGGGTTGGAGAACCAGAGACACAGTCTTACCCTGGTGTAGTGACCCACAACCAGGAAGGATATCACAGTTATGGAGTTTATCCTTGAGGACCAAGGAGTTTTTTTCCTACATCAGGCAGCTCAACCTTGGGGCTCACACTGGAGGGGCTATCCCTTAAAACATCCAGCTTAGAAAACCAATGGGGCCAGGAGACACAAAAGTCTGTGGGGAATGGAAAGTCCATTCTCAAAGGGCTTATGCACAGATTCACTCACCCTGAGAACCAGTACAAAAGCAACAGTTTGAAAAACACCTGGACCAAACATGAAGGAGATTATTTAGCTAATCCCAAAGCATCTGCCAGGGGTGCAGGGATCAGTTGGGACTTTCTCTGAATGCAAAGGCATTGGTTGACACCAATTTTGCCTTTTCATTACCCCTTGCTAGCACCAGTGGGCTTGCTAAAGCCAGAAGATTTATGTAGTCCACACAGGGGACACCCCTTGGTCACCTGACTCTAGTGATTAGGGGAGGGGAAGGGATTATGTGTCTGGACTAAAACAATCAGAAAGACAGTTCTTGGCAAGCTACCATCCCCAGGGCACAACACAGACAGCAGGCTGAACTCCCAGTCTTCCAGTGAAAAAGGCCTATTTGTCCTGGAGCTTCAGGCTGAAGGGCAAATACAGATTTACCACACATCTAGGGGCTAACAGAGGTGATCTCAGGGAACATAGGCCAAGGGATACCATTGTCACACTCTCCCTGGGCCTCTGTCGATCTCACTGGTACCTCTCAGAAAAGAGCTTATCCAGTTGTCAGGAGCTCCAATTTTTGCACTGTAACCAAGAAGATATATTCAAATCACCTGGTCTGAAGGCCAGTAGAGGTTATGATGGTAGTTTCACCGGACTATATATGTTTGCATATTTTATTTTTTTAATGTTTATTTTATTTTTGAGAGAGACATAGCATGAGTGGAGGAGGGGTAGAGAGGGAGATACAGAATTCAAAGTAGGCTCTAGGCTCTGAGCTGTCAGCACAATGCCTGATGCAGGGCCTGAACCCATGAACCCTGAGATCTTGACCTGAGCTGAAGTCAGATGCTTAACCAACTGATCCACCCAAGTGCTCCTGTGTGCATACTTTAAAAGCTGCTGCCTGAGAGTCTGGCTTCCAATAAGCTTGAAACTAGATGCTGACTGAGATCTCTCCCTTTGGAATACTGACAAGGCTTGGCACACCTATAACAACTGGGAACTATTAAGAATAAGTCGGGCAGCTTAGACAATCACAAAGATTTGAAAGATAACCAAGAGCTGCAGCAAGGTTGAATGATAAAGTTCATTGCCTACACAAGGCCACTCTTCAAGATGGAGGAGAGGTAGCTGTTTTGTCCAATACATAGAAACAAAGAGAAAGAGTCAAGCAAAATAAGGTAACAGAGGAATATGTTCCAAATGAAAAAACAAGATGAAACCCCAAGAAAAACCCTCAATGAAATGGAGTAATTTATCTAATAGAGTTCAAAACAATGGTCATAAAGAGGTTCACAAATCTCAGGAGAATGGATGAACATGGTGAGAACTTCAAGAAAAAGACAAAAACAAAACAAAACACCAAGAAAGTATCATACAGAAGTCACAGAGCTGAAGAATATAATAACTGAACTGCAAAATACAGTAGAGGGCTTCAACAACAGACTAAATGAAGCAGAAGAATAGATCAGTGGCCTGGAAGATAGAACAATAGGGCTCACCCAAACAGAGCAGAAAACAAGAAAGAATTTTAAAAAATGAAGGTAGTTTGGGGCACTTGGGTGGCTCAGTCAGTTGAGTATCTGACTTTTGATTTTGGCTTAGGTCATGATCCCAGAGTTGTGGGACTGAGCCCCACATTGGGCTCCATGCTCTCTCCCTCTTCTCTTCCCCCATTCTCTCTCTCTCAATCTCTCTCTCTAAAAAAAAAGTGAAGGTAGCTTAAGAAACATTTAAGACAACATCAAATGAAATAACATTATTATTATTGGGATACCACAAGGAAGAGAGAGAAGTGGTAGAGACTTACTTGAAGAAATAAAGCTGAAAACTTCCCTAACCTAGAGAAGAAGACTGACATTCATTTTCAAGGAATGCAAAAAGTTCCTACTTAGATAAAGCCAAAGAGATCCACACCAAGACACATTATGGTTAAAATGTCAAAGTCTAAAGAAAAAGAGAGACACTTAAAAGCAGCAAGAGATAAACAACTTGTTATATACAAGGGAACTCCAATAAGTTTGTCAGCTGGTTTTTCAACAGATATTGCAGACCAGAAAAGAGTGGCATAATATATTCAAAGTGCTGAGAGCAAAAACTTCCAACCAAAAATACTCTACCCAGCAAGTTTATCATTCAAAATTGAAAGAAAGATAAAGAGTTTTCCAGACAAGCAAAAGCTAAAGGAGTTCATCACCACTAAACCAGTATAGCAAGAGATATTAAAGGGAATTCTTTAAGCTGAAAAAGAAGCTCTAACAAGTAACATACAAAAAATATGAAAATAAAAATGCCACTGGTAAAGGCAAATCTAGTAAAAGTAATAGATTAGCCACTTATAAAACTACTATGAAGTTTAAAAGACAAAAGTAGGGATGGAAAAGGTATTCCATGCAAATGGACACATTTTCTTTACAAAAAGAAAGCAGACATATCTATACTTATATCACACAAAATAAACTTTAAAAAAGAAAAGATTGTGGGGCACCTGGGCGTCTCAGTCAGCTAAGTGCCCTACCTTTACTCAGGTCATGATCTCATGGCTTATGAGTTTGAGACCCACGTTGAGCTCTGTGCTGACAGCTCAGAGTCTGCAGCCTGCTTCAGATTCTGTGTCTCCTTCTCTCTCTGCCCCTCCCCCACTCACACCCTGTCTCTCCTTCAATAATAAATAAACATTTAAAAAAAAATTAATAAAAGGGCATTGCATAATGATAAAGGGATCCATCCAACAAGAATAAATAACATCTTTAAATTTTTATACACCCAAGATAGAAGCACCTAAATATATAAAACAAATATTAATAGACCTAAAGGGGGAAATTTACAACAGTAAAATAATAATATACAGAATATAATATATATACAGAATATATATATACAGAATTTATATATAAATATATACAGAACATTATATCTGAAAGCAACAGAATACACAGTCTTCTCAAGTGCACATGGAACATTCTCCAGGACAGATCCTAATGATGAAAGAAATTGAAGAAAAGATAAATAAATGAAAAGATATTCCACGTTCATGGATTGAATGAATTAATATTGTTAAAATGTCCATACTACTCAAGCAATCTATAGATTCAATGAAATCCCTATCAAAATTCCAATGCTATTTTTCACAGAACTAGAACAAATAATTCTCAAATTTGTATGGAACCACAAAATACAACAAAGAGCCAAAGCAGTCTTGAGAAAGAACAAAGGTGGAGGCATTATGCTCCCTAACTTCAAACTTTACTACAAAGCTATAGTAATCAAAATAATATGGTATTGAGATAAAAACACATAGATCAATAGAACAGAAAAGAGAGCCCAGAAATAAATCCATGCTTACCTGGAGCCAAGAATACATAATGAAGAAAGGATGGCATTTTCAATAAATAATGTTGGGATAACTGGAAAGATACATACAAAAGAATGAAATTTGATTACTATCTTACACCATGCATAAAAATTGACTCAAAATTGATTACACTTGAATGTAAGACCTGAAACCATAAAACTGTTTGGAGAAAATACAGGCAGTAAACTACTTAACATCTGTCTTCATGACAGTTTTTTTTGATTTGACACAAAAACAATGGCAACAACAACAACAACATAAACAAATAAGACTACATCCAACTAAAAAGTTTTTGCATACCAAAGAAAATAATCATCAAAATGGAAAGGCAACCTACTGAATGGGAGAAAAAATTTCAAACTATGTATCTGATAAAAGGTGAATATCCAAAATATATAAATAATGCAGACAATAGTGAAAAAGCAAACAGTCCAACTTAAAAATGGGCAGAGGATCTAAATAGACATTTTTCTAAAGAAAATATATAGGTGGTCACAGGCACACAAAAGATGTTCAACATCTCTAATCATCACAGATATGCAAACCACATATAGCCACAATGAGATATCACCGTACAACTATTAGAATAGCTATTATCAAAAAGATAAGAAATGACAAATGTTGATGCGGATTTGTAGAAAAGAATCCCTTGTATATTGCTGGTGGGAATGTAAACTGGTGCAGCCACTATGGAAAACAGATGGTCATTCCTCAAAAAATTAGAAGTGGAATTACCATATGATCCATTTATTACACTTCTGAATATTTGTCCAAACAAAATGAAAACATGAAATTAAAAAGATACATGCACTCCTATGTTTACTGTAGCATTATATACAATAACCAAGATATGGAAACAACATAAATGTCGATCAATAGATGAATGAATAAAGGATATGTGATTATACTCACACACTCACACACACACACACACACACACACACACACACACACACACCAGAATACTACTCAGCCATAAAAATGAATGAAGTCTTGTCATTTGTGACAATATGAATAGAACTTGAGGGCATTATTTTAAGTGAAATAAATGATACAGAGGAAGAAATACCATATAATTTCAATTATGTAGAGTATAAAAAACAAAACAATCCAAATAGAACTCATAGATACAGAGAAGATTGGTAGTCACCAGAAGGGAAGGGAGTTGGGGTTGAGCAACATGGGAGAAAGGGGTCAATTGTATGGTGACGAATGTTAACTAGACTTAGTGTGGTGATCTCTTTGTAGTGTATACAAAAATCAAATTTTATGTGATACACTTGAAACCAGTATAATGTTATATAGCAATCTTACCTCAATTTAAAATATCTACACATATTTATAAATATATATGTAAATATATAGGTATGCCTAATTAGCATTTGGATATACAAGTGCTTCCAAGTGTATCATAAAAATAATCACTTTAGGTAAGTAGTTGGAGCAGGTTAAAGTAACAATCTAAATCAAAGGTTGAAATCTAAAAAGCAAGAAAACAAAAGGGGAGCTTTGTATGTTCAGAAGCAGATATTACAAAGTAAAACAGTATAGATTGTTGAAATCAAGTTAAATACACACAATTTATAGGCTAAATTAGACTTTTTTGAGCACAGCTTTCCGCATACCACATTTATAAAATGTGATTAAACACTTATTAACTAAATGTGCTTTTTTCAAGGTCTGTGTTAAGTAGAACAGTAGCCAAGATATGAAAGTAGATGGCTGCTCCCAGCTCATTAAAAAATGTGGTCCCAGTGCCAACTACAGGCATTGTATTGTGTGAAAATAGCATTCATCACTGCCACATCTAAACACAGGAAAAGAACAAATAAATAGGTTCACTAGGCTGGATGGGCTTTTGATACCCATGTACTCCCACCATGCTTCACCCTCAATGAGCTATTATCTCATATATCTCAGAGAGGTAAATGCTTAACTTTTTTCTTTCTGTGATACACAACAGAAAAGAACAAAGCAATCTGCTGCCTCTCCTAATACTATTTCTTGTTTTCTTGTTTTATGACAACTCATATTTAGGAAAATTCTTAAATTCTAAATCATACATATATATATGATATTTTTATATGATATGATATATATTATATATGATATATATATGATATATATATATATCATATATATATACATATATATGATATTTTTTGGCCATTTGGCCTCTGGAAGAAACTGAGTTATTTGATCGTCAAACTTTAGCCACACATATGTGAACCCTACCTATAAAGAAATCATAAGACTCTATTACTGACTTGGAAAAAGATTTGCCTTGCTTCTTGGGATATCTGAGTAGCAATATTTCCCCAGAGAGAGAAAAAAGTAAGTTTGCTTCAGAGGCAAGTCAGAAAGGGTTCTCCTTCAGGAAATAGACCAAGAAGTGCTATTAGCAGGGGTAAATATTGAAATACTAATCACTCAGTACATCATGGCAGCCTTGATGAGTATAGTTGCCTTCCCTGTCAGAACATGTGCTGGTCTGACACACCAGTGACTGTACCAGTGGGCACCAGTTGACCCTTCTGGCTGGATCATAAGCTCCAGCATAACCCAGTTAGGCATCTCATGGGAATGGACACCAGCACAGCCAACATCAAAGGGCAGTGGGATTGATACACACTCCGGGATACAGTGACATCACTACGTGAGAATTTTCACAAATCCTGTTTCTTGGACTACTTACCTAATACTGTTTGAGGTGCTTGTTAAAAGTTCAGATTCCTGAACTTTAGAATGAGAAACTATGGAGTTTCTTCAGGAACTAGGAGATTCTACTACATATTTTGGATGATATTTATATTCACCAAAGTTAGAGAATCGATGTACTATATGTATGGATCGACTTAACGGAAGCATTCAGAAACATTTCCAGGTAAGTTATCTCTGTAGGGAAGAGTCATTGGCATTAGTTAGGGAGAACATATATAACCATGACAGAGCCAAAAGGGCCATAAGTCTAAGAATGAGTCTTCACACTAGAGCAATGACAATGAAATTATATTGTGCTCCCTGAGTTTTTTGGTAGATAAAATATACCTCTATGAATTCTCTGATTAGTGTGATATGTTTCCTAAATTTAGAATTGGAACTTAAGCCAATCAAAGTATGGACTACTTCATCAATTACAGGGATATAGACAATGCATGCCATTTAAGCTCATTCCCTTTTCAATCCTCTATATAAACTGAAATATATACTTAGTATCATAATCTTTCTACCCCTTCCTGCCTTACCTGGTGGACAAGAACTTTCTAATCACTGCAGGTATATGCTCTGTTGTAACAGGGGATAATTCATCCTAGATAGAAAAAGGACATCCTTGTAAGTTCTACTTTCTCGGTTGTGTTTTCACATATACCAAGTAACTCCTTTATAACAAATTCAAGTTTTCTAAAATTCCTAATACCGGACAAGTCTGTGTAGTGATGTAATGTGAAACTACTCATTGGATTCTTTTTTATATGTGAGTCTCCTGTGAGATTATTTGTGTTAATTCCATTATATTAAGCAACTTTCAACCTCTGGGCAATAATTATTTTTCTAGACTCTTAGTCTAGAATATTAAGTCTAATTGATGATCCAAGGAAGGTAATGCTCAAGAATGATCTACACTGTTCACTTAGTATCCATAGATGACATCACTAACTCTTTACTTTCTAAATGTATTATCTCTTCCATTGTTCAAGAGACTGGTAACGACTTTATTTGTAAATTACTTTAACAGTACACAATCAAAACAACAGCTTTAAAATTACTGTTACATGGATCCCTGGGCTAAGGCACTACCTATAATAAAATGAATCTTTCCAAGGAGAAACCTTTCCTTTTCTCTCTTAGCTTCACATTAGCAATTCGATCTTAACTGTTTTTCAATATTTTAAAATTTATCCCAACCTTAATTGTGTAAGCATAATATATATGAAATTTTGAGATGCATTATTTTCCAACTTATTTAGCAATACAAAAAACCGTAAGTGTGCTTCTTAAAGAATATATGTTTCATCAGTTCAGCATGGTATTTTTTTTTGTCCCATCATTATGCACTTTAGTATTTAGAAACTAGTGGCTATTTTTTAATTTATTCATTCATTGATTTTTTTTTTTCTCCCAGTAAACATTCATATACCCAGTAAACATATTTAAGCACTCACCCGATTGCCAGCCCTGAGCACTCAGGTGAAATACTAGTGAGGACTCCCTTCTGTGTTAGAATTCACAAAAGGAATAATACTGATCTTAAAAACTAAAAGCTAAATGCATCATCTGTTCATCCAAAGGCGTTTGTCAAATACATACCAGGCTTACGGCATCCTCCAGGTCTTAGACATGTTCTAAATGTTAGGGTAATGTAACCTCAGTATTTCTATATTCTACTGTGTCCTCAACAAACAGGAGATTCTGGTGATTTCTGGGGAAATCAGAAGATTTGGTTTCTTATGTGTGTCTGTTCTCTTACATTATATAATATTGAAGTATTATACATGTACATATATATGTATAGATTATATATTATATGTATATATAAATATATATGTATAGGTATAAATATATACAATATTTATATAGCACCTACATATAGTATATATATAGTTTTGGAGTATGGACTTTTTGATATTTTGCTAGTGAGATCCCCTAAAGTGTACATTCTCATTTAGGACAATTCACTGCCCTTAAAGTTGAAGTGTGAGCTCTCTAGCACAAAAGATAGCATAATGTCTACATGTTACATAACAGACGTTATAAAGAAGTGTCTTTATTCTTTTTGCTCTTGATCCTTCCTTCTCCGATTTGCACATTGCCCAACCTACACAAAATGCCACACTCTTCCACGAGTCCCCATTTACCAGAAAACCTACTGCTTCCCTGGGGAAAATTCCACCTTCTGCTAACAATAGGAAGCCTTTCCTATTGTTTCTTTTCTGCACCGTAGGCCTGAAATTAAACTCAGGATTTCTGTTGTATAAGTATACATGGCCAATTCAGCTCAGCCTAAGAGGTCATAAACAGAGCATGAGCTTTAAACTATGAACAGAGCTTCCTGATGGAATGAGCTATTAAATAATATACCTCTCATAGATAAATATTTTTCAGAGACCACAAGCTCTAAACTCATGAGAGATTCTAGTCATATAGTTACAGTGGTTCTCCATTATTTCCAAAGCATTATTGGACTCTTTTGTGCTCACCCTAAGGCCCAGTACACCACAAAAAGTCACTCGATCTAGTTTTCTGATGTTTGCTCATTTACTCAATCATACACTTAGCAAGGAAAAATTGACAGTGTGTCACTGGTCTAGGCTCCGGGTATCAACAGTATCTGGAGCATATTAAAGGCATAGTCTTAGAAGAGGTTTCTTTGGATAACAAACAAAAAGAGATACAGGCCTCAGATCATATCATAAAGAATTCTAAGTTTTAAAGACAATAGAAGAGGCTGAGCTTGGGAAGTAGGGTACAAATAGGCGAGGGGAAATACCAGGAGAGTGTTGGAACATAGTTACAAAGGGAAGGGAATGCTTCAGCATTATTCAATGTAGGTAAAAAGTCTAGCAAGTAAAGCTATGGATAAAGTTCATTAGATTTACTCACCTGGAGATTATTGGTGACCTTGGTGACAACTGCCTGGTGTTGTGGTGGAGATGATGGTGAATCCAGATTGGAATGGGCTGAAGGATAATTGGAGATGAAGAAGTAAGTAGACACAGTGAGTATAGAAAACTCATGGAAAAGGGAGGGAGAGAGCAGTGGCTATGTGGAGATAGGTTGATGAATTCAACTATTGTGTTTAACAAAGGAAGATCTGCACACGTTTAACAGTAAATAATAGGTTATTCAATAATTTCAGAAGGGAGTGGATGTTGCCTTCATCAATTTAACTGTTTTGATTCAGGGTCTCCCTACTTGTTCTACCAAAAGTCTCCAATTAAACTGTTTTGATTCAATAATGTTCTCTAAGATTAAATGGTATGGGGAACCATTCAAGTAAGACATATTCTGTACTCTCCTTGACAGTAGGAGTGTGACAAATCTTTAAGTCCAAAGGGCTTTATACTGTATTAAATGCTGAGATGGAGAAACAGATACCACACTATGAGAGTGGAAGGAGCATTAATTCAAATTTGGTAAGCAAAATCTTCCTGGAAATGTTTTTGTTTGAAAAACAATTTCATAGCCAGAATAGGGCAATTCTGGGAAAGGATAGATACATGAAGGCACTGAGACTTTTAAAAATATTATATATTCAGAAACTGGAAGTAGGTAGATGTAACTCATGAAAATCTCTATATCTTGTGTGGAGAAAGGAATGGTTTGCAAAGAAAGGAGGCAAAGCCCTGCCCCTGAAGGGCTTTGTGGCATAAGCTATGGAGTTGGATCTCTATCTGGAGAAATCTGGGGAACCATTGAAGGATTTAAGAAGAATGAGACCATCATCATCATCATCATCTCCATAAAAGCTAACATATTGAGTGCATATTCTGTGCTATGCATAAGTTTAAGCACTGTCCATGCGTTATCATTTAATTCTCTTAAACACGCACAGAAGTAAGCATGAATTTTATCCCCAAATTAATAATTTGGAAATGAATGTATTGCTTACAGAATTGACCCTTGGAACTGAATGCCAGAATCTTCACCTGTGCTACCCATAAAAGCCAGCCACTTTTACCACCACCCTCTATCAAAGGTGGGTTCTGTGGGGCCTGTTTGCTTCTTTACATTGTTCTTCTGTAGCAAAGCCTCAAATTTGAGTTTCTGGTTCCTGGATTGTATTCTTGTGCCCGAGCTATTAGGAAGCCTGGAAAGGCCAGGTCTAGTTCCTGTCTCTCAGTAAGGCAGGATTCATAAACAGGGACATTCTTCTACCAGAGAATGGTGTTTCAAAACATCCTAAGAGGCCACACTGTGTGTCAAATGATCTCTAAAGCCCCCACAAGATGGTATACAAACATAAGACAACATTTGTCACTATAAAACCTTTTCTTAAATAAAAGAGTGGAATAGTGTAAAAGATGTATTTCAAGATGAGTGATGCATGATGGGAGACTAGTTCTGCCATGTAATAATCATGTGACTTCTAAAAATTCCTTAAAGTCTTCAAGCTTACCTTCCTCTTCTATAAAATAATTTACAATGACATGTAAACTAAATGTAATGTATAGTAGGGCAGGGAGAAAGCAGCTGAGATCAAGAGTTAGTTGCATGCTCTAGCGACTGAACCAGGTAGGTGCCCCCAGAGCTAATATTTAAAAAGCAACAGTTTCTGCATTCTAGGGTCTAAGCTAAAATGTCTTAGGCAAGCCTTTCACACAAATATTTAGTGGTGCAGAGGTAAGGCAAGGCTATAGCCACTATTCCTTTAAAGAGTAAGAATATAGCGATTATTCTACACAAACATACTTGAGACTGGACTCTCAGATTTCTGTTTAATAAATGATGTTATAATGATCTTTTTTTTTCTATGAAAAAATATTTATAACTTAAAAAAAAAAAAACTTCTTATAGTGCCTTAAGCATGGTTTGTTAAATGTGCCAAGTCAGAGGGGTATCGTTATCTTATTTGGGGATAGAGGGCAAGTTAGATCTCAAGAACTCAGAGGCAGAACAGGGAGAAAGCCCAGGGCTGGTCACTCTAAGGAATAGCAGAACCATAGCACACAGGAACCAGTTAGGTTTTCCTTTTCTGCTTTGTAATTCTGTTACTTTATCTTAAATATTTACTTAAGTCTATTCACCACACAGCCTTGTAGTCCCTGTTGTTGTGATTAAAGAGAAGGGATTGTGTCCACCCTCAGGTCATAGCTAACTAGGGAAGAAGGGTTACAGCTTGGAGCAGCAGTCACCAGATGGTCAGGAGAGCACACTGGCATAACCAGAGGAGGTACAGTGAAGGGACAGGAAACAAGCGACAGCCAGGAAGAGATAAGCTCTTACTGGGATTCTTCAGAAATAATTGAGGGAGAGCTGGACCTACATACTCCTGCAAGATGGAGCTGTAGCAGACACTGATGGCGCCCTCCTAATCGGACTGGTGGACGATCTCTGTAACCTTGTCCCAGCTTCAGTGCACTTTGCAGCTGACTGTATTTGCTACTTGCTGAGGAGCTCTTACCCTTATGGGGAGCCAGAAGTACAGGGGAAATTATTCCCCCACCGCCCAGCCACCATCCCTAACAGTATGGCTGACTGACTAGTATGAGAATACAGAGGCTCCGCTCCTTTGCCTCAAGCCTGGACAGTCCCTGGGTTATTACCATTACAGAGCTCCCTGAGGGCTGGGGCAGAATATGGGATTCAACTGATGCCACAGGCTTAGGCGAATGCCTCTCCTGCTTCCTCCCAGGGGAATTTCCTTAACAAATCACTTGCACCTGAATTCCTGCCTCAGGGACTGCTTCCGGGAGGATTAATAGAAGACAGGGCTCTGCTCAGTGTGATTGGGTAAGAGAAGGGAAGTTAGACCCCATTACCTGGAGAATGAGGCACCTTGGATTTAGTTACGTAAAGATGCCTAACACACAGCTAACACTTGCTCCTCTGTTTCACAACTGTCCTTGACCTCCAAGTTCAGGTGTGGAAGCTTAAAGTAATCAATTCCCTGTTCTTCCTCACTAAAATCATCATAGCTTTTGGACTAACTTAACTGTTTTAAGGGAACAAAGGAGACCATCTGCAAAAAAAAAATTTTTTTAACTGATACCTTTTTAAAAATAAGGAAACTTACAAATTGAAATATTTATATTTAAGTTAGCAGATATGACTTCATATTTCAGAAATAGGAATTGGTAGAATGTTTTTAAAAATGTAAAAACTTGGGGTGCCTGGGTGGCTCAAACCGTTAAGTTTCCGACTTTTGATTTAGTTCTCATCGTTCATGAAATTGAGCCCCAAGTCAGGCTCTGTTCTGACACCACAGTGACTGCTTGGGATTCTCTCTCTCCCTCTCTCTCTGCCCCTCTTCTGCTCTCTCTTTTTCTCTCTCTCAAAATAAATAAATAAACTTTAAAAAATGTAAAAAACTTTAAAACCTCCTTTTAATGGTATTTTTATATACTAGTCGTATTTTTCATTATAATGGCCCTCCTCTGTGTGGTGATTATGGAACCATATAAACATGAAATTCTTGTTAGAGGAAAGCAAGTGATGTTTGCCAAGTAAATAGACACAACAGTTTATACACCATTCTATACTAAAATTTATTTCATTTATTTATTTATTTTGAGAGAGAGCACGTGAGCGGGGAAGGAGCAGAAGGAGAAGGAGAGAGAGAATCCCAAGCAGACTTCACACTATCAGCGCAAAGCCCGACGAGGAGCTTGATCTCATGAATGATGAGGTCATGACCTAAACCAAAATCAAGAGTCTGATGATAACTGACTGAGCCACCGAGGTGTCCCTATACCATTCATATATACAGATATTTTCTTCCCTCCTTCCAAAAGTTGGCTAGCTCTTCTATAAAGCTCTTGAAGATCTGTAGGCAGTAATTATATATGTAAACCTTATTTAAAAAATTTTTTTAATGTTTTATTTTTGAGAGAAGTGAGAGACAGAGCATGAGCAGGGGAAGGGCAGAGAGAGAGGGAGACACAGAATCTGAAGCAGGCTCTAGGCTCTGAGTGGTCAGCACAGAGCCTGACATGGGGCTCGAACTCACAGGCTGTGAGATCATGACCTAAGCTGCAGTCAGACACCCAACTTACAGAGCCACTCAGGCACCCCTAAATCTTACTTTTTTAAAAACAAATGTGTTTATAGTAACTACTTTGCCAAACTGAACTTTAAAAGTAGTATCCTTAATATATTCTCTCTCTTTCTTCAAGCACAACAGCAAAAATATATGAAACATAGATTCTTTCAGTGATATAATATTACTCTCTTCAACACTTTGGTTTCCTATTACTCAATATAAATCCAATTATTGACAAAAATGAAGCTTTCATTTCAACCTGATTACCATCAGTCATTTTGTGTGAACCGGTATGTACCATGAATATTTGAATGTTATCAGATTATGATCAAATATAGTTCTCTATTGTAAGTTTCCATCATCCTGGAAAAAATAGACATTACTAATAGCTTTCAAGTTAAAAATAGAATTACCAGTAAAATTTAGTGTGTCTATAATTGTTATAATGATGTTTATCAAACCCATAAGTATATCTTACATTTTGAAAATGGTTTTAAAGGCACATAAGGATGTGTGGGTGTTCCACCGTTTCTTAAGGATGGAGTAAGATGCAAAGGTATCTGTATCACTACATGTGATAGCAGATATTTAATACTATTACCTGTGATGTTAAATACCTAATACTACTACCTGTGGTATAAAATTTTGTTATCTCTAGCTGTGACATTAAATGTTACTGGCCAATGGCGTTACCACAAAAATGTATTTGCTGGCTTTAGCAGCAGCTCCCGCTGTTCCTAGAAATAACATTTCCTGGACTGCCAAAATAGCACATGGTCCAGTGATGGATAGGATGGACTTGACAATTAAGCCATCTGCTTGCTGGCTTCTCTGATTTTTCTGCTTTTTCCTCTGCCGCACAGCTCAAGCATGGCTGCCATTTAGAAGAAAGACTGGACAAGGAAACTAATCTCTACCATACTTCCTGGATGATTTTAACCAATAACTTCCCAGGCCGAAAGGGAAATTTACACATGGTATTTGCACATGCTGGTCACTGATGCTTGGAGGATGTTAAATACCTTTAAGCCAAGTGATATACAAAGACAAACACAGGGCTGGGAATTCGAATAAAGATTCTCCTTGTAGAACAAAAACTACTGAGTCACTTAGATCCAATTCTACCGACAAAATGTCTGTCTGCCTCGTGGAACAATTTCAAACCAACTATGACTCAAAGAAATGAGAGATAGTTCCTTTTATTTTCTCCTCCAATTTATTCTGTAGACTGAACTACACCAAATTTAAAAAAAAAAAAAAAAGAACTAGAAACTATATTTACTTTGTTATATTGACTTTCTGAGAGTTAGCAATAAAATGCCTAAAGATTGAATTTAATATATCTCATCATTTTCTCTTATGAGGTGGAATTACTTAGTTGATTATCCTTTTTTTTTTTTTTTTCTTTTTTCTGGCCCATTGGCCTGTTTTCTGTTTCCAAGGCAAAAGTTGTCAGCCATGATGCATTCTGGAGTATTACCTATCAATCCAACAGAATTCAGTAATCTTAGGCTATGGTTCTGTATTGATTTAAAGATTAGGGTAAAGTTACCAGTTTCTCTTAGACTTTTTCCTATTGGCAAAAGAAAATCTCATACTTTAGCTTTGGTTATTGGTTTGAAAATTCAAGAATATTTCAAAAATGTTCATTTACTCTAAAGGGAATAACACAGGTAATTATATTACACAGAACAAAAAATACTCCTATGCCTCAGAAATAATAGAATTTAAAATCAAGGGCAAAAATCAGTATTAAAGGTATCTTTTTATAGATTAAATGCAAAAATAGAGATTTTGACTACTTATTATTGCATGATTTGGAAAAATGGAGATGTCGGCATTTTATACATTTCAAACAGAAACAGTAAGAGTGTACTTTGTTTTACAGTTATTCTAATATTGAGAGATACAAAAATAGATGCCTCCCCACCCAAAGAACCTAGACAGAGTCAAGCAATGGAAATGAAATTGGCATACATTCAAAATACAAGGTGAAAAAGACAACATGTATAAATACCAATCTGGAATTAGCATAACATATCATCTATTTGATTAGCTTTCTTCTATAATTCAAAAGCCACATCTATGAAATTCTTTTTGGTCCCAAATATTCAGCATGTCTTATTATTTATGTGAGGAAAGAAACTATATTTTGTGAAATCTTTAAGATAAAGATTGAAATTGAAAGATGTGGGAAGAGAAACCCTGTTACATATAGTTATGGATAGATTATTCTCAGATTATACATCATTTATTTTCAGTGAAGCTTTATTATATTAGTATGGAAAATCCTGTTTAAGATGGAGATAATATATAACAATGAGGAACAGACATTTGTGTATCACTTGTAAGAACATTTTTTCCCCAAACAGTTTAACTACTATTTTCCAATTATTGACTATCAAAAGATACACACCAACAATTCACACTTATTGACAAATTCATGGACAAATTAAAAAACAAACTGCGAAGCCAGGGAGGTCACACACGACAGAGGGTTGCTGCACAGTCTGTTTTTATAAAGTTTAAAATAAGGTAGTCTTCTATGATATTAAATTTTTGATGGAGATCACCCGTGGAGATGGGCAGTGACTGGTGGGAACACTGACAAGGTTTTCCATGCTCCTGGAAATATTCTATTTTCTGATATGTTTATAGGGGTGCCTTCACTTGGTAAAGATTCACTGAACTGTATACACTTATGGTTTGTGCTATTTTCAGATAAAGGGAAAAGGGAAAATTTAACACCAAATGTTAATTTTTTTTTTTTTTTGTAAAATAGTATTGTAGACCTTTAAAAGGAAAACATACTAAATTTAGAGTTTTAATGATTTAACATACTTATGGCCAAGTCTCATTACCTCTCATTACTTAGAGTCCTAAAAGGCAAAATGGGAAAGAAAAAATGCTAAGTTTTATAGTCATAAAAATCCACAAATTAATAAGTATAGAGAGTCACATGTTTTGAGAAAAGAAAACATTATCTATGTTTTCCATAACTGTGTGCAAGGAAGTTTTTCAAAAACAATTATAAATTTGTTAATTAATGAAACTGTAAATTATATATAATTAAATTTGGTTTTTAATTGCGGAGTGCTCTACAAAGATAATTGGACACCTTTGAAAAGTTTATGAATTCTTTAAGTTCTTTCAGGCTTCTACAGAAGCTAGTAACTGCTTCAGACACTACTGATAGTTCAGTGGGCCCGAGAACTTCTTAGTTTAGAATGAAATAATCCTAGTCACAAATACCATTCACTGGAAACAAACATGAGAGTATTTATAAATATCTGAATAATTGAAAGCTTTAATTTCACATACAGATATTAGATGTCATGTTGACTAACAGTGTCATGTGAGGTAATTATTTATTAGTAGTAAAGGAAAACTGAGTTATAATCTAATCTCCAAAGGACAAATGCAACTTGTTTGTAATCATTGGTGTTAACTTTATTAAAATTTTTCATATTAAAGCTAGAGGTGATTTGAATGATCCAACATTCTTTTTTCACAGATGTGGAGGCTTAGCCCTCAAAGTTCATACATCGAGATAAATACAAAACCAGATGTTTAACTCAAATCTTCTAACAACTTGTCTAACACACTCATATGCTTCCAGAAAGAAATGTTTTAAGATAATGAAATGAATATAGGTTATACCATGACTGTTCCTCTACTTACTATTCTAACTCAGAGGGCTTAAAGTTTCTTGGAGTTCGGGTTTGGTATTTTAGCTTTCTGTTCAAGGAGCGTCTGCTTTGGCCGCCCAGTATGGACGGGGGCAGGTCAGCTATTTGTCCATCCGTCTCGGCATGGTCCTCACTGAATCACTAGTACTTCTTAGAGCACAGTTTGAAAATAAGTTTACACTAGAAGTCATTGCTGGAATTCTAGTATTCTACGGCGATAAACTGATTAGCAGTTCTAATGTAACTCTTCCAAAGCACAGAGTCACAAACAAGAGAAAATGACTCACTAAATAAGATTTTGTATCCAAGAGTATGAATTATTATTCTCCATGGAAACAAATTATTTTACATGAAAACCAAATACTTGTCTCTGAGGCAATGCGATGGCTGTTTCAAGACTATTGGAAATATGTATTTAATTGTATTTTTAACTATAATAAATTAGGCCCATCTTTCTCCTAAAAGCAGATTTCTTTCTAAGCACCTGGTGGCCTCTTGCTAGAACAAAGACAGCAAGGGCACACCACAGTTACTTCTAGTTGAAACTGCAGCCCTTATTCCTTGAACCACACCATTGAAATTCAACATTAATCAGTGATTTAAGGTGTATTGGGAAGATACCAGTCCACTGGATAGAGATCTGATCTTTTTTATAAAAAAACACATTTGTTTATCTATTTATTTTAATTAATCAATTTTTTTTGGTAATGTTTATTTATTTTTGAGAGAGACAGAGACAGAGCATGAGTGGGGGAAGGGGAGAGAGTGAAAGAGACACAGAATCTGAAACAGGCTCCAGGCTCTGAGCTGTCAGCACAGAGCCTGATGGGGGCTCGAACCCACAAATCGTGAAATCGTGACCTGAGCCCAAGTGGGACATTTAACCAGCTGAGCCACCCAGGTGCCCCTAAAAAGGCACATTTAAAATTTGAATTTGAGATCAGTACAACTTTGGGTAAATCCAGTTTAGTTTAATTTCTCTGCCTGTTACCTGTTGGATGGCCTATCTCACGTGTTTTTTATCAGTAGTGAGCAAAACCCCTGATGCCCCCCACCATTAGGCCACAGCCCTTTGTTAAATTGATTTACAAAATATCCCACAGTCTATGGAATGAAAACTGAATTACACAATTGTGACTTGTTAAATACCATGGTGATATCTGGAGCAGATCCGGTTAGCAATATACTCTAAGTTTTCAACTCAAGCAGATGGTGTGAAATTTAAAGCATAAGAGTATATGACTTCGGTGTGTATTATGTAACAATGTTACGGCACAATTAACGATAATAATAAGTAATAATCTATTACTCTGTACTTGAAAAACGAAGCATTATGTAAGTTCGTACATCACCAACCCAAATGTTAGGCTCTAATTTAGATTTAGTCTTCTCAAGTGCCACCTCTTTTGCTGTATATATATATATATATATATATATATATTTTAATCCAGATGGGTTTCTTGATTGAATGTGTCACTTGATCCCTTGAGTTATTGCCATTGTTTAAAGATGTATTGTGAAAAAAAATGATGTATTCCTTATATTTCCCTAAGCCTCTCAATAAAGTTATACAGCATAATTTTAAATTCAAATGAAAGTAACTATGAACTCAAAAATTTGATTAAATTCCAAATTATGTCAAAAATAACTGATACCCAAAAGACTAAATCCAGGTCACAAGGTCACAGATGCCTCACTGATTCACACTGTAAGTATATACTTAGAAGATTTCCAAAATACTTGCTAAATCTTCTTAAAGTCCAGCAAGTTCTGTAGAAGCTCCAAAGCCATATTTTGAAGGAATTTTCATGGACCCAAAAGATATGAAGACATACTAAAATATATTAAAAAGCTATTATTCTACAAATGACCCCAAATAGCCAAAGCAATCTTGAGAAAGAAGAACAAAGCTAGAGGCATCATGCTCCTTAATTTCAAACTATATTGCAAAGCTATAGTAATCAAAACAATATGGTATTGTCCTTTAAACAGACACAGAGATTGATGGAACAGAATAGAGAACCCAAAATAAACTATACATGGCCAATGAATTTACAACAAAGAAGCCAAAAATATGCAGTGGGGAGAGAATAATCTTTTCAATAAATGGTGCAGGGAAAATACGACAACCATATTCAAAAGAATATAAATGGACTGTCTTACACCATGCACAAAAATTAATTCAAAATGGATTAAAAACTTCAATGTGAGACCCAAAACCATAAAACTCCTAGAAGGAAACAGGAGCAGTAAACTTTTTGACTTAGGTTTTGGCAATGATTTTTCGGATTTGACACCAAAAGCAAAGGCAACAAAAGCAAAAATGAGTGAGTGGAAATACATCAAACTAAAAAAAACTTCAGCACAGCAAAAGAAGCCACCAATAAAATGAAAAAGCAACCTAGTGAATGGAAGAAAATATTTGCAAACCACATATCTGATAAGGAGTTAATGTCTTAAATATATAAAGAGGTCATACAATACACTAGCAAAAAAGAAAAAAAAAAAAAAACAAGCAATCTGATTTAAAAAATGGGCAGAAGATCTGAAGAGACATTTTTCCAAAGAAGACAGAGATGGCCAGCAGATATATGAAAAGATATTCAACATCATTGGTGTGTCTGGTTGGCACAGAGGAGCATGTGACTTTTGATCTCAGAGTCTTGTGTTCAAGCCCCATGTTGTGTGTAGAGATTATTTAAGTGAATAAATAAATAAAAACTTTTAAAAAAGATATTCAACATCATTAGTCATCAACGAAATGCAAATCAAACTCCTAAGGAGCTAACACCTCACATCAGTCAGAATGGACACTATCAAAGAGACAAGAGATAATAAATAATGGTGAGGATATGGAAAAAAGAAAACCCTTGATGGGAATATAAATTGGTGTAACCACTGTGGAAAACAGTATGGAGGTTCCTCAAGAAAGTAAAAATAGAAATACCATATGATCCAGCCATTCCACTTCTGAGTATTTATCTCAAGAAAACAAAAACACTTGGGGCACCTGGGTGGCTCAGTTGGTTAAGCATGAGACTTTGGCCCAGGTCGTGGTCTCACGGTTCCCGAATTTGAGCCCTGCGTCTGGCTATGTGATGACAGCTCAGAGCCTGGAGCCCGCTTCAGATTCTGGATCTCCCTCTTTCTCTACCCCTCCCCCGCTTGCACTCGGTCTCTCTCTTTCTCAAAGTTAACAACAAAAAAAATTTTTTAAGGAAAAAAAATAAAAAAGAAAACAAAAAACACTAACTTGAAAAGGTATACGCACCTTAATGCTCATTGCAGCATTATTTACAATAGCCAAGACATAGAAATAACCTGTGTTGGTTTTTTTTTTTTTTTGACAAATGAATGGATAAAGAAAACATGATATGTGTGTGTATAATAGAGTATTATTCAGCCATAAAAATGAAGGAAATTTTGCCATTTGCCATAACATGGATGGACCTTGAAGGCATAATGCTAAGTGAAATAAGTCAGACAAAAAAAAAAAAAAAAAGATAAATGTTATACGATCTCACTTATATCTGGAATCTAACCACGTTCATAGATACAGAGAACAGATTGATGGTTGCCAGAGGCTGGAGGTAGAGAGTAGTTGAAATGGATGAAGGAAGTCAAAAGATACAAACTTTCAGTTTTAAAATAAGTCAATGGGATGTAATATACAGCATGGTGACTATAGTTAATAGCACTGTATTGCATATTTGAAAGTTGCTAAGAGAGTAAAATTGTTCTCATCACAAGGAAAAAAATTCTGTAACTATGTATGTTTGACAGATGGTAACTAAACTTACTATGGTGATCATTTTGCAATATATACAAATAGCACATCATTATATTTTACATCTGAAACTAATATAATGTATGTTCATTATACCTTAATAAAAAATAAATTTGGGGCACCTGGGTGGTTCAGTCAGTTAAGTGTTCAATTTAGGCTCAGGCCATGATCTCATGGTTCGTGAGTCTGAGGCCCTCATCAGGCTCTGTGCTGACAGCTCAGAGCCTGGAGCCTGCTTCAGATTCTGTGTCTCCCTCTCTCTCCGCCCCTCCCCTGTTCGTACTCTGTCTCTCTTTCTCCCAAAAATAAATAAACATTAAAAAAAATGAATGTAATAAAAGCAAATAAATTTTAAAAAATTAAAAAAAACAAAACCAAATAAGAAACAATCTCTGTCTTTGAAGAATGACAAACATCCAGAGTAAACAGAATTGGTATAGCTGACCCATGTTTTTGAAGTTTCATTGACAATGTCATATGGGTTAAACTGAAATCACTGTCATTCCAAATTGTTTATTACTAAGGAAAGGAATATTCTTAAAGTAATTTTACTTATTTCTGCAGGAAAAACACCCAGGACAAAAAAATTTTTTTACATAGTTTAATGGTTTTCTTGTTTTAATGGTTTATGACTCTGGACCGTGTGGGGTTGGAATCAGCTTCTCTCACCTACCATGTATTGATCTTGAGCAAGTTACTTACGTTACCTAGAGTTCAGTTTTCTCATCTGTACTCTCATGATTTTTAGGAGAATTCACTGAAGTAAGACATGACAGTGCTGGGAGAATTGTAAGTATTCAGTATATGTACACCTCTATTGTTATTATTTTACTAATAAATCATTACTAATTTCGCCAAGCACAACTCCTATCTCCAGACTGACCCAGAAAACAAAACAAAACAAAACAAAACAAAACAAAACAAAACAAAACGTTATTGTATCCCAGTGCATTTCTGGCACTCACCTGATTCAAATATTAATAAGGTTGATGACTTAAAGCTTTTCCATTATTGCAGAAAATGCTAAGTTATTATCTGGTAGACAAATCCTAAGACTTTGCACCTTTCTTTGTATTTTTATTCTAATTAGGTTTTAGAAGATTGTTTATTGTATCTATTTGGAGGAATGTGTTTCATGCTGTGCCCTTCATTAAAAAGATTAAGTACTTGATCAATCCTTAACCTCTTAGTGTGTCTCATTAGTTTGGTAATTTATTCATCAAAAATACACTCTGAGATGCATTGGGATTGAAGAGCTGGTGTTGATCCAAGAAAGCATGCTGTGTAGTGCCATGAAACTCATCACTTAGAGTAATGTGCCTTCACAAAGAGAAAGAGCAGGCTGTCTTTATAATAAGAGTATAGAAATGTTTATATCTTTCTGCTACCAATTCAAATGAAATCTTTTGAGATCTGCTAATCCATAAATCTTGTAGAAGTAAAGATGCTATAGAGTTGTAGCATGTGGAGAGTTAAATTTATAGAAATCAAGAATTCTAGGAACTGAACAAGCATTTCTTTATTACTGGGTTACTTTTATAGATTAAAGAAAGATAAAATAGAATAATTCTTAAGCTAGAAGAACTTCATTAAAACTGTAAACCTATTAATAATTTAAATATATGGGATTTTTTCCTCAATTTGATAAAATCGTTAGAATACTTTACATATGATTGTATACATTACAGACACACACACACACACACACATACACACACACGTGTTTCCTTTTATTTGACTTTGCACTATTTGGAGTCTTTTTAATCCGCAGGACATTACAGTCAGAAATAAATATGTTGTAAACACACACACAAACCCATATAAATACTTTTATTTAAGTTGACAATTTTGAACATCAGCTATTCTAAAGGACCTATAATCGGGAATCTTAAATCCAAACTTTCTTAATAATGGATCCAAACTAAATTATTCGATCATAACTGAGTACTATGTGATCCTTAAAATGCTATTCAGTTCAGAAGCATTATCTTCTCAGTATATAATTAATCTTTTCTTTTCTCATTTTAGAAGACACATGCACATCTGCTACTCATGATTCTTAACTGTTCAGGAAGGCAAGAGAAGTGTCTTCTTTGTGCTTCAAACCTCACCTTTAATAAAATCTGAGAAAATCTATGGATATCCAATAACGACAAGAGAAAGAGAAAGAGATGAGGAAAAGGAAGAAAATAGAAGGCAATGTCAAAGACAAATCAGTAAGGAGATTGATTTCATTCAGGCTATTGAAATAGAGACATCCAAACACCAGTGTCTAAACTGTGGAGTTTTACCCTAGACTTTTAAAGGGAGGAGTAAAGTTCAAGGTAGAGTGATCTACACTTGGTTTTTTGTTTTGTTTTCTTTTCAATCAAGGAAGTCTCAGTCAGTTAGCTAAAATGGAAATGTTTATCCTTGTGTCTAGCTAGTTTCGCAGGGGACAAACAGTTCTAATTTCAGCTAATCATTCATGAGACAAGGAATGGGAAGGAGGAGGGTCTATGCCTGGTTTAGTCAGCAGGTTCAGGCAAAAGGGGAAAAAGTCTGTTTGGGACCTGTCACAGGTACACAAGGGAGTCATCTGCAAATCTTAGAGGGGTCATGAGAAAGGATGGACGGAAGGTCTTATCTAACTCACATGAGTAGTTAAGGTAAACTTTTTCCAATAACACGAAAAGGGCGATTCTGGATAACAAAACCTTGGGGAGATCTCTTAACCATCATTGTTTTCCAGAGCTCAGGTACAGTTCACCAGTAGCAGAAGGGCAAGAAAAAAGCCAGAGTTTTATTTAGGAACATTACATTTTTTTTCTGTATATTAAATTTGCTGAGTTAAATTCATTTTTTACAAACTAAAGCTTTTTCTTCAAGTGTTTTCTCAAATATGCACATCTCTATTAATGTCTTCAATTTAACTTAAAAATTTTCATTTTAATTTGATGTTTGGTTTCTCATTCATATTTTATATATAAATCCATTACATTATCCTAGAATCAATAATAAACTAAAAGCATCATGATTTCACCTGTTTAGTTTCTTAACATTCTTTTCCACATGCAATTTAATTTACTATGTATATTTTATAATTAAGCTAAATTAAACCTTTTAGACATGGAAAATTTTATCAGTCATATAGCCCAACACCTTCATTTGTTCAAATAAACAACTTTAGTCCCATAGAGTTTTCCCAAACTTATACAATTAGCTGTTTTGATTGCCAGGACTAGAACTCAGGTTGCCTGACTCCTACTGTAATTCTCACTGCATTGCAACACACTCATAGTCCCATGTTAGAAATGAATGCCAATATTCTCTTAACATGACCATTAGGACAGATTAAAATTAGAACAGGCAAGTGTAAACACTAAAAAAAAAATAAAAAATTTTAAAAAAAAGCTATTTATGGTTAAAGGACTTAAAAGGAAAACCAAACAAGCAGCAACACTACTGAAAACATGCCAAAAAGAAAAAAAAAATACAACTAAAGTTTGCAGTTTATAAAAATAAAGTGACAAAATGAGATCAAGCTGAAAGTTTCATCATTCTTTTCTTTTTTTAAAGCTTATTCATTTATTTTGAGAGAGGGAGCACAAGCAGGGGAGGGGCAGAGAGAGAGAGGGAGAGCCAGAATCCCATGCTGACAGC
Organism: Panthera leo; assembly: GCF_018350215.1. NCBI lineage: Eukaryota > Metazoa > Chordata > Mammalia > Carnivora > Felidae > Panthera > Panthera leo. Next base: position 51,192,678 of record NC_056690.1, on the reverse strand, counting down.
ATGGAGCTGGTGTGGGACTTGAACTCATGAACTGTGAGATCATGACCAGAGTTAAAATCATATTTAACTGACTGAGCCACCCAGGCAACACAGAAAGTTTTATCATTCTTAATAGATTAATACCAGATTCAATTTCCTAAATGCTTGTTTTTAAAGTTGTTACAAGCCAGCCTAACACTGATAATTGCTCACCAAGAGTAACAGAAGGATATGAATCTCAGAGGAAGTTGTGTCCACATGAATTCGAAAGCAGCTAGAGCTGAGCCAGTTCTCCTAACTGCTCTTGTGTACCTAATGCAGATTTATTTTAGCGTCAAATAAAGGAAGTGCAAGGGTGTTCTTGGCACATCAATTTTAGCTCAAGGGCAGCTTCTGGGTAGTTTCCTAAAGCTGAGAGTCTGAGGCAAAGAAATTTGAATTCTTTATTTTCCTTACTTACAGGAAGTCATTCTTATGGCAGGATTAGACCTGGTCAAAAGCAGAAAATCAAAATCAATCATAAATCCGAGTTCTCAAGATTGTGCTCTTTATTATTGAATTTGCTATTCCTTCACTCATAGGTTTATCTAGAGGTCAAGACATTCAAGAAAAAAAAAGAAATATTGGTTAAAAAAACAGTGTATAGAAATATGAAATATCGGTATGGCTGGTAGAAATGGAAGATTAATTGGATTATTTGACTGTGTAGGTATATGTTTGCATATAAATGAGAAGAGGATTAGGCTGTTGTTTCCTTTCTTACTAAATGAAATATACCTAAATCACTTTCAACTTCTCTACAACAGTGATTTATTAGAAGAAAAAAATTAAGGTTCAACTAAGAACTGAAATCACCACACTTTTCTGTTTTCATGCTAATTTGTTTTGGTACAAAGCACACATTCTTGGTTTTGTGTTAAACAATCTAAACAACTCAGGGATTTGGTAAAAATAGCCTAGCCACCTTCTGGAAAAGTACTTGTTCCTGGACAATATGATAATGAACTTACTCATCAGTATGCACTTAAAAACCCTTTTGTTGTATGCCTGCCAATCAAAACTACTATGTCACAAACTCTATTAATCCCAACCAGTATTCCATCTTGCAAGACTCACCTGAAACTCACCCAACCCAGGTCCTAAACTTCTTAAAATTACTAAAATAACCCAAGGCCTTAACCATGATACATATCCTCCCCAGAGTTCTCATTTCTGAAACACTGCGAAGACACCCCCGGGGGACTATTTACCTTTACTGCACTAAGTCTCACTAACTTAGCTTTTTTTGGATCAACAGGTTTGCCTGGTGATATTTTTTAAGAGTTATCAATTAATCCAGAAGATTTATTTACCATATTTAAAATATCTTAACTTCAGTTTCTCGTATGAAATTGGATACTGTGATTGCTGTTTGCATAGATAACTCATATCTTGGTATATTTTAAACAACGATTAAAGTATTTTCAATTCACAAATCACTGGAGTCCACCAACTTAAGTTTACAAACTTTTAAAATATTACACGAGTTTAGAAATTCTTAAAAAACTCCCGGTTTGTCCTTTTATTAAAAACGAATTTAGCATATCACATTAATTGGGACAGCAGAATCATAATCAAGAAGCAGTTCAAAATATAGTATCATTTTTCTTTATTTTTTTCCCTGCTTTAGAAAAAGTATTATCTCCTTGAAATTGTGTTTTCTTCCATATACAACAAAGGGTTTCCCAGCTGGAATTTTTACTATCTTGGGAAGGTGTCCACATATCCAATTGAAAAAAAAGTCAGGTGAAAACTGTAGCCAACAATGAAAGAAATTGAACTGCCTATCAGTGGACATGTTCAGACTGTCTTCAGACAGCAGATGTTAGGTATCTTGTACATGGGACTCAAGAATCCATTAGAAAATAAGCTCCATAAGAGCAAAGGCTTAGTCTGTTTTACTCACTAATGTATCCCAATGTTTAAGCTAATACTTGTACAGCTCAAAAATTACTTGAATAAATGAATAAACCAGTCAGAAACTTAGACCAGATACTATTTAAATTTTAACAACCATGCACAGAAGATAGCTCCGAGTCCCTGCCTTGCAGCTTGTGCTTTATCAAGTCCTGGTCTGGCCTTCCACTAGCCACCCCCTTTCTCACAGGATGAGAAGGTGTGAGGCCAAGGGGACATGCTTACAAGAGCCCATTGCACTACCTCTGAAAGCCCACGGAAAGTAGCCCATATTTCACTTCCACAAGCCGCAAGGGCCTTTTCCTCCAAGGACAAATGTGAGGCCCGAAGACTGGCCGTGGCCATCGAGTAGCTCTTCGTGTGGTTAGAGACAATGGCACTTATATTTTCTGGATGTGGTATCCACTGGTATATGTGCGAGACCCCTCGAAGTATAGTTTTGGGCAGACTGAGATGGAAAGGGTGGGCTATGGGCTGGAGGTTATGTGTCTGCCGTCAGCTCTGCCTGTGCCACAAAGTACCCCACGTACAACTTCAAGGAATCTGAAAATTCTGAACTAGACCTGACCTTTCAGGACATTATAAAGGAATGTTTACCAAAGAAGGAGGTGAAACATTTTATTTAACAGCTTATTGGCTTCATTTATCATCTTTAAGTATCTAGACACAGGGCATGTGTATCCCCTTGAATTTTAGAGTAGGTCGGTGCCTGATACTCATTTTCTCCATTCTTCCCTGAGGATGCAGACAACAAAGAAACACTAGGTGACAACTCAGTAAGGTGAGTTTAACTGCTGGTGGATTTAGACAAATACTCCCATTTTCCTTTGATAAGTCTTTGGGTCACTTCATGCCTGAGGGCAAGACCTTAAACACCACAACGAGGGGCCCTTGGAGCAGAGCTACCAGCAGCCTTCAGTGTGCTGAATCACCTCGATGGACTGTTGAATCTGCAGACTTTCAGAAACCACCTCCACAGACTCTGACTCATTATATGTGTATGGGGTGGAAGTGAAGGATACAGAGTTGAGTGTGTGCGCTTTTAGCCTGCATCCTAGGGGATTCAGATAACTTTGATCCGTGTATCACGTATTGAAAAACACCAACCATGCTAGCGAAAGTAATAAATGGTGACACTTTGCTTTTTTTACTTTGGGCCTTAGGCAAGAGGATCGATCGCAAATGTCCTTGGGGAATAATATATGGCCCCATTCAGCTCACCACTGTGACATACCGCCTGAGAATTGGAAGCCAAATCTTTAGCCAAAATAAAGTATGCACTTGTCTGGAAGGTCATCTTTGGTCTTTGGGGTGGGGGTGGGGGGAAGGTAACCCACAGGACCTTCCCTTTCCCCTTTACTCACTGACTGTAGAGTATGAAGAGCTAGAAGGTCAATATCAGAGTGTAGGATCTGGGGAAGGAGAAAAGAGCCATAACTGAGTATGAAGGAGGAAATGCCAAACCTTGAGCTAATATTGAGCAACTGACATTTTCCTGGATTGTCCCCTGTATCTTTAGTTTTGTTGTTGTTGTTTTTAGTTAGTCTTTAGTTAAAACAATAGTAACAACAATGAACAAGTGTGTTTAAAACTATAGAATCTGCTTGCACTTAAAGCTTGCTGTTTTTAGTCTTCAACCCTGTTTTTCAAACCAAATCATTTCAATCAGGGGCATAGTGAGGTTTTAAAAACCAGGGCAAGAGAGCCTAGGGAAGGGAATCCAAGTCGTTAGTTAGGGAAAATTATATATAATTTAACCTTTAACCTTTTCCTCTCCTGTTTTACACACATACTCCTTTCTCCAATTTTATGCTAGCATGTAAAGTTTTACAAAGGAATATTATTTGAAAATGTAGTCAAAGTGATCAGCTTGCACCTGCCATGTTTCCCGGTCACGTTTCTGATTTCTTTCCTTTATACTTTTCCTATCTGAGAGTTTATTAGCCAAGGGCTTAATGTGTTCACTTAAAGTTTCTGAAAATTAACCTTTTTTTTAGAAATACTTGGAAATACAACACTCTCAGAATATTAGGCACATGAGTCTTTATTCTCCAAAAACACTTATTTTCCTCCTCCTGCTTCCTGGTCTCATCTTAGTCACACACGTCTGACTTTCAATATAGATGTGAAACTTAACTTCCCTGAGGCCCTATTCCCAGTGTTAATAAATATATCTTACAGAATATCTGGTTAAGTGAACTTGGATTTCTCTTCCCATAAAAAAGTAGTATCACCTGACAAAGGGTTGTGTAGTTAGATGTTCAAGCCTGAATAGATTCAGACTGAATTGGTGTAATTTGAAAAAGCCTATAGAGTCATATCCTTCATTCTATATAAGCTCCTCATAAATATTTAATTTTGTTTAATGTTTTTTATTTTTGAGAAAGAAAGAGAGACTGAGCACAAGCAGGGGCAGGGGAGAGAGACACAGAATCCGAAGCAGTCTCCAGGCTCTGAGCTGTCAACACAGAACCCGTCACTGGGCTCAAACTCACGGACTGTGACATCATGACCTGAGCCGAAGTCAGATGCTTAACTGACTGAGCCACGCCGGCACCCCATAAACTGCTCACAAATTTTTAAAACTCATCTATCCTTTAAAGGTGAGTCACAGTCCTTCTGATTTTCAACATTTGAAAGAAAAATGAAAACTCACCATATCTTAGTGACTCAAAAAAAATGTGCTTACGGTGTCTGCACATTTTATTTTATCTTTTAATCTGTTTTTAGGAATCTCATTAATTGGTATAAAAATATGCAAAAAGTAGCATACTTACCAATCAAAAAGGTATCATGGATTCTAATTCATGTTCTCTAACCAACACTTTCATTTAAGGATTGTGAACACCTTACTTAGAATTAGTAACACAGGAGTCAATTGTTATTGTTTTCAAGAAGACCTTTTAGCTACTTATTTCTAATATCAAAAAAGTCACGCTAGAATTGTCAAAAAAAAATCCTGTTGGGCAGACTCACACTTTTAATATAAAGTAGAATAGAATCCCCATCGGTAATATGTCTGACTTAGAGAAGAATTTCATTTCAAGACACACGTATTTGACTTGAGGATGTGAACGTGAAGTGGAGTTCCCTACCGAGGTCCTAAAGTTCTTTTTGCAATAATTAAAAAATGTTTATTTATAACAGGCATGCTTACCATTGCATATGAACATATTTATTCTGGGACCACTGGTTTAAGAGTACTTTTTGAGGTTTCTTCAAGCCTACGGGAATATTTTAGATTCTGGAAAGAATTCAGATGTCACAATTTCTCTTTAACCTATTTTAACACAGATATTACTGAAGTAAACCCTGAGGAGAGGCCCATATACTATCAGCAGCACACACAATCTGAGCTTTTTCAAATGTAACCATTTCAGCAGCATGCAATTTCTGGTTCAGAAGTCAAAATTCAAGGAGTCTCATTAGATCTGTGAAGCCACGTATTGTCAATGATATAGGACTAGGGCAAGTCTACTTGCTTCAGTTCTCTGATTAAACCATCTGTTCATAACACTCTAAATAATTGACTCACAAAATGATATTATTAGAAACTAAATATGTCCATTTATTCCCAAGGACATTATTTCACTCAGAAATTTGGTGGTGAGGAATAAAAGGATCTCAAATTTTGACAAAGGAAAGTGCAGTAGGAACGTGGCTTGGCTTTCCATTAATGATTAGGCTAGTCTAATATTATTCTCGAAATAAGACAAAACTATGCTCTTTGGTAAACAGTCAAGGTTTCTAACAATCCATCAATACTGCCATATGCAACTTATACTATGGCTTGTGACACATTTTTAGACATTAGCAGACATGATTAAGGAAAGAATAGCACTATGATTTCTGCATCAAAACTAGCTTCTCTTGAGGTGACTGAGTTTCTTAAAGCTTCTCTAAGTAGTTGAGGCTGTCCATATTGAAAATTTGTTTAAGTAGTTTCCAAAATCTTTTTTTCCGCATCAGGATGCTCTAGGAGCTTTAAGAGTCTATAAGCCAGTAAGTGGAAAAGTGCTGTAAATCATTAAAATTTTAGTTCCTACATAACTAATAAATTAAATTGATATTCAGTTCACTGCCCACAGTTTAATTCAAAGCGTTATTCATTTTATGAGATACTATGAACAGTTTCATTTGACTTCCTCCTTCATCCCTTTGATAATCATAAAATGTAGTCATGTTGTTTTCTGTTTTCCTAAGGTCAAACCTGTAATGTCCTTCTAAGTGAGGCTTTTTAGAATCAACAGCCTCTTTTATGCTCCCAAACCTTTAACAAAAAAAAAAATTGTTTTATAAACACTAAATTCTAATCAAACTCAACCTGTAAATTTATAATTAAATAAAGGGGGTTTATTTTATTAAGCATGCACTAGACTTTACTGCATACTGTTGGTGATTTCTTACAAAAGATTGTGAATATATTTGTTTTTCAAATAACCACCATATCTATGTTGATGTCCCCACGCCTTCGGTACAGCTCAGACACATCTTATTAGTGACCAGATGTGACAGACAACTACTGCTATTTTACCATGTTTACTAAAATAGTTGTCCATGCCTTAACTTTTGTTGATGGAAAACCACCATTGAATTTATTGAGGCATTTTGTGTTATGTATTTTTTTAATTTTTTTAATGCTTACTTATTTTTGAGAGAGAGAGAGAGAGAGAGAGAGACAGACAGACAGAGCACCAGTGGGGGAGGGGCAGAGAGAGAGGGAGACACAGAATCCGAAGCAGGCTCCAGGCTCCGAGCTGTCAGCACAGAGCCCGACGTGGGGCTCGAACTCAAGAGCTGTGAGATGATGACCTGAGCTGGGATCGGATGCTTAACCAACTGAGCCACCCAGGTGCCCCTTGTGTTAGGTATTTTTAACAGGACACTTCTAGGCCAGGCAATGTTGTATCTGCAGAGCTTACTCCCTTCATTCAGCTCTCTGTAGTTGTTAACTTAACAGAAAGCCTTCCTTAGCATCTAAAATAGCATTAATTCAGTCCCATCTCCACCAGTATCCATCCTTTTTTACCTATTTTATTTCTCCCTATAGCTTATTGCCACCTAAAAAGTATTATCTTTTTAAAAAAAATTCTTATTTGAATATAGTTGATATACAATATTACATTAATTTCAGGTGTAAAACATGGTGATTTGACTTCTCCATACATTATGGTATGCTCATTAAAAGTGTAGCTACCATCTGTCACCATACAACACTGTTAGAGTATTATCGACTATATTGCCAACGCTATGCCTTTTATTCCTGTGACTTATTCATTCCATAACTAGAAGCCTGTGTCTCTAACTCCCCTGCACCCATTTTGCCTATCCTTCCGCCCCTCTCTCCTCTGGCAACCATCAGTCTGTTCTCTGTATTTATAGGTCTGATTATGCTTTTTTTGTTTCTTTGTTTATTCACTTGGCTTTTTTTAGATTCCACACATGAGTGAAATCATGTGTTATTTGTCTTTCTCAGTCTGATTTATTTCACTCAGCATAATACTTTCTAGGTCGATTCATATTATCACAAATGGTACCATCTCATCCTTTTTTATGACTACATAATATTCCACACCACATCTTTTGTATCCTTTGGTCTATTGCTGGACACTTATATTGTTTTTATATCTTGGATTTTATAAACAATGTTTCAATAAACTAGGGGTGTATATATATTTTTTGAATTAATGTTTTTATGTCTTTGGGTAAATAAAGTATTGTCTTTTGATTTGTTCGTTGCCTTTTTCTCTTAATTATAATAAAAGCTCCAAGAGAACTGTCTCCAGAAAGTATCTATTTTCCATACTTCTATACCCCCAAATTATATCACATTATAAAGTATATACAGGGTACTCTATAAATATTTGTTGAATAAATGAATACAAAAGCTCTATGAAATATTCATTTTTGGATTTTTGTTTCTCAGTAAAAAGAGGAGGAATCAGCCATATAAAATTTACCTCTTATTTTGGAACCAGGAGGTCTTATTTTAGTGAGCTGATTACCACCAGCATTCATTGGCTATATCTAAAAATTCTCCCCAAAAATGATAGGGAAGCTTCGATTATAAATAGCTCAGGTAATGAAAAAATACAGACAACCTAATGTTATATTGCCAGTCTTAATTCCCTGATTCAATTATGTTTAAAATAGGATACTGCATCAGAAAACATCAAAAGAAGTAATTACGGTGCACACACCAGTGAATGCTGCTGGTAGTCTGCCCAGATCCCCTTGGTAAGTGGGTTCACTGGTCCCCTAGCTACTGTGCATGTGGCTGACAACAAACCAGATGACTCTCCAGAGGATTGCACTCAGCCAAACACAATCTCGGGAGATTTTCTCCCCCCACAAATGAGCCATTGATTGACTGAAAGGGAATCAACAAATTGATTCCCCTTGCCTCAAGGTGAGCCTTTATCTGCCCTGTAATTTGGTCCCCAGAGTGTCCCTTCTAGGATAAAACGAAAGCAAGTCTCCACCTAAGACCACATTCTTGCTTGTTGTCTTTTTTCTCTGCAATGCCCTGTTTTCCTCACTCCTTGTCTTCTGAAAGTAGCCCCTAAAAGGTCACTGGAACAAGAATCATGTGGAAAACTCTACTTCTGGGGAACTTGACCCAGAATATCCAGTCGCAGTATTTTTGAAAAATTTTAAGTCCCTTTGGCCGAAAGTTCATACGTTCTCCTGATTGTTTATTTTAAAACCTCCTATGATCAGAAGTGATTCCAAACATATGGTGGTGTTAGATCCATAGGCTAAATATAGATGGACATAGAATCAGGCCTGCTGTTAAATCCAGAACAGTATACTGTCCTGGTAGAACTTATACTGTCCTTCGTGTAGAACTGTATACCAACAGAATTGAAACTTTCCCAAGGATGTCTTATATGATGGTAAAATTGTAATATCTAGCTTTCTAGTAAACTGGTGCAATGCCTGGACCCATATAAAATTATATTGGCATTTTGATGGCCAGTTTATCAGAGAATACCTTAGCTAATTGTATCTTTCCTTTATGCAGTTTAATGATCAACCAGATTCTTAGTACTTTAAATCACTGGAGCAGTGTCCTGAGACACTCTGTCCTTGCACCTTCTGTATGTGCTACAATTCCTTGACCCTTGTGAATAATCGGGCAAAAATCCAAGTGTGCTAAATTCCTGGGCTTGGTCCTGGTGGACTTTAAAGGACAGTTGCTTTAGATTAGTGCATATTATATTGCTGTATATTAAAATTTCTTGAGGGACCTTCTCCAAAATAAAAATCTCTGGTTCCACCACCAGAATTTCAAATATAATGTTTCTAGATTGTGGCCTAAGTGTCAGTATATTTTTTTAAGTCCTTCAGATTATTCTAACTGTGAATCCACATTGAGAGTCACTTCCTGGGATGATTTTCAAATCAAAAAGTGTGATGCCAAGTTCCTACAAAACATTAAGGTTAGCACTTTTGAGAAAGTAGACTTTGTCCTTTCAGCCTTCTCTGGCAATATTCTACCATATATAGTTAAGGTCTTCTGTTAATTGCATTGTCCAGAATTTCTTCCTTTCCTTTTTTTTTATAATTTTTTTAACATTTATTTATTTTTGAGAGAGAGAGACAGACAGACAGACAGTGATCCAGGGAGGGAAAGAGAGAGAGAGAGAGAGAGAGAAGGAGACACAGAATCTGATGCAGGCTCCAGGCTCTGAGCTGTCAGCACAGAGCCCGATGTGGGGCTCAAACCCATGAACTGAGACATCATGACCTGAGCCAAAGTCAGACACTTAACCGACTGAGCCACCCAGGTGCCTCCCTTTCTTTTTTATTTTAAGATTTATTTTTATGTAATCTCTACCCCCAGCATGGGGCTTGAACCTATAACCCGGAGATGAAGAGTGCCATGCTCCAACTGAGCCAAACAGGTGATCCCAGAATTCTCTCTCTCTCTCTCTCTCTCTCTCTCTCTTTTTGCCTATAATAGTAGTTCTCAACCAGGGACTATTTGCTCCCAAGGACACATTTGACAATGTCTGGAAGCATCTGTGATTATCTCAGCTGGAACAGTACTCCTGGCATTTAATGAGTAGAGGCTAGAAATTCTGGTATATTCCTATAATGCACAAGGCAGACTCCACAGACAGCAAAGAATTATCTATCGCAAAATATCAATAGTGCCAAGATTGAGAAATCCTAGTTTACACAAAAAACCATTTATTTCAGAAGTTTATCTTTAAATTCAAGGTCTTTTTTAAAGGCACTATAAATATCAAAGTAGCTCCAACAAAAGGCATCCCAACACTATTAAAACAGATGACAGTAATCTGACAATAATTTAATTATGCATTCAGTTCTTTCCATGACTTTTAAACTTCTGCGCCATGACTGATGGTACTGTAAGAAGTGTACTTTCAAAATTCCCTTGTTTGACTGAGTGAAAAACAATATTTGGATCCCTCAAATTCTCTGGAGTATACTTCTATTCAGGGTCATCTGTTTGATTTGATTCAAGATAGAAAGAGTAAAAGCCACTTAAAATGAATCCTAGATAGAAAGTTACAAACATAAGACTCTTCAATGTGCCCTCATGTAATCTTTAAAGCAGATATTATGTTCAGGTTTCAGCAGGAAATCAATCCCTTCATTATTGTCGTAACGGATATACACTCCTGCTGGTGCCTAACCCAACTAGCCATCTCCCCCAAAAGACCAGGTCTCAAATGTATACATACTTTTTGTCTTCTTACACCCTTTCTCCTTGCAGAACTCTGCTCATCTAACTCTGCATGTTTGTAGTGGAGCTTTTAATCAACTGACTTCTATCCTACTTCCTCTCCCAACCACCAGCCCAGCAGCAGGCACAGGGCCAAGCTGGACCAATGGACTTTTCCTCACAGATGCTGTGAAGAAAGACTCATGGGGCAAAACTGGAGGCATCTGAAGACCGTCTCTTGGGGCCAAGACCCACATGTCCCGGCAAGTTCCTATTCCTCTTCTCTATTCTCAGTTTCTGTGATTAATACCATCTTCCCAATAAAATATATTTTCATGTTACTATGAGTCAAAATCCTAGTGGATTTTAATCTTGTTTATAGGGAAAGAAATTTTATGTACTATTTATGTACCATTTACCAGCTGTGTGACTATGAAGAGGTTATTTTCTTTCTCTATGCCTCAATTTTTCAGCTATAAAGTGAGAATAATAATAATAATAATAATAACTAACTCATAATGTTGCTGTATGACAGTCCTTATAAAGTACTTCAAAAATTCTGGACTCAGTAAGAACCACATGATTTTTATCTTTGTTATTATTATATGAATAATACATAATGTTCTATGGATTTTGAGATTGGCCTTTTAACTTGCTTACCAATTGAAGTATTTTTGGAACTAATTCTCTGAGTTTCTAAGTAGAAAAGTATATTGTCTATAAGTAGTAGATTATAATTCCCTTCTTTTTTTACATGTTCTTACATTTTACTTCTCTTAATGTATACTTTGTGAATTTTAAAATTCATAACTTTTATGGATTCTTAAAATTATTTTCCTTTTGTTCTTTGTGAAATAGAATTTTAAAGTCCAAAATTTCAAGTTTTCGTTAAACTCTTTAAACTTTAAATTTTCGATTACCATTATTTATTGATTATTGCTTCTTTCCCACATACTCCGACTACACCTTCAGCCCTCCAGCTCCCCCTGGAAATCATATTTAATGCATAGCCATCTCTCACTGTGCCCCTCGGATCTGTTTTTATTTGTTTGTTTGTTTAATTTATATCCATTTCGTCTCTGCTCTAAATTTCCTTAATTTATCTTCAAATCTGATGAGCTTTGTGTAGTGTGCACTTGAATCCTCCATTATGATTTTATTTTGAAAACAGTGTTGTTATCTTACTGCTTTCTTTTTGATAGGTCATTGAATTCCATGATTCTTTTTGATAGGTGGTTTGTATCCCATGATTGTTTCATTTCCTTGTATGTGATGTTTTCTAAGAGTCAGTGGAGAGAGAACATTCACCACTGGTCAGTGGTAATGAGGCTGCACCCCTAATGGTGTCAATGGAGGCCATGTGGGGAGCAGTAATAGGGGACTCCATACCTGTGAACCTGGATAATGCAGCAGTAGCCCTGTGGGAAGCCAGAACTCTTGCCTCCCTCCAGTACCAGGAGGGAGAACCTTCCCATCCCTAGTGTCAACAGTTATCAATGGGGAACTTGGCATTGTACCCAACCTGGATGTAATAAGGTGGCACTCTCTTCCTGGCCTTCTCTGCAAGAATACAGAGAATACCAAATAAAAAGTTTAAATAAAATGAAGAGGCTAATTATACATTACCGAAAATATCTAGGTTTTAATAAAAAAATCACTTGTCATACCAAAAATCAAAAAGATCTCAGAGGAAGGTAACAAACAACTACTAACATCAGGAAACAAGGCATATCACAATAGTCTCTGCCAACCTCAAAAGGGAAATGAGGCAATACTGTGAACAATTCTACATGTATAAATTGGACAACGTGGATGAAATGGGTCATTTCCTTGAAAGCACAACCAAAACTCACCCTACAGAAAATAGATGATTTGAATAGATCCACAGCTAGTATAGAAATTGAATTCATAGGGGCGCCTGGGTGGCTCAGTCGGTTGAGCATCTGACTTCAGCTCAGGTCATGATCTCATGGTCTGGGCATTCAGCCCCGCATCAGTGTCTATGCCAACAGCTCAGAGCCTGGAGCCTCCTTTGGATTCTGTGTCTCCCTCTCGGCTCCCCCCTCCTCCCCCTCCCTGTTTGCACTCTCTCTCTCTCTCTCTCTCTCTCAAAAATAAAAATAAAAACATTTTAAAAATTGAGAAATTGGGACGCCTGAGTGGCTCAGTCAGTGAAGCATCCGACTTCGGCTCAGGTCATGATCTCGCTGTTTGAGTTCAGGCCCCGCATCTGGCTCTGTGTTGAGAGCTCGGAGCCTGGAGCTGCTTCGGATTCTGTGTCTCCCCCTCTCTCTGCCCATCCCATGCTCATGCTCTGTCTCTGTCTCTCAATAATAAATAAATGTTAATTTTTTTTAATTGAGAAATCGAATTCATAAATTAAAAACTCCAGAAAAAAAGTCTGCAGACTTTTCTCTGGATGGTTTCACCGGAGAATGCTACCAAATGTTTAAAGAAGCAACACTGAATGCTTTCCCCCTAAGCAAAGGAATACTACTTTCACTAATGAAATTTCTACTTTCACTAATCTTATGCAACATAGTAATGGAAGATTTTGCAAATGCAATAAAACTAAAGACATATGAATTTTAAAAATTATTCATATTTGCATATGACATGATTGTGTGTGCAGGAATTTTGAAGAAATCTAATGAAACATATCCCTAGAATTTAATATCCCTAGGCATCATGTTCAGCAATGTCACAGGATACAAAATCAATATAGAAATCAACTATATTATCTATATGTTAGCAATGAATATAAGAACACCAAAATTAAAATACAATGCCATTTATAATCTCCAAAAAAAACCAGAAATAAATGTAAATCTAACAAAACACATACAGGAATTTTATGCGAAAAACTATAGGGGCTCCTGGGTGGCTCATTCAGTTAAACATCCGACTTCGGCTCCATCATGATCTCACAGCTCGTAAGTTTGAGCCAACGTTGGGCTCTGTGCTGACAGCTCAGAGCCTGGAAGTTGCTTCAGATTTTGTCTCCCTCTCTCTCTGCCCCTTCGCACTGGTGCTCTCTCTCTCTGTCTCTCTCTCAAAAATAAATAAACATTTAAAATATTTAAAAAAACTATAAAATGTTGTTGAAGTAAATGAAAGGTGGCCTAAGTAAGTGGAAAGATACACTAGGTTTTGTTTTGTTTTGAAGTTTATTTATTTATTTTGAGAGAGAGACAGAGCATAAGTCAGAGATAGGCAGAGAGGGAGAATCCCAACCAGTCTTTGAACTGCCAGCACAGAGCCAGATGTGGGGCTCAAACCCACAAACTGTGAGATCATGACCTGAGCCCAAGTCAAGAGTCAGAAGCTTAACTCAACACAGTAAAGATGCCAATTCTCCATGAATTGCTATATACATTTCACAAAATTCTTACCAAAATCCAAGCAATATTTTTGGAAGATATAAATAAGATTATTCTAAAATATATGTGGAAAGGTAAATGAACTAGGATGGCTGGAACAGTTTTGAAAAAGAATAATAAAGGGAGAAATATACCTAATTTCAAAACTTATCATATAGCTACTGTATTCAAAACTGTGTAGTATTGGTGAGAAATAGACACAGATCAGTAGAACAGAATAGACAACTCAGAATTAAGATGCAAAAATATGCCCAATTTATTTTTAATAAAAATGCAAAATTAATTCAATGGAGGAAGGGAAGCCTTTTCAACAAATGGTATTGAGACATTTGGGCTTCTTTAGACAAATATAAATAAATAAATAAATAAATAAATAAATAAATCACACACAAAAAACTTTACCTCTTACAAAACTAATTCAAAATTTAACTCATAAAGCTATAAAACTTTCCGAGGGGTTGTAGGGGAAAACCACTGAGATCTAGGTGAAGGCAAAGAATTCTCAGATTTGACCCTCAAAGTATGATCCTTTAAAGGAAAATTTGATAAATTGCACTTCATCAAAACTAAAACCTTTTGTTCCACAAAAGACGCTCTCAAGAGGATAACAAGACAAGCTACAGAGCCAGAGAAAATATCTGCAAACCACATATCCAACATAGGACTAGAATCTAGAATAAAGTATTTTCAAAACACCACATTAAAAAAATAATAATAATCCAGGTAGATAAAGGACAAAGGACATGAAAAGAGATGTTTCACTGAAGAAGGTATGCAGATGGCAAAGAAATACACGAAAAGATGTTTGACATCGTTAGCCATTAGAGAAATGCAAATTGAATCACACTGAGCTATGACCACACACCTATCAGAATGGTTAAAATAAACACCAGTGACAACACCAAATGCTGTTGAGAGTGCAGAGGATGTGTATCACTCATACATTACTTGCGGTGATGGAAAATGGTACAGTCACTCTAAAAACCAGTTTGGCAGTTTGCTTAAAAATTAAACATGCAGCTATCATATGAGCCAGGGATTACACTCCTGGGCATTTATCCCAGAAAAATGAAAACTTATGTTAATGCAACAACCTAGATACATCTCCAAAAAATTATGCTGAGTGAAAAAAAAAAAGCCAGAATGTATGTCACCTTGTAAAATTCCATTTATTTAGCATTTTGGATATAACACATTAATAGAAGTAGAGAACAGATTAGTAATTGCCAGGAGTTGAGTCTAGGAGGTAGTTGTGGCTATAAAAGGACAACAACAAGGATCACCATAGTGATGGGCATGTGTATCCTGACTGTATCAATGTCAGAATTGGTTGTAATATTATGCTAAAGTTTTGCAAGATATTACCATCCAGGGCAACTGGGTAAAGGATATGTGAAATCTCTCTGTCTTATTTCCTGAAAGTGGATGTAAATCTACAGTTACCTCAAAATAAAAAGTTTAACAAGGGATCTGAATTATAAATGATAATGAACATGGTAATTTTTCCAAAATGAAGACTGAACGTTAGGTAAAATGTATTTATTAAGTCAGGATTAATGAAAACATAGTTTCATATGTTGTCTAAAAACTCTCGACCTAATGAGTGTTATCAGAAACAGTTTACTCTGGGGGCACCTGGGTGGCTCAGTTGGTTAAACATCCCACTTCGCCTCAGGTCACGATCTCACAGTTGGTGAGTTCGAGCCCCACCTCAGGCTCTGTGCTGACAGCTCAGAGCCTGGAGCCTGCTTCGGATTCTGTGTCTTCCTCTTTCTCCCCCACTCCCCTGCTCATTATCTCTCTATCTCTCTCTCAAAAATAAACATTAAAAAAAGAAAGAAGGAAAGAAAGAAAGAAAGAAAGAAAGAAAGAAAGAAAGAAAAACAGTTTACTCTGTAATAAGCTAAATTCATATCATAGGGCCTACTAATAGATTTTGTTAATTTGGTTACAGTCAGAAATTCTTTACTACACATACTTTCAATTATCCCCATCCATGCAAATGTGTAACTGATTATGTATTATTTATACTTAATGAGAGAGAAGAGAATCACTGTCTCGTATTTTTAAATATCCCTCCTAGCTTTATATCTCTCTGAACTTTCAGTTACCAAAAAGAAAGTGACAGAACCCCAAAGATATATGATTCTTCTCTTACTGTGGTTCAAAACTTCTTCTAATTTCCTCCATTTTATTTCATGTATTATTGCAAGCTAGATATCAATTCTGTTTTTTTTTTCAATTCTGTTTCATCTGCTAGTATTACAGACAGAAAATGTAATTTGTCTAAGAGTACTGCAAATGAAAAAATGATATTACTATCTCATGGGGGCTTCTTATAAATTTAGCTACATGAATGATATTAATAAAATTAATAAATTATAGATAATTGTTTACTATAGCTAACAAAAATGTATAGCATTCTTATAATTTGTTAAAACACATTACTAACAACTTACTAAAAATGGTTGGCGCTCCATTAGTGTAGAAGATTAAAACAAATACTTAACCCAGTAATGGAGAGTCATGGGTAACAGATTTATAAGGAAGTATGTCTAAAAAAAGAAATTGTGCAAAAACACAGTTAAGACATCAGAAAGGACTGGTGGGGAATACCAAGTGGGAGAAATGCAGAAATAACCTGCTCGCATGTTCCAAAGAAGTAAAATTAAATTCATTTTTTTTCAAAGCAGTTTTCACTAAGAGAACACAAAATTACCATTTTGACAGAAAGCATTTATCTAAAGGAATATTATAGACATCTGCACATGGCAAAGAAAATGAAAATGCTTTGGCTACAGTGAGAATTTTTCTTTTGTTGTCATGTAAATAATCTTTGGCAAAAAACTATGATGGTAGCATTGAAACAAATGTGTATTTAAATATGGATGTTTAGTGATGAAAATGGTATAGTTATTTTCTGATAAAGCACATAAACAGAGAACATTACTCAAATTGAACATTAAGTACAGAGATGGAGTGATATCTTTGCACACATTTGTAACAAATATTCTGATTATGAATGTTTTAATCCTTTTAAAAGCATGCCAATTGCAAATCAAACCTTTGCGGTTTCCTCCGTCATCCCTTTTCAATAGTCTCTATTCCAAAATTTTATCATGGGGTGCCATTTTAAATCTTTCTAGTGGAACCAACTCACAAGAAAACTCGGGCATTTTTCATAATAATGTATTATTTTCTTATTTTTGTGTTAAGTTTATGTTCATTTGTTAAAGTAATCCAAATATCATAAAACTATTTGAAATTCTCTCCATTTCCAATTTTTTTTTCATGTATTTTTTTTTTTAATTTTGGGTTTTTAAATAAGTCAGCATCGGGCCTTCCATTCTCAGGCTTTAGCATATATATTTTTTAAAATACAGTATCGTAATAGTGCCGTATGCTGAGAGATGGGAGCAATACTTGTGCTGAGCATAGCATAACAGGTAGACTTGTCAAATCCCCATGTTATGCACTTGAAACTGATGTAACATTGTCAACTATCCCTTAATTAAATTTTTTAGTAAAAAATAAATACCATTATATTTTACTGAACAATCTCTAAGCACAAGTACATAAATCTAACTTATGAGTCCTATAAAAACATATTCAAAATAGTTATAAATACATATAAGGGTTTAATACTTAATCAGAGAAGGATATTCTTTTCCATGTTATCCATTCATATAGCTTGACTAAAATACACTTATTTGGGGGGCACCTGGGTGGCTCAGTCAGTTAAACGACCACCTCTTGATTTCAGCTCAGGTCATGGTCTCATAGTTCATAAGTTTGAGCCCCATGTCAGGCTCTGCAGTTACAGTGTGGAACCTGCTTCAGATTCTCTCTGCCTCCTCCCCCACTCTCTCTCTCTCTCTCTCTCTCTCTCTCAAAATAAATAATCTTTAAAAATGCATTTATTTCTTTTTTTAAATTTTTTTAAATGTTTATTTATTTTGGGGAGAGAGACAGAGCACAAGTGGGGGAGGGGCAGAGAGAGAAGGAGACACAGAATCCAAAGTAGGCTTCAGGCTCTGAGGTGTCAGTACTGAGTCCGATGTGGGGCTTGAACTCATAGACCACAAGAACATGACCTGAGCCAAAGTCGGACACTTAACCGACAAAGCCACCCAGGTGCCCTCCCAACATACACTTAGTTCAACCATAATAATGAAAAGTCCTTATATATTTGTCCCCGCTTTAACCTTTCATTGTCTCAACAGATGAAATATTTTGTATGCCTCTAATCCTATCCCTGCCTTGTATTTGGAGAACACCCACTGTCATTGAAATATCCTTAATCAATGATTACTTTAAACTTGCTCCGAAAGAACAACAATTGCCAGTTTTCTCTCAAGTTACAGGAAGTGTGTTAGACAAGGCTCTCAGCAGGGGACTACATGCCTTTTCAGTTGGCTTATACCAGTCTCTTACCAAATCCTTCCCCCAGTTTTAATACGTATACAGACTCTAATGGAAGAAATGACGTCAATAATAAGGTGAAATGCCATCTATGAAATACAATCATTTTATTCAGTGTCCAGAAGACAAAGCTCCAGTTGGAAGTGGAAAGCAAGAGTATTATCTCTGCTTGTAAAATCCTGAACGATAACGAGGTTTTCCTACTAAAAAATAAACTCGGGACTGAAATTGACTCTTTCTGTAGAAAATACCCAAAGAACAAAGCGTGTTCACACAGGGAGAAATCAAGCCTGATTATACCCTCTAAATTGAAAGGGGGAAAAAATTCCAAATCCTGCACAAAGAAAGCATGCGGTCAGATATGTACAACTGCTGGCAAAAACAATTCAATCGACCATTCGTCCTAAGATGTTTGTGTGACTTCTGAGAAACAGGGTGCTTTTCTAACAAAGATTAAGTTGCGTCCACTGTGAGTGGTACCAGCTAGTCATACACTGACGTGTCATAGAGGACAGACAGGAGCTAAGACCAATACAAAAGGAGGAAGAAAAAAAAAAAAGGAAGCGTTGATGATCAAACAGCTAGTTGTTCGCAGTGATTTCTTTTTTAAATCTCCTTTTACAACTAAGCAATAGGATGACTTCTAACAATGAGCAACAAAAGTAGTGCAGAAAATTGTTTACCTTGAAACAAAAAAAAGATCATTCATTTCAAAGCAAAACTGCGGTACACAGCATTCTACAGCAAGACTCAAATAACCATGTAAGCATTAAAGAAGAATTCCTTTGCACAATAGGAAGAAAAAAATATCAGCTAGAGAGTTCTACTTTTGGCCTAGTATGGCTAAGCATGTATTAAAGGCATGAGGGGGAGAAAAATTAAAAAGCAGAGACCAGCAATATTTGACAAGAGCTAAATTCTTTAATCCAGTTCCTGTAAGATCCCATTTAGATTTCCACATGAGACATAAACAGCCTTGGAAACGGTTTTCAAGAATCATCAGGTTTACAAAATTTATGTACAGCTTGCAAAATTTGCATTGACCAAGTCCACATGTATCAATTCATATTTACCTCCTTTATCCTGTCAACCAGTTCTAACTATATAGTTTCTTATGTAGTTAAAAAATAATCAAGGACAGTTTACGTGCCGGTAGACAGTAAATTAAAACTGTTTTATTATTACATCATACACCAATTATGGCATGTACATATACATATTTGTACATATGGATGTGTACATGTATATATGCACTGATGTATCAGAATTTGTACACAAATGCAGTGTAACATATTACATGCATATGTAAAATGTGCATTAATATGTCTGTATATATTTATAGTTTGTATATAGCTAAATATATCCAGTTTTTATATATCTGGTTTGTACATTCTTTTTATACATATATATATGAGTACATGTGTGTATATGTAGGTATATGCATGTATACACAGAGAGAGAGAGAAAGAAAAATAGGCAGAGAGGCAAAATATATTTATTTCTTCATTTAGTAAGACGCTTATCAAACTTTCCTATAGATAATCATCTTACCAATATAACATTTAATTTTCAAGTAGTGACTAAAGCTGTAGATATTTATTCTCTTGCTTCCTGATTGGTTATATATTATAAATAAATATTTGCATTATTTACAGATGATCTCTTCCAACACCACATAATGAAAAATATTAAGACAAATAGGGAATAAAAATGATGAAACAATATTTTGAACTAGGTTTGGTAAAGTTTTCTGGATCAATTTCTCTTCTCTCACTGTACTGTGAATATAGTATATCTCCATTAAAAAAACTAAACTTCAGCCATATAATTATCTACTATCTTGAGAGAGTCTAAGGTTCTAAATTTATACCAAAACTCGTTTGAAATTTGAAACTTCTATAAGTAGAAAGGCAATAAGGTGAATAGAATCTCAAAGGAAACTTTTAGCAATCAAAATAATTTATTAACAATAGATAATATAAAAGATACATTCTCCAGATTACTTAGGTACATTTAGTATATTACAATACTAATTTTGAGACAGATGGTTAAGACTACTATCAACCAAGTGGATAAAGTTGGATTAAGAGGAGATGAAAAATCCTTTAAAATATTTATTATAAATATTTAAAAATTGCTATGAACACATAAAGGAACCAAGCTGATCAAAAATAACATCTAGAATTTGAAGACTGACCTTGGGATAGCTAATATTCTAAATACTTGAATGGCTTAATGCCATTAATGCCATAGATGCCATAGAACTCTCCATCTAAGTATGGTGGCAACCTCTGAATTTAGTCTGGACATATTTGGACTGAACAATCTGACTAGTTTGCACATACATGTATGCCTCTGAAAACATCAATGTAGTCAAAACAATAAACATGTCCTCACCTCCAAAGTTGCCTCACATCCCTCAGAGTTTCTCTCTCCCATCGCTTCTTGCTCGGCCATGCACAACCAATTACTGATTCGCTATCTGTCACAACTCCATCAGTCTTTTGTACTGCATCCTTCCTAAAGTCACTTCCTACTTAGTACTTTTGTAGATTCCATATGATTTTCTATATAAATGATCACTTTTGAAGTACATAAAGACAAGTTTACTTCTTTATTTCCAATATGAATGACACTTATTTATGTTAATTGCTTTATCGTACCGACTAGAAGCCCCAGTACAATTTTTACAAGTGGAGACAGCAAACACACTAATCTTAGGAGGAAAACAATTAATGTTTCCTCATTAAGGATGACATTAGCTGTAGGATTTTTCGACATCCTTTATAAGATTGAGAAACTTTTCTTCTTAGTTTGCTAAAACATTTTTTTTATCATGAAAGGGATTTTTTCTTCAGCTTTATAGATTGTTGAATTTTATTGTCTGAAGTTTTCGCCTTTTTTTGCATTTATATACATGAGGAATTTTGATATATACATTTTTTCTTGGAATATCTCCATCTCGTTTTGGTATGAAAGTAATGCAGTTTGCACATAATGAATTGAGTTAGATTGCTTCCTCTTCAATTCTGGGGGGGACGTTTGGCTAAAATTGGTACTATTTGTGAGACATTGTAGTGAGACACCACTTCAGCCAAGAGGTTTTGTTATTTTTTTTGTTTGTTTGTTAAAAATTTTAAGCTATAAATTCAGTGTATCTCATAGGTATAGTGCTATTCAGATTACTGATTTATTCTTGGATGGACTTTGGTAATTTGTCTCCTGCAAGAAACTTGTCCATTTTATAAAAAAAATATATAGGTATTTGAATGTTTTTA